>NC_024321.1:2856852-2887456 GCF_000523025.1 Cynoglossus semilaevis
AAACAGCTAAAAAATGTTTAAACAGACCAAGAGGTCAGCGTTCTCTTCGCCCATGTGTTTCTGAAAAAAAAAAAAAAAAAAACACAGCTGTGTGTGGATGCCATAAATACCTGCGTGCACATATGTGTGCCCTTTAGTAAAACATTTCATTGTTTCCTCTGTGTCTCTCTCCCGAATTGTTTCAAGTGGTGTCATTGTGTGACACGATACGGTGGGCGGCAAGCTGAGGGCACGGGAGTCCAGCACACCAGTGGTTAACAAGTACGACCTCACCTTTAGCTACGGCTACGCTAAAGAAAGGGAGGGTTGTTTCTGCAGTGACGGAGCACAGGAGGGCAGTGAGGGCAGCGTGAGGAGAGGAGGGGACCACGTCATTAATGAACCAGTACAGAGGACACTGTGAGAAGAATTACATGAAAAGGGACGCATCAAGGAAGTTAGGGACAACTACTATTCTGAGTATAATTTAGAAATAGGGGTTTCGATGACATAACAAGGTCTCCTTCCCACAATCCTTTTGGCTCTCCTATGTACCTGCTTTCAGCAAAGCTGTGTTAATTGGCTCCAATGTGCTAATATGTACATATATATAAATATTTTTTAGCAATGTGTATTTATAAATACAACAATGTATGTATGTAATTATGGTCTCAATATATGGGGAACGTATATAAATGGACAGATGTATTTTGTCTATACAAAACCACAAAATCAGATGTGAAAAAGAAAATAAATATCACATGTGAATTTACTAACGAAGGCAGCAGCGATGTCTTTTTTAAATAATATTGGACAATGATACTCCACCAGAGCACTACAGCACTCAAACCTGGGCATTCCACCCCCTGCAGGGAAGAAAAAGTATACCACGTGCTTTTGTTTTTGGTTTAAAAAAAAAAAACTGCTTTCTGCTTCTTACGTTTGTTTAAACCTAAGAGTCGAGCACGAAGCAGTAAACACAATAAAATCCTCGTGTTGAAATGACAATCTTTCCCCACGGACAGGGCATAAATCTGGAGTGTTTTCATAAGCTCCTTGTTATGGTTCTACTTTTTTTTCCAGTTGGGACAAACACACTTGAATAAATATCATGGGAATGATTTAACTGAAAACTGTCCCAAAAAAGATGCTGTGGATCCATACGTTTGCCCTATTGTTTACACGTGCAAAGAATTTGAGATGAAGAAAAAAAAACCATAAGTAATGGCACACATACAAACCATAGACCAACAGACTCTCTGCCAGGGTGTGGAGAAGAGAATGGAACAGCAACTGTAGTTGTCGAAATATTTTAAGTTCTTTGCAAGACCAATTTTCGTCAAGGTCCCTGAGCAACACTGGAGGGTCCTGGGATTCATGGGGTCTTAAGAGGTAATGGATTGCTCCTTGAGGGGCAATCTGTGTGGGATTTTGTTTTTCTTTTCTTTTAGCTCTTAGGAAGAGAAAAAAAAAGCACATATGGGTCATACTCGGCGATAGAGTCATTAGGGTGAGAGTAGGTATGAGTGTTGGGCTGAGGGCCTTGACAGCAGGTTGTACACTGCTTAAATATTACGGTACACACACGCAAAACCTAGCCTAAATACACAGGCGCCCTGCGTTAAAGCCCGAGGCATTAAAAAGATGCAACGGATACGGAGGCGAGCGAATCTTCAGGAGACAGGAGAATTAAAGCCTGTCCTGCAGTCCCCCGTGTTGAGTACCATTAGTGAGAGCTTCCTGCGCGTAGGCACCACTCTGTTGACCGTTTATCATCGCCAGAAAAAGGTGGACAGCCACCATTTACACGGAATCACACGCACTCTGAAGCCTCGCTCTACAATAACACGACAGCAGCCGGGACTGCACATCCGTCAAGGGGATGTTTTAAAAAGCGTCATCATTATTACTCTTCATTTTGGAGATGGGTGGATGGGTGCAGGCTGATAGGAGGAGAGACGTCTGGTTAATGTCCAGTTCGTCTCTTTAACCAACAATTCTGGTCACTGAGCGCAGAACTGGAATGATGGGTCCTGGCCGGGTAAGAAGAGGGGGGGGGCTCGGTACAGATAAGCGGTGCCCTGGGTCCATCGGCCGAGGCATCTTAAATCATCGGGCTTCACTCCCTAGATTTCACAAACATCAGCTCGACCCATCGCTCCGAAGCCCTCACTCTCTTATCGACTCGGCTTATCACAGCAATCAGTTATTTGGTGTTCTAACAAACACGTCTGCTACCATCAAACAGTCACTCCTCCACACACAAACACAGACACGCAAAGCTAAAAAAAAAAAATCTGTCAGGGGAAAATTGACTCTTTATATCTGCTGCAGCTCAGGAGAATTCAAAACTCAACCATTGAATCTATAGAATTATATTCCACATTTTTTTTATAACAAAGGCCTGTTTTTGATGAACAAAATTGACGGAATGGATGGAAAACAGAATAATAATAATAATTTGTACAGACTTGAGATATTCTTCTGTTAACAGCAGATCTGCTGCAACAGGCATGAACAAAATTGACGGAATGGATGGAAAACAGAATAATAATAATAATTTGTACAGACTTGAGATATTCTTCTGTTAACAGCAGATCTGCTGCAACAGGCCGGAGGTACGTGGTTCCTCTGGGTATCAAACCCAGGACTCTCTGCTTTCTGCTTGCAACGCTGGCATGCTAACTGCTACACATTGTCCTTGCATTTATAACAACACAACAACAATACAAAATAACAGGTCTGACTGAGATGGTTCCATAATTCCTCTTCTTCTTCTCATGATGGTCTAAAGGAGTGTTGTTTTTATAATAATCAGTTAACGTGTCAAAGAACACTATTATTTCCCTTTTTAAAAAAGCATTAGATTATTAGATTCTAAGTAGCGGGAAAACAATCACGTGAGCTGTAATTATGCATCTTTGTTAACACTCACTTTTGTTTCCCACTAAGGAGACAACGGGTTGGACGTCGGACTCCTCGTTGGCTGCCTTCACTATGCTGAACCAATCCTCTAGATTCTCAAAGCTCTGGTAGTTGGTGATGTCATACACCAGGAGAACACCCTGTGTTGGGAAAATAAAGAGAAAGAGATGGAAATATGTTGACATTACAGTCTCGTTGCTGCTGGTTAGTTATGGATGTGCTCACATGGCTGGATTTCTAATAGCCTTTCATGGTGAGTTACACTAGGTGAGCATGGGAACAGTAGGTGGCACTGCTCCTCCTTTCTGAGAAGGGGACAGAGTTGCAGTCACTGAGACTCTCTCATACATCATCTGCTGTCGGATCAAGATGGTTTTAATCCAAACAGGGTCATCTTTATACACTGTTTGAAGATCTGATTACCTGATTTAATTTTTTTTTTTACTTGACTTGAGTGTTTGAGTAAATGTGACAAGTATATTAGTGTAAGATGTAGCTCAGGTTTCATGTAAAAGGCATGTAAAAAAAATTCCAGCTAAGTCGGAGGTAGCTGTTTTTTTACACAGACTAGTTATTCTAAGATCAATAACAGCAATCTTGTTATCATAAATCCGACGCTCCAATGTAATAGCTAAACTATCCCGTGATCGCGACTTGAAACCTTTGTTGTTTCTGCAGGACCTGAAAATGAATATGAGCCAAAGTAAACGTTCTCTCTTTTACTTTCACTGCATGATGCAACACGACTTAAGGGGGGAGTCTACTGCTTTTTGTCCAGGGAAGACATGCACTGTCACAACATGAAAGGTTGGTGACGACAGCTCACACCTCTGACAATTACTGCGAGTCGCTCCCGAACAGCAGTGATTGATTACAGGACGCACAGTGAGCAACAATAGGTGTGAACGTTTGCAAAAAACGCAGACGAGAAAGTGCCAACAATGAATGGAGGAAGTGCGGCAAACATAATGAGAAGACTGTTTAAAGAACAGCATTCTGTGTTTGTAAAACCATGGAGATTCACTGAATAGAAAATAACATACTACTCTTTTTTTTCCCCCCGGTGTGAGGTAACAAGTCAGGCTTTGTGCCGCAGTGTACGTTGTGAACAACTATAGTCCTGACTGAGGCCTCTTCAGACACACTCTGCAGATGACAGATGACACTTGTCTGTAGTAACACAGTGATGGTACACACATCAGCTGGTGAAAAGAATACCTTCAATTAGCTCATGCTTTTGCATAGCTGTTCTGTGGGAACTGCTTAAGATCAGATTAGATTCTTATTGGATGCACACTGGGGAATTCTTGTATTGCAGCAATTTAAAAGAAAATGTAAATTTAACTAATAAACAGAGATTAAAAAAAAGAAAAAATTACAATAAAAACAAGATCTTTTATATGCAAAATAAATAATTTGACAAAAAATGCAAGACAGTACAAATATTGAAATAAAAGTAAAAAATACAAAATTACTAGACTTTGGAGAATGACTGCACATAAACAGGACATACTGTATTTCACTTTACGAGAGTAAGTGTTCAAAACAAGTGGTTTTCAAAGGAGGGATCCTCAGAAAGTTTGCGTGTGGACAAGAAAAAAAAGTTAGAATTGAATTATTAATTTTTTTTAGGACAACTACAACTTCAGCATGGCAACGGCATCATCTGTGTCAAATCAAAATGAAATGTGGAAAGACATTAATTTGCTTTTCATTTATTGACAAGCTGCTACACATGCTTACTTTTACTTTTCCGCTCATGTCAACTCTCTCCCTTTTGTCGCTCATGTAGAAAATGTAAATTTCATACAAAGAGTCTGCAATGCTTTTGCACTTTTTCTGTTTTCTGCTACCAATCATAACCACAGCCAGATGCTGCTGTTTCGGCCAAGTTTATACTGTATGGTGGATGTATTACAAGCCTGGCCTGTTTCAACTACAACGGTAACACATTTTCTTCGGCCAATTCAATTTTCTTATATCCACTGCTATTGTAGTTTAGTGAAGAAAACTGAATATAATCATTTCCATTCGCAATACAAAGCTATGTGCTAAATGCTAACCAAATGTGTCGTCACAACTGAAGTTGGAATTTAGTTACTCTGTGCATTACCTGTTGTAACAATTGAAACATTTTGAAGATATTGAGTATAAATAAACATATTGTTAGACCTGTAATAAAAGTATGAATTCAAGTCAACTCACATGTGCCCCGTAGATGTATTTATCCAGCATTTTTCCTCCTAACGTTTGGCCTCCGATGTCCCAGACCTGCAGCGTCACATTCAGGTTCCCTAAAGGGGAGAAAAATATGCAGAAATATGTTTGGTTTTTGTTATTTGGGGTTTTTTTTAAGTAAGCAAAAACGGTTTTAAAAATGTCCACAATTTTAATTCATGTAATCAAATTAACAAAATATGTATACATCTCATTTGTTTTTTTTAAGTGAGTAAAAAGGGTTTCAATTTTGTTTAATCAATTAACAAAATATGTATACATCTCATTATAATTTTCATTTTCCTGCATCAACATTTTAGTCATTTAATTGCGCATAAGTGACCCATCACATCTACATCACATTTGACAAAATCCAGTGCAAATATTATGGGGGATACATTCTAGCTAATTTTACATTCTTTACAAAAACCTTGTTCTTTTTGGCCTGGAAAGAGGTCTTTGAATTGTGTCCATTCCCTTCACAGTATGGAAAAGTGAGTGGAATTACATGCTGTTAGGATAATAGTTAAAATTGAACACATAATAAGAATAAAGGGGAAAGTATCCCATCTTTATGTTTCTGGAAATAAAACAGCAGATGAAGAGGTAGAAAGATGGACAGGCACAAAACCAAAATCCAAATAAATATTTTCTTCCTCTGGAAAATGAAAGGGGTGGTTGAAAAAAAAAAAAAAAGTGGTACGTAAAGAGGTGGAGGAGAGCAGAGGAGGGGGGACGAGACAGCCAGGAGTTTGTGTGAGAGCGATGAAGGCCCTGTACAGGGCTGGAGCGGTGACGGGGAGCAGAGCAAACCCTGTGGACACGGCTGGACGACTCGCCCTTCATGAGTCGCCGTCAGAAACGAGGGGAGGTAACGCCGAGGTTCACAGTCACTACATCCAGACTATACAGTGTCAACGTAAAGCCACACGGAGCAGCGCGATGAATAACGTCTAAAGACACCATCCCCACCCATCCTCAGACACCAGCTTTATTTATCTTACACAGATTCACGCTGACTCAAGACCACTGGCATGTTTCTGCTCACAGATGGTAGGAAATGATCGCGTAAGCCACACAGACAAGGTGGTCTGGTGATAAGATCTAAAAGTGACCACACTGGTTTGACAGGTTTTTCCCAAAGACTTCAATTTATACTTTAAATGTATGCTTATATTAATAATTGAAGAGTAAATATTCAACCTCCCGCTTTAGACGGACAACAATTTCATGAATCTACTCCATCTACTGGTCTGTTTTGAACACAACCCTGTACCAGATTTTGTTGTTTGCTTGTTTGTACTGTTTATTTCCAACAAACAAAGTAGTAAACATGATTTTTCATTATGAAATGTAAAATGTATAAACAAAATAAGGGAATCTCTAATGTATACAGGTGTAGTTATTCAGATATAATACATTCTAATGAAGGTTCATGTACAATATCAGGTAATTTGCTAGTGACTAATTTTGTTCATTAGAATAATCACTCAATATTGAATTGGATTTTGTGGATCTAAACACTATCATTACACTTTTTTAACAACTGTGTAACACTCCTGTTTATCCTAGCACTCTGACTCATGATTTGTATTTACACATGTAGATTTTGATATTTTAACATTTCACATTTTGCTTCTTATAACATTTCCATCTTATTGATTTGACATCTGGAAGAGGTCTCACTGTGAAGCCGCACAAGGAGGAGGCTGTGGTGTAAACGTTGGCCTGGTCTCACCTTCACTTGAATTAGCACAGTAACTGTACATTAAACCTGACAGGCCGGGCCTTCATGGAGATAGGGGCCGGTGCTAAAGGCTGCACTCCCCCTGCTGCACACGGCAGAGCGTTATGGCCCCATAGGAACTAATACAAAGCAGAGTGGTGGTCCCAAAACTTTTTGGGACCACCCACTTTGCAGAACCACCCTCCTCTTCATCAGCTCATCAACACTCAATCCTGCAGAAAATGGGACATTTAACAAGTCTGGTGTTGGAAAGTCCTGTGTTGTTGCTGCTCCACTGGTACAGACGTACAGTTTGGACCCTGCATTTGAACAGAGCTTCCAGTGAAACGCTTGAGGAACGCTTGATTATTTCAGGAAAGAACTTACTGGAAAGAGATTAACAGCATTTGTTCTGGTGCATTTTACGGAGCCTGTGCTTTTAGCTGGCTCTTTCATTCCGACTCCACCACAACATTTTTGGGGGTTTAGTTCCTCTAAGTCTCGTAAGCTGAAACTGACACAAAATCAAAATGAAACCATTCAGCCCATTCACAAATCAGCACAACTTTTACATTAAGCACTTAATTTGCCCTCGCTTAATGTTGTTTTATTAGTAATGAAAGAATGGAGCCACTTTGCAGATTTCTGGAGCTTCTGGCCTTGGCAGTCTCTGAGAAAATGCCATTTAAAATTCAGAAAATCCCCCCGTATTTGCATGGTAGGAAGTAAAGACGGAGTTTAAATATAGCATCAGTCAATAAACATTTCTTTTACGGATCTGAGGGGGGATACAGAATGTGATTTTTTTTTCCTGCTGGCTCAACATAAACAAATAAGGACATGAATGTTTTATGTGGTGCAGGACAAAGATCAGTTGAACTGAGGGATCTGTGATATGGATATAAAACGTTAATGTATTTACTCTGTACTGAGCCCGCAGAATTATGAGCGAGGCTCGCCCCTTTGGACATAAGCTGTCCATTGGCCTTGTGGAGTTAAAAAAAACACTTTGCTGTTTGCTCTGGAGAGAAGAGCTTTCAGAGCGAATCACTCTGAGAAGTGGCAGACACTCCAGAAAGAGGAGCTCCCAGAAAAGAGATGTGTTTAACTCCTGAATTCACCTGAAGAAAAACTGCGACTAAGAGAACAAGAGGATACGGGAGAAATGCCCCTTTGTGTTAAATGTCCAGTATACTCCAAAGTAGGAATCAACAGGAGGGACTAGGGATATAGTACCAGGAGCTGCACCATGTGCTATCAGATCATATACCAGGGGTCACCAACTATATTTGTTGAAGTTTTTCACATACACCGGCCTGACACTCAAATTTAAAAAAAAAAATTGAATAAAGCCATACACTGTGGGGATTATTAATAGTTATTTAAGTCACAGTTGTACTTTTTTTAGTTGCTTTAATAGTGGGGCTCACATAATATCTTCCCTTTGATCCTTTGGAATGGGACTGGATAGTCTGCCAGGCCACATTTGGCCCACGGGCCACCAGTTGAAGATCCTTGCAACTTACTGCAGCCATACAGCACTAATGTCTATGAGGTATCATAGCAGTAGAGTAGATCTTTTTCCTTTTCCTTCACACTACTTTAATGTAACAAAATGGAAAAAGTCACAGCAAAAAAAAAAGCCCTTCAACAGAACTTCATCTTCCATTCCTTGAAATATGTTCTTAAGAGTAAAAGTTACAGGTACAACATTTTTATTGACATGTACTCACCGCAATCCATGCACTCCGTAAATCTTTTTTATTATTATTATTATTATGTGCATAAGCAACACACGTGTCAAGGTCGAGTCTCCAAACAAACAGACACTCCCAGAAGATTAGGAAGGTGTCTCACCTGGAAGGCTTATTCTCTTCAGAAAGAAATCCAGACCGATGGTTTGTTTGTACTGTTTCCCAAAGGCCTCCTGAGCAAACCGGGTGGTGAGTGACGTCTGAAACAGAGACAAAGAGGGAGAGAATGATCGTCTAAGAGCAGCTCTGCTCTGATCAACAGAACAGAAAACATCACACTGGAACCAAAGACTGAGTCAAGACCAAAAAATGGGACATGGGAGATTTTTTGGAGAGTAAAACACCAGCATTTCAATTTTTTTCCAAGTTGCTTTAGCAGATATCCAACCAAAAGCAAGGCTGAACATAAGGAGGGGGAGGGGGGTCACTGTGTGATTACAGGGCTGAACATAAGGGGGGGGGGTCACTGTGTGATTACAATATGACCAAATGAAATCCTCATCTCACAAACAGAAATGCATTTTGATCATGGTAAACTAAAATTAAATTCCTTGCACAACAGTAAAACCTTAGACTTAAAAACCCAAAAGAAAATCCAAGCAAAGCTCAAAGAAAAATGTAAAATGCTGTAGAAGTCCTTCCAGAGAAAATACACAGTGTATTAAAGAACTTCCTGAAAAGGGGGGGGGGTTTCAGTGGTGAGTTGAAACTCTTTTTAAAAAAAGCTTTATTCCATTCAGAGTCAGTGCCAAACTAAGCTTTTTACAATATTTCAATTTCCTAATATTTCTAAAAACACAGAGGGATAAGTTATCATATCACAACACTCCTCGGTGGTTCTTTTTTGGGTTTCTTTTTCCACAGTTGAAATTCTGGTGCTGGAGCGAAACCTTGGACACTCATTTCATCACAACAAATCCATCTTAAGCACCTTAAAAAAACACACACACAGGCACAAAGTGATCGACTTGGAGGTGCGCTGATGTAACTGTCTGTCGCCTCGCTCCTCAGCTACAGTTGTGACGGTGAAAATCAACCTGAATTGGAAAAACAGGTGGCAGAGCATGTGTCACGTCTCCAGACGGCAGACCTAATAATTGCTACAAATTATAAAACCTCCATCACTGTCACTGTGATGTTTAAGAATGAGGGGAAAATAGCCATGTTATAGGGATCACCACAAATCCATGGGAATCTATCGTCTGGGCCTGAGGTGCCAAGTACAATTCATTTTGGTGAATGAGGACACAGGGGGAAAAAGGATGAAGAGCTGAAAGTCTATTGGC
Source organism: Cynoglossus semilaevis (assembly GCF_000523025.1). Lineage (NCBI taxonomy): Eukaryota > Metazoa > Chordata > Actinopteri > Pleuronectiformes > Cynoglossidae > Cynoglossus > Cynoglossus semilaevis. The sequence continues at coordinate 2,866,740 of NC_024321.1, forward strand.
TATCTTTAGAGCAGTGCTGACATCAACAGAGCAGAAATATGAAGCAACACTAATCTCACACTGCTCGTGACCGTCACCTGGGTTTAGAAGATTTAAACTACATTCGTTCATCATTCGCCAATTTAAAGGTTCAAGAAATGATGGCACAACTGCACTTTTATTTTCTCTTTTTGAACTTTGTGTTATTTGATATTACTGACTTTGAGTCATTATAAAATATAACGTTACTTTATTTTAATTCAATAACTTTTTTATTGGCAGGTGAGGCTTGAAATCCTAACTTTTTCAAAGTGGGAAATGAACTAAAAAGTGTGAGAACCACTGTTTCTGTTAATGTGATAATCATTACAAATCACGAATTAGAGAGCATTAGTAAAAGGGCAGTAAAATCAATAACTCAGCTGAAAGAAAGAAATAGCCTTAAGACTTATGGGAAACAAAAAAGTGATATATATATCCCATATAGAAATATATCCCAGAATCAGTTTACTGCCAGCTTACTGTGCTGAAAATAAACAAAAATAAAAAGTATTTCCATAAACAGCTTTAGTTAGTCACAAAATAGGGGGAAAAGTTTACAAAAAATGTGCAGAAAAAAAAAACTTAATATTGCTTAATATTAAAGAAAGCTGAAAAGATAGCTAAAACATGATGGCCAATGAGGGAAATAGCTAAAGATTTGCCAAGATCTGGGAAAAGAGTTTTCCAAAATAGCATAACATAGGCCAAATGAAAGTACATGTGGAGTTCACAAGAAAATAATTTCCAAACCTGGTTTTATTATACTTTATTTATTAAACATTTATCCTGGTGTGGGTTTTCTTAAATCCTTCCTCTGAATTAAACCTGCTGAATGTGTAGCATCAGCATTTAAACATGTCTTTTTTGATTAATATGTCCTTAGCGCTGCTGCAACGCACACTTTGATCCACCTAATTCTTTTAAAAGTTCACTAACCTGCAGACGTTTTTAATCAAAACCTGCAGACCATGTCACAGTCTGGAGAGTGACTGAAAAATTACCAGAGGTGACTGACGCAACAAGGAGAAAATCGGCCATTTAAGTAGCCCAAACAATCACTGACAACACAGGCCTAACAAGCTTGGACAGCAAAAATGTATTCCACATGCTTGCGTTTGGCCTAGCTGGCCATTTGTCTTGGCATTCCAGTAGCTTGGCTCTGCTCCCTCAGCATAGACGTTTTTTTTTTTCCAACGTACAATTGTAGCTAACCAGCAAATATAAAAACTGGCGTAATCCTGACACTCCAACAGAGAACAGCACAGGGTCACAAATGAAAGCGCTGCCGGGAAATGGGGGGGAAGTTGGACTGAAACAAGAAACTAAGAGAGAAAAATCAAAGAAAAAAAATATGGCAAGCTGGTTTTGCCCATGTGATGTAACGCGTACAAGAGTGGCTGTGCATTTCTGCAGCAGGGTTTCAAAAACAGGCTCTCGACTTTCTTTGAAGTGTCCAGACGGATAGACATGTTGGTTTTCAGAAAAGAGATCCAAACAGTGTGTTTGCATGGTATGTTGTATTATATTAAACAGGTTATTATTACTTATAATATAAAATGTTTTTGAAAAAGTCAAATTAGCACAACAGCATAAACAAAATGGGACGCTCGAACACACTGAAACGTCAACAACAGAGGCTCTGAAAATACCTGTAAAATTATTAGATCCTACAAACCCACAGGCGAAAAAATGTCTAGATCAGGGATTCCCAAAATGTGCTGTGTACACCCTTGAGCTGTGCGTGCTGCCACTAGGGGGCATGAGATAAAAAATGCGATGGTCGTTTGGAGTGTTTTTTTTAAATGGGATTTTTCCACACAATTAGTGTGGATAAGTAAACATTTGCACATGCAGGCTAAAACAATTAGTGTGGCTAAGTAAACATTTGCACATGCAGGCTAAATACGTGTCTGAGTTCTATATTTTTAGTATTTGTGAAGTGCTTTTAACCTACTTTTAACGCCAGGTTTGACATTGTGTATATTAAGTTATAGAAAAACCCCTAGCTTGGACACTGGGCAGAATAGTAGTTAGATAACTTTGTCTCACAGCTGTAGTGCAAATTTATGGTGTATGCAAAAGAAGACTGTAAAGAACATTGCCAGGAATCAGGTTTAAAAAAAATAGCCCAGTGTTTACATTAGGCCTAGGCCTTAATACGCGGGCCACCATATTTTCAAAACATCTAGCTCAGGTGGACAAACCATCTCAGATCTCCCTCTCTAGTCCTGAATGGACAACTGACCACAGGCATAAATAGAGCGCAAAACGCTGTCCAAGAAAAACTGATCCAATTGCAATTTGTTGAGCAAATTGACATTAATAAGGGGGGAAACCAGCATTCAAGATGTCAGTCAGTGGTGCCTACTTAGAATGGGGGCTGGGCGGCTGTTTTCTGCCCAAAAAAGACAAGCAGGTAAGTCATTCAGACAGTGACGGGCTGACACCTGGCAGCAGAGAGGGGATGGTTATTAATGTAGCGTATCTACTGGGAACTGAGTTGTGTGTGTTCTCCACTAGCCTCCCCCCCGCAACTATGCCCCAAATGAAAATGTCTACTTTCCAGAATGAGAACATTCATTTTTCACACTGGGTCTCACCATTACAGCTACATTCATTTTCTTTCTGAGGAAGCAAAGATTATGAAAAGGGGACGTATAGCTGAAGCCACTTGACGTCGCTCCCATAACATTGCCACAATTCAGTCACGGAATGGAGATGCAGTGAAGAAGAAAAAGTGGCTGGATCGTCATGACAACCTCTGCGCTTTCCTGCAAAAAGTGTTTGGTGTGGCAACAGAAGAAAATGGTTGAATTCACCTCTTTTACATAACTTTAATGAACAGACTGAAGAACTCAGTCACAGTGGGTTTTAAAGGGAATGGGGCAGTCCATGAGATCACTCCTGGACATGGAGACGATAAATTAAGAGAAGGTATATTTCCTCACAGTTTAGACACAAACTCTTTTTCCAGACAGTATTTTTTTTTATTATTCTTTCAAATGAGAAAATAACAATGGTTCTCCTGAGGATTATTCAAAAATAATTTCTAAAATGTAGTGCCAGTTACATTTAACCACATTTTTCATGCAGGTCCAGATTCAATCTCTTGAAAAAACAGAGGGCTAACAGCTCCTGCTGTGGTACTTGTGATGTAATTATTGTGTTATGTAATAACTAGTGTTCCATTTTAACACGTTTAGGTAGTATACTGCAGTTGCCTTTTTATAAAAGCAAGCTTTAGAGTTAAGCCACTCACTGCAGTAAAAGCAAGCTTTAGAGTTAAGCCACTGAAAAAGCAAAACATTTCCAAATCAACAAAAATTCAAATAAAGATAAACAAAACTCAAGCTAGAACAGTAGCAAAATAGTAGCAATTTTTTACCAACAGAATGCCTAAACTGCTCAGACACAGATAATTGGAGTAGTTCAAAACCTTTATTTTGGTACTGAGATAATGTATGTTACATAAAAAGAATGTGTTTATTGGACAAAGATTTTTGTAAGGCTTGAAATCAGTGCAAGCCCATAATTAGAACATCTATTATTTCAATTTATATAATAAACAGTTAGCACAACCTAAATTACAATACCAACTTAAATATGCACCTAGTATCGTTGCATGTTAACATTTTGAGGAAAATTATTTAGTTTTTACTCGTGCTCTGTTTATGTGTGTCTGTATAAGTAACAGCTGACGAAGCAGTTTAGAGTCGGTCGCCATGGTGATTATCCATAGAACAAACAAGAAATGTGCGATTGTCTGTGTACATGTGAGAAGGAGAGAGAGAGAAAACGAGAGAGAGAGATCCAACTTGATTTTCATCAATCACGTCTGGTTGAGAGAAGAGTGTGTTTGAGGCAAATTAATTATTCGCGTCCTCGCAATGATGTTAACACAAAATACAAGAGCAACAAACCGATGGAAAGACTTGTACTGTGTCACAGATATTATGATAAGAGACAAGGAAACAGTGAAACACAGTATTTATCCGCGATAAGAACAGCGGGATGTAAAGGGAGTAATGGACACTGAAACACATTCATAAAGTGACTACCCGTGGGAAAATGAAGCCAACAGAGCGTGACAGTACGACAGATAAATATATATATTCAGAATCTCACCTTTCCACTGGCTCCGTCTCCAATCACTACAATTTTCAGCTGTTTGTCCTGACTGTCCTCCTCTGAGTCCGACATGACACCGTATTATCTCCCGACAATCGAGGATCGGTGTTTGAAACGGAAACACTTTAAAAAGACGTAACTCGGCGGTTAACCAAGTGTATTTGTCACGATAAACGGGGATGGATTAAATTAACGCTAAGTGGAGTAACAAAACTGACGCCATTTTGATTCTGCTGCGTTCACTGCTGTCCGCTAACACGATAACTCTTTCCTATCACTCTAGCGGTTGTTTTATACTCGCATGTATAGTTAAAAAGACGATTAAACACGGTAATTTAAAGAAACACTCGAAAAAGCTTAAACATTTAAGCCGCAGGACAAACCGGAAACCGACTCACATTCACCGGATATTTTGTTACGTCACGTGTGTGACGCGTTGTAGTTGCCATGGTAACGTAGGTCAAAGTGTACATACGGTATGTTGTAAAATCCAAGTAAAGATGAGAAAATAACAATCAATAATTTATTATATTCTATACTGTCTCAGATACTATTACTAGAATTATAATTTCAAAGTTTCAAATACGAGAAAAAATACTGTAATTAAATCATTTAATTTTAAATAACTATAGATTTGCCTAAACATGGCTTTCTTCAGCTATTTTGAGCGATATTGTAGAAATTTAGGGATCCCTCTTTCCATATATTATCTAATATTTTGTTACTTTGGTTAACTTTTAGATTTTTTCTGCTATTTTGAGTATATTCTGGCTAACACTGAATAGTTTTTAACTAACTTTAACTTTTATTCTAGGCAAATGTGAAGCTTTTCCTGATTTAAATTTAGTTATTTGATCATTTTTGTATTATGTTAATTAACGTAGTACATATATATATTGCTTACTACCGCACCATAAATTAATCTATTTTTTGACACTTTCAGATTTCAAATCGTTTTCACATAGAGCAAATGGCAAAAAAGCACATACTTCTAAAAAATACACTAATTCTGCATGTGGGAGTCTTCTCTTTTTTTATATTTATTATAATATAGGAAGAGAGTTATTGTTCTCCTAAGAGACTTTTTCATTTTAAATGACTTTCAGAGGCATTTTGGACTTTTTTCAGAGGCCACATATATATCTTTTCTATTTAGGGCTCTGCAACAAACTATATCATTATATGTTTTATTATGTATTATATCATTGAATGTTAATATTTAAAAGAATATTTACATTCCACACTATAATGTAGTGCACAAGTAGATGAAACAGATGATCAATATTTATTTTGTGCCCATTGTGGAACAAATAAGGGACTATAATATGATTATTATGAAAATGTGTCTTATTCATTATTGTTGCTTGATAGACTATTATATAAAGAATCCTTAAAAAATGCTTAACTTCCTATAGGTACCTACTTTCACCCAACATGGCGAGGTTTCTTCACTGAATATTTTCCAGTTAGACTCAGCAAAAGTTAACTTTCTATTTAACAGGGCATTAAATCCCACGGCAATTTAAAGTATTTCAACAGCACATTTGGCCCACACCCCATATTTCTGACCTTGTATACACACTTTGAGGGTGGCATGTCTGCATCAACTCCCCAAAGTGTCTTGGGAGCAACAAAAGTGTTAGTTGGTCCCCGAAGACCCACACATTAAATGGAAGGTTAGAATTCTCCACCGCATAACCCAGAAATTCTTCTACAGCGAAAATAGGATTTCAAAAGTGTTTGATTCCATTATGCAACCAAAGGAATGGATGTTGTTGATTTAGATGTGGTTGAATATCAACATTTTGAACAATTTTTAGAATTAATTTAAAAATCACCAGTAGGATGAATTAATAATTAATGAATTCATGGGGTTATAATGAAGTGCAAGCAGGACACATAGAAAACAAAATTTATTACTTTTATTTTTTTATTACTTACGTAGTACTTAATCAGTGAAGCTATACTTTGATGTAAACACAGAGACGATACAGTATAGATATACTATATATAATATTGTGTTGAACCCAATGTTTACATTTTTGCCAATCAATTGCAGTGCATCATGTACATGTATATTTGCTGGTTTTACAAAACAATTCGTTCTACTTGACTATTTTGATTAAATATATATTTTCCAAAGTTTGGTTCTGCTTAAGTGGATTTTGTTTTTTGCGTTTAAACTGTTATTATTCCACATGTTATATACTCTACCAAAATATGAATTCGTTAGATTGTTAGTCATAGTATAATAAAGTAAAATTTTCAAATGCTTAAGAACATGAACTAAAACTCTCATTATTTTTGTTTAAAACTTTGTCTTCTTTCTAAAGTTTGCGGTGTTTTTACACTTGAGGTAAATCCGGATGCTCGTCTTTCAACCTTACTTACTGAACTTTCTTCACTGCAGGAAAAGCATAGAGTGATGTCGCTGTAACACGAGGGAGAAGGAGTAAGAGGAGGAGGAGGAGGAGGAGGAATTTGCACCTGGGCCACTTTGAAGAAGGTGACAGTGCGTGTCCGAAGCTGTACTCCTGCAGAAGGGTTGTTGTGGGCGAGTGAGTGACAGATTTCAAAGCAGAAGTCTGGAGGGTCGCAGTGGACAAGATTTGTAAAAATGTTGATGTTGGAGTTCTGTCTTTTTTAATTATTCAAGATGGCCGATTGCACCAAACCTGGAAATAATGAATTTACCAAGAAGGGTTAGCAAAAATTAAAAAGAAAATAACTATTAAATAAATATTCTAAAAATATCCAGACAGACTGTTTTGTTACATGTTTTTTTTTTTTTTAATTGTCGGGTTGTATCCTTGTACATAACCGTTAGCTGTGTATGTCTTAAATCACGTATTATAGGTCTTCTTTAAAGTGAATTAACCTTTTGACCGGAAACTATAGACGTTAGTCGAGACGCTTTATTATACTTTCGAAGAATTATGTTAAGTTATTTCCGTTCAAAAAACCAATGGAAACTGGTTGGTAAATCAATGTTCATGTGGAATGATTACGTTCCATGTTATTTTTATAATAGTAGAGGGAGCTCTGGGACATTTCAACTCTATTAACCTCCATACTCTTCCTTAAAACATAACAAGAGAACAATGATAACCTATTTTGGGATAAAGTTTGAGTTTGAGTTTCGGCAGCTGATGTCAAGTCACAGTTTTGAACCACATCTGTTTAATTTGAGATTAAACGAGCTCACGTGTTCGATTGCTTCTATTCAACGCCAATTTTCTATCATCCACTGTGTAACTTGATATAAACCAACACCGGTCCAGTCTGTACGACTCAAAATAATAACCCCTCAGCACAAAAGTCAAGAGCGAGCAGCAGAAATGTCCTTGAATCGTGTGTATGAGCAGCACGGATCACGAAGAACCTCATAATTAGTCTCAACCAATAAAATCACAGGATCTAAAACGGTTTGTCTGGACATCGGTCCAGTTATTGCGACGCCACATTTTCTGTTCCTGGCACAAAAAGGTATGAAATAAGACCAAAATTTTGCAATTTTTCCTCCATTCTCCCATCCTAAATTAGAGGCAGTTTTTGACACAAATGCGCCACATGTGCGTAAGTCCTCCTTGTGTGTGCGTAATGCATCCACAGAGGGGCCTACAAATAACCACAGGTTTTGACAATCATTTCTGAACTTTACCCTTGATTTACTGAGACCACGCCCTAATTAAGAGACACGACGTGCACGTTTCCCGAGTAATAAACGTAAACTATGACGAAGGACGCGATGGTATGAGGTTAATGTACACGGATGGGGGTATTTGTATTCCAAAACACAGCCAGAAAGGAAATAGCAGCCGCGATTTCTCTCCCTCTGTGTGTGTGCAAGTCTCTCTCTCTCTCTCTCTCTCTCTCTCTCTCTCTCTCCCTCTGTATATCAGATATCCTCACATGCAGGTATGAAAGGAAGTCATGTGGGACGGTCCACTCCTCTATCAATATTCCTCGGTGTCCTTCAGGAGACAATGCCGCTGGAGATGGCCTCTGGTGCTGCACCTTTATACCTGCATCAGGCAGATCAGATTTTAAGGGCACATATGGGCGCCATTGAGACTGTGGGAGCAGTGATCAAATAAACTGCGCGCCTATAAATAAAAATCAATCCAGGTGTCGGTGTGAAAAGCGGTCAGTTGGGAAAAAATAAAAAGGCCATTACACCATATTGTCAGTAATAACGTAATTCACATTTGTACCTCTGAACAGCACTCCAATAATTGTCACATCATTTTTGTTATTCAATGAGAGAGGTGTTGTCTTTCAATGCCTAAAAAGTGTGAATATGCAAAGGCGCAGTTTCTTTACGAATACCTATTGGGATCTATTGGGGTTTGTTTCAGTTATGGATAGAGAAATGTTAGCATAATGCTTAAAGTAAAGGCTATTGCTGGTTAATTTGGGTTCCAAAGCATTATCACCAGTTCGCAAATTGCGCAATTGCCATTGGATTAAAATGTGTGAAATTCTCAATTTTAGGAAACAGTAACTCAAATCACTATATCGCCTGGTAGTTTATTATATATTTTCAGTCTGACGAGAGCAGGCTGTTATATTACATCGCCAAGTAGATTAGTTGTCATCATTATAAAGACAGGGGGAGCTTAAACGTCGTTGCGTAGCGTCAAAAATACAGAAAATGTACCGATTTACTGTACTGCCAGTTTGTTTCAGTCTCTTAAATGCACCTCACTATGTTGTATCATATTTATGTTTTAACCATTAGGACACAGACCGTATTCCTTGAGTGTGTCGTCTCGTTAAGCTAAGGAGTGGTGCCAGAACGCATTGTTTAGAGCCTTAAAAAAAACGCTCTACTACACCACTATGTTTTTGTCTTTATTATTTCCAATGCATACTGTGTAGAAAAAGAATTGTAATGAAATGTAAACCGGTAAAACAGACAGCGAGCTTAGAAACGTCAGTGCGTAAAAGCGCGGTGCCATTACGCACAGCGCTGACAACAGACCTTTAAAACATCTTGGTCTAAAAAAAAAAAGACAACAATGCACCTGGACTGGGTCATTGAAAAGGGTCATGTGATTCAGTCACATGTGTCCGAGCAATCAAAGAATTTATAGTGACTTACACTGTAAAAAGCTTCAAATCGATGAAGCCCAGTGGCATTACGCACGAGTGCCGCAACCGAAAACTTTGAAAAATAAAGAAATGTCTACTTTAAATGTATTCTTACTTGTATGTACTGATGTAACAGGTTTTACTGCGGGGTTCTGGAATATATGATGCGTGACAGCTCCCCTCTGACCCCGACCTGATGTCCTGTCAGAGAAACCAGCTACTCCCAGAATAACTCCATCACAGGTCTGTAGGACCGTTATACCGATTACTTGGAGAAAACACGATCTATTTTCAATCTGTTAAACAACACAAAACAAGAAGCCTACACCTCTCCTTCCCTTCTTTAACTCATATTGAGGTGCAGTGACACGGGCTCCTTAACCCCGGAATAGCCCTCTCCTTGTGATGACATGCAGCCCTAAAGGTAGCTGTCAGTTCACCCTGTCCGGGAATCACACAGTCATTCATCATTTTTTGACAGGTGTTGTTTGGGGGGGAAAGGCATGGTGGCCCGGATGAGGAAAAAGAAATTAAAACCACACTAAAAAGATACTTTTAAAAAAAATCATTTGGGAAAAAGGTATTAAAAAAAACTTCATTTGTAATAACGGTGCAGGTGAGAAATAAAATAAATAACAAAACGTGACTGAGGATAAACCTGACTCACTTTGTTCCATAAAATCCAACAGTGACGTGTGAGTGTGTGTGCACTCCAAATAAAAAAGCTCCAAATAATTCACTTTTGTCAACGATATTCCATTCAGTCCACGTAATCGGGGAGTGTCACGTAGAACGACGCGTCATACTGAGGTTTACCAATAATATGAACCTCAAACATTTTTTTTAATTAAATCGAATTATTTGTTTAATAATGGGATAGGATTGTGTATTCTCTAATTCAACAATTATACATATATATTATTTATGTTAATAAATAACGCTTGCTATTATAATTTATATATTTTTTCTATGTCCCCAATATTCCACGTTGTCTCAAAAATTTGTAATAATAAATTCCATCCGAGTGAATGTAAATCCCGTTATGTTTTTAATATTTCTTCGGTCATTAAACACAGAACACATTTAATTACATTTCATCAGGAAGTTGGTTTTTGTTGTTGTTGTTTTACGCTCCATAATTTCTCAGTCAACAACAAAACGCTTTAGAACGTGTGTTTTTTTTTTTCAGTCTGATCTGAAAATGTCTAAACTATAATGTAAAGGTAAATGACGTAACATAGATGCTCAAAGTGCTGAAATATCTTACCTTTACAAACACAGCAAAAGAAGGGGGGAAATAAAAATAAAAACACAACATGTAACGCAGACAATTATTTGAATATTTCAATGGAATACACCCATTATCAATCACTGCAGAGGTAGGAAGGCGCATCGAAATCATAAACCAGCATATGGTGACATTTCGTAGTCAGTGTCAGGCCCCCGGCTCCCTAAAGCGGGGTCCGGTATGTGTTGAGGTCCTCCAGGGGCTCCCGAGCTGAGAAAGAAATACTTTGGTGTGACACCTCAGAGTTTAACATACTGACATTTTATATAAGGAGGTCCAGTCTCGCCCGCTCGCCCACAGCTCGGTCATTTAAGATTTATATACCTCAAAATACGAGGAAAGTCTTCTGCGGTGGGTTTGTCGGGAGAAACTAAAAGAAGGGGTTTATAAATATTTTTTAGAATGTTGAGAAGGCTGGGGGAAGGGGAGAAAACTCTGGGGACCCCTGGTTCTCTGGAGATCACGACGAGGCAGATCGTCATATGTCATCCTCTTGTCAGAAAAATAGTTACTGTTAGTCTGGGTTTCCTGTCAAAATAGATCAGAATAAATAAAGTCGGTGCGCTCTCACTGGTTCCCTGCACACGCAGAGAGTGTCCACGCAGGGAGGCAGTAGGCGTACGGGTAATAGTAGGACGGCTGCAGGGAGAGCAGCGGGGGCCGCAGGATCTCTCCCGGGCTGTACTGTCTCTGGTCGTCCCGCACCAGCACCTTCACCGCCACTTTCTTAGCCGCCGGGGTCGAAGCCATCAGATCTGCGGCCATCTGGCGGCGTTTCGTCTTGTACCGGCGGTTCTGGAACCAGATCTTGACCTGCGTCTCTGTGAGCTTCAGGGAGGCCGCCAGGTCCGCCCGCTCCGGCCCGGACAGGTACCGCTGGTGGTTGAAGCGACGCTCCAGCTCGAAGACCTGCGCGTGGGAGAATGCGGCCCTGGAGCGCTTTTTCCGCTGTTTGGGCTGATCTAGACTCTTCTCGTCCATGGTGCTGGAGTCTGAGAGACGAGGACACGCACACAGAGCAGGGACGTGAATGAACGTGTTTGTTGGATTGTGTTTTTTTCTAGTAGTGGAACAACATTTGATGGTGATTTGATCAAAGCGTTGGGATGTTGATCTCTTTTTTTAAATGCGCATTTTTATCTTACATCCCTGAGAGGCTGTGTGGAAATTAAATTAAATTAAAATCGAATTGACTTAAATACTTCACATCGGATTTTATTTGTTGACGTGTGTCTAGATTTGACAGATTGTGACATTTAAAAAAATGGAAACCTTCCGTAGAAAGAATCCGTGTGATAGAGTCAAGTTTAAGACACTGAAATTGACGTTTTATTTGAACCAAAGCTCAATAATTAAAGAGTGAATCTTATTAAAATGAGGTGTAAAAGTTCCTCTCCTAAAAGTGTGCAGGATGTGGATAACGAACCAGGCCCAGGTTCACACAAGTTCAGGTCAGTTTGCAAAACAAAAAGTTCAACTTCATCTGACACCACTTGACTTTTCCCCAATTTTAAACCACGACAACATGTCACAAATAAACTTTAACAGATCCGAAGACCTCACTTAATATCCGCAAAGACATTTTGTTCACCCAAAGTGAATATATTCGGCCGTAAATCTGAAAATACTCGCGCGTAATGGTTGCGGATGTTGTGCGTAAAAGTAAGCAAGACGTAAAATACGCTCACTAACAGAACTGATTTCCTACAACAACAAAACAACACCGCTGTTCACGATCACACACACACACACACCGAACCCTAACAGCTGAAACACCTGGGATTTAAAGGTTTTATTCTATTAAAGTCAGACGTGAATCTCTGGCTGTGGTTTCTGACTCATTAAAAAGCTAATTTATTTTTAACACGTGTCTTTCTGAGTCACTCACCGGTGCCATTAACTGGCTCACTGTCGCTCTTTGCGTTCTCCGCAGCTGCAGACTCCTGGTCGGTCTCCTCCTGCAGACTCTCCTCGGGAACATCCGACCCGGGGTCTGCGTCTTTCTCCGACTTGCACACTTTCTCTGGAGTTTTGCTGCTGTCGTTGTCGTCGCTGAGCCCCGAGTCCGAGTCGTAGCTTTTCTGTTCCGCGGGCTCGCACGCCTCCCCTGCGTCTCCCCTCGACCCACCGTTCATCTCCCCGAATATTTTCCAGCAAGTCGTCTTGGAGAAGCACATGTCCAAATCGGGCAAGTGTCTGCTGTCGTCCTTTTTGTTCAGAATGGCTTGAATTGAAAAAGGCATGAGTGAGTTCCCACGAACGGCCATTTTCAATGTCAGGCAACAGTGTGGAGAGGAGGAAAAAAAGTTTTCTCGCTCTTCAAAGAGAGTAAACCACCAGTCTGGATCGTGGAGTAAAACTCAGTTCATCAACATTTTAGCATTTAGCATTTAACTTTCCGTGGATCTCCAGGGTTGGTTCCTGGTCGCATCCCAGCCGCAGAAAGTCACTGCTAAATCCGCAGGCGCGACGCTGCTGCTGCTGCTGCTGCTCCGTGGTAATACTCTGCCATCAGCCCGGCAGTGCTTCACTCTGGCTCTTTTCACCCAATTTTTTAACCTCCACCCTCACCTGTGACTGACAGGCGCTCCTTATCGTCTCCCATTGGCCTAGGGAGTTGGAGAACTCCTTCACGATTGGTCACTGGAAACGACGTCACGCTACTTTCTCAACAAGGGTGGGAAAAAAACATCAGTTTTTTTTAACTGGAGGCGAAACTGTCAGGAGTTCACAACAACACAAGGGGGTTTTAGTGAAATCTTCATCCCCCAAAAATGTGAGAGTAAACTGTATAACTGTAGGAATTCTACCTCTTGAACTATGGGAATGGATCAATAATTTATGTGAAATAGAAAATATTAAAATTAATTTAATAAAAAAAGAAACGCCGTGTGCGTTAAAGTATGAAAATTTGAAATATTTATAAACAGAATCAGCAAAAAATAAAATCAATTAAAAGAATGCGACATAAGGAATTAAATTGGAGTTTTGGGTTTTGGGGTTTTGTTTTTTTTTTACTTAACCTCTTAATTATCCAATCAGGACAACAGGGGATTTGGTGCGTAATGGTGCGCGTAATGGGATTTTTTCGAATCTGGTAACACTCTGAGTTGTGGTTGTCGCAGCCTCTCTTTCTACGTTTGATTTAAATCCATTTTAGTCTGCTGGGAGTGCACGACCTCTGGTCCGTGTCTCCTGCTGCTCCTTGAAAGTCCGTGACCAGCGGCTGCAGGCCTCAGGCTGTGCGTAAAGGGAATTACTGCCTGGCGCGGATTTAGATAACGCAGTAAAACACGAGAATTGACTAACTGTTGACTCCATAAAGTACAAACCCGTGTTCTAGTTATCGTCAGATTCCTGACAACGCCATGTAAACACTGACCTGAAAAATATTAAACCAAAAAGGGCAAAGAGGAACAAAACAATGTAGCAGATCTGCAGAAAACCTGCAGAATATTAATCCGATGCATTAATAATCTTTGCGTTTAAATGATGATATTTTGAAATGTCGTTATCACTTTTAATATATTCTGTCTGTTTGGTAATGTTTTTGAATGATTCTGTTGTGTCCATGTAATGTGTGTTTAGTTTTATTGTATTTTTATCTAAGCTTTACTCGATTGGAAAACACTTTGGTCAGCTTCGTGTTTAAAAAGAAACGGGCAAGACTAAAATTATTGGATTGGACTGGGTTAGAATTTCGTGCCCAGCACTGACGTACATTCATTACTAAAGATGCACCGCAGACAACATAAGGTTCTTTTTTATTATTATTATTATTAGAAAATGACTTGTTCAGCTGCCGTGTGTGAGCTGATCTCACATTGTCTACGCTGCAAAATTAATTATTTGCCCATTGTCTGATCAGGATTTTTAAATCGGTCTTTTTCTGTTGACTAGTTTATTTTTATTTAATTTTATATTATTTTATTTCATTTGTGCTAGAATTGAGACCATTGGGAATATTATTTTAAATATACCGTGATATGTATTATATTATTATTTATTTATTTATCATCTTTTTATTTTTCAACCAATTGTTTCTTTTATTTACTTTATTTTTTTCCTCCCATCTCTGTTGTTTTTTATGTTGTTGTTTCTTTTCCTCCCACCATTAGTGTGGACCAGTCAGAGATGTCTTTCTTCTGAACGTTTTTTTTTTCTTTTTTCTCAAATTGTCTGAACTTAAATGACTTGTCTTTTGTTTATTTTCTGTTTACCTCCATGCTGTAACAGTATTTGGATTGGATTCTCACTGACCCCGGCCCCCGCTTAGATAAATCTTTATGACTTACTCCACGTTTACCTTGGCGTGTGCATCGTATTTATCATTTTTGATGTTTTTGGTTACACCTGGCGGTGTTAGTTTACTCCCGTGTTTTTGTCTTTCCTCTGTTTGCTTGTCCATGTTGTAGATGAAATACCCTGCGGACTACAGACAAAAACGCTCTTCAAAGATAATGAGGGTGTCCTGTTCTATTCAGTTATATATAACAACAACTCTCACAAATAGTTCGGATTCACAGAAATGTGCCTACTGCGTTTTGAATGACGTTATAAACATATAGTTACAATAAAAAGATACATTTAATTAATGACAACAATTGCGAAATATTAAAAAAAAAAGTTAAATTTCACAGAGTGATATTTGTTGAGGGGAAAACAGTCGGTGTGATTTCAGTAAACAGTGATGAATACTCGAGATAAAACCAGGCTCTGGTTTGGAGATGCACAGACTCAGCAGTCTGATCTGAGAGGAGAGGAGAGGAGAGGAGAGGAGTTATCACCGCTGCTTGAAACCATCTAGTGGCCACTGGAAAAACCTTTGGACATGTCAAAACTCTGATGTCAGCTCGGTGACACGTTCACCGACGTTTTCTCTCGACATTGGACGTGATTTTTTAAATAATATTATTATTTCAGTTTAAAGCACATTATAAGTATTAAAATAAAATGTAGGTGGAAAGTAAAAGGTGACAAGGAGAGGGCGGGTGAAATATTTCTCACATATTATTTAGATAATTTAAGTTACAGCTTTGGAGGATGATGACAGTTCTTTTTAACAACTTTTAGACTTTTTGCTAATTCTAGAGAACGATTTTGTTGCATTTTTCATTAAGGTTATTATAAACGAATTTATTGCTGATTATAGAGGCAGTTTTAGTTATTCATTTACTAGACAAATGTTTTGGCCAGACGTTTAACTGAACTGTTTGAAATCGATTTTTCCCGTTTCTATTTTTCCCGTTTCAGGTATGATACAGAGATGTTCTTACAACTAGTGTGTAGTTTATCCTTTTTTTGTCATAATATTGGCATAGTCGGACATTGCCCTGTCCTGCTCCGCTCTGTCCGTATAAATCCGTGTGACGCTGCTGGAATGATGGAATGATGTGACATTGTCTGTGTGACCTTGACAACAACCACAAACACTGAGAAAAACAACCGAGACAGAAAAAGGCACAAACCGCTGACACTGTCTGGACTTTTTCACACACCCTGCTGCCGTTGTTCTCTCAGACAACACCCAAGGCCAAAACACCGGTGGCACATCACACAGTTTTCATTGTGCAAACCCAGAAGTTTTTTTTTTTTTCGTTACTTGTTTTTGTTGGCTTTTGTCCTAAAAACTGACCAATGTCCAGGGGCTTAAAGCCTGCATGATAAAAAAAAAAAAGGAAAATAAATAAAAGTGTGCGCCAGAGCAGAACACTGTGGGTTCCTTTGTGTTTGGGGAACCTCACTGTGAGCTGCAGTGATGGGCAGTAAGTGGCTGTTGGTTAGAGGCAGCTGGGAACCTGAACTGTCCGTCTGTTCACACTGAAACTCCCGAGGACTCGTGGTTCAACTGTAGAGACACAATGACCAGGAGGGACGTGGAATTTAATCCAGTTCAGCAAACACACAGAAAACTACACTTGTAAAAGAAAATTAATGTTTTTGTGTTATGTGGAGAAAAGTTCTACAAAAAGATAATTCTCATGCCAAGGTCTTGGGTTGTGAAACATGGAAAATCGTTGACATGTAACTCCAGCCGTTGTTGCTAAATACTCTCCCTCTTCTTAGTATTCAAATTGATCGCCTTCGAGTTTAACAAAACATGTTCTTAAATCTTCAAAAAAAAAAAAAAAAAAACTAAAAACTATAATCAATATTTTTTGGCAAAAAAACCCCGAGGTGAATATCAAGGTATATCAAGACATCTAAATAACTAAATATTTTTAAATTGTTGAAAGATTGCATCGAATTTTAATACAGAAAAAAAATGTTAATAACCATAGCGGAATATTATCCAAATTAAACCACAAATGTACAACAAACTTGAAATTTATTGCAGCATTCTAAAAATTGATTAGGAGCTCAGCAAATAAAAAACACGCACACGTAAACTTTAAAATATCTTATTAAAATATGCCATCGAACCCAGTGTTAGTCTAAGAATTAGCAATTAGCTTACAGTTTTTGCAAAAAAAAAAAATAGTAACTGGTATCTGTAAAACAGCCTAGACACAGTTCAAAGTTAGTTTAAAAAAGAGGCCAAACGTTGCGTCATATCGCTCTTAAAATAGACAAAACAATGTCAACATCTGAATAAAAGGTGGAAACAAAATAGTTTCAAGCCCTGCATGGACATAGCTCAAAAAGCTGGCATAAATACAATAACAACGTACTTCATTAGAGTAAAAACTAAGTTTTAAACGTATTAACGTTAAATAAAATAAATAGAAAGGAAAATGTTGCATTTCGGGAGGTAAAACTAAACAAGTTATGTTAACAAATAATATTTCTTTGGTGAAGGTGATGCTGGTATGATGGTGCTGGAAAAAAGAGCTCCATCTAGTGGTGATTAATATATCATAACTCTAATGTAAAAGATTTTTTGGGTTTTTTTTTTTTTTTTTTTTTTTTTCTTGGAAAGATGAGATGTTGAAGTGCATAATAATAAGTGTTGCCGGGAAGAGGTGGGCAGCATCAGGGCCTCTTTGTTCAAACCCACACTGACATCGTTCCTTTAGTGACGCCACACTTACATTCCCACCACCTTCTCCACTAAAGAAAATCAACTGTAATGGCAGGTCAGGCTATTATTTCATTTAGCTCCTCCACCCTCCAGAGCTCTGACCTCCTCAGCTCCTTCCCTCTGCTCTTCCCTCCAGACTTTAATCTCAGGCTGTAGGACAGAAAATGTCGGTTGATGCAGCAAACGTGCCAGGCTCTACTGCTGTAATGTCTCTGTTTCCACTCCAGCTCCAGACTGTGTTTATGACTTAATGCTGCCATGAACAAGGACCCACAACATACACTCACATTTTACCTACTTCCTGGCAAACCTTTTGCTATTATTGGCCAAACCTACATATCATCTTGGGTCATTTTGCAGTTCCTCTGTGCACACTACCTCTGGGTCAACAGTTTTGTTATTCTTTCACAACTTTTAATCGTTTCCTTTTAGCTTTTTAGCCTCACTTTTGGTTATTTTAGGGCTTGTTTTCATTTGTTTCTGGTTTAACCTTGAGGCACCTAGTCAGACTTTTGTTTTGGATAATTTTGGTCCATTTGTTTTTTTGTTGAACAATATGTTAGCTATGGTTAGCTGCTTTGTCTGAGCCTTCCTTTTAATCTGGCTAATAATATTTTTTCTTTTTAGCTAGTTTTAGGCAACTTTAGAGCAAACCCTGTGCTGTTTTTATAGCATTTATTACTTATTAGCGTAACATTTAGTAACTCTATTATTGGTCTATTGGTCCATCTCTGAAATGGCCTAATTCCTTTTAGCAGTTGTTTGCTAATATTTAAATCAACTCTGCTTTTTTTAATTGTTTAACTCATTTTGTTAAGAATGTGTTTCAGGAGTTTCCATGTGTGTTGGAATGAACCAGAAGGAGACACACAACTCTCTCCGTCCCCACATCGTCCTCCCCGTGTGAGAGAATCATCTAAATTGTGTTCAGGTGGAGCAGTGTTTAAGAGAGAGGCCTTCTCCAAGAGTCATTTACAGTAAACGCTCAAAAAACACCACAGAGATTTCTCCACAAATCTCTATCTGCGGCATGATAGCGGCCATAATCAGCCTCAGCACTGGAAAGTGGAGAAGCTCAGGCAGCTCGGCGTTGTTGGGGGGAGGACAAGGGGCTGAGTTCAGTCTCCTCAGCTGCAACTGGAGCCAAAAGAAAACCTCACCTTCACATGCAATGAAGCATTTAATAGAAAATCTCCAGGGAGAAAATCCTCAATACAGTTAATGGAACCAAGAAAAAAAACACGTGATTAAAGTTCACCAACTGCAGACCAGGGTTTGACAGTAAATTCTTTGAGCAAGATTTTGTTTTTTGTGACTTGTGTTATTTCATTTTACAGCAATAACGTCTGACTTTTGGCTAATATGATGTACTTCTGTGCCTAATTTGAACTTTTAGCATTTAGCTATACATTTGATTATGTGGAATTGTAGCTATTGTTTGATTAAGCCATTGGTTGTATTTGGTCAAAGTTTCCCTAAAGTATTGTAATTTAGTTTTTCTCCAAATGTATTTATTTTTAGCTATTTTGTGACTAACTGTTAGCTAAAGCGTATCTAATGTATAATTAAAAATAAACATTTCTGGCACTATTTAGGTTGGCTTGAGTTTAGTGAGCAGGTGCAGAAAGTCTAACATTTTATTTTTTGCAAAACCAAAAATTATTTTTTTATATTTAATATAAAATTTCATATAAAATAATATTATAATTGGAGCAATGCAATTTACAGGCAAAGTGGAAATATTTCAGAAAACTTTTGTGTCTAAGGTGCTGTTAATTTCTGAAGCAAGTGGACGGGAGGAGGGAAAAATGAATCCTGCCGCCCTGTTACAGTCCAATTACTGTGTGTAGATAGTGGAGAAGTGATTAATGGTTTATGTTCAGCTCTGCCGTGCGGACAAACGATCTTTCCTGCGAGCGTGGCATGCAGCAGATAAAGCACGCAGCTCAAGCACATCATGAAAGGCTTTCACTGGGCTCTCAGGGGCCTTTTCTCCTACGTGCAGACATCATCTTCAAAGCAGCAGGAGCCCCCCCCACCCCCTCCCTAATGGTTTCGTGTCATAGCTAAATGTGACACTTCTGAACACAGGATTTGATGTAGTTGTGAAAACTTTAAGGGCCATTTAGAAATTCTTGAGATATTATGGGACCCGTCTTTTCAGAGGCTGAAGTGGTTTGTCACTGAGCGCAGCTGCAGCTCCAGCTTCCTGCAGACGAGCAGTTTTTGTGTCTCTGTGATTTTTGACGGCAGATTTGTCTCCCTGACAGCTGTTTGAAGTCCACAGTGGAAAAGTCTTAGTCAAAACTCTCTTTTCCCCCCCTTTTTTTCCCTTAATTATTCCGTTGTCAAATAATAATTTTTGTCCAGTTTTTTTAAAAGATGGAAAAAACGCAAGGATATGAAAGAAAAGATGACTGATTTTATATATATTATATATAAATATATATTAAAATCAGTGTCAATTTCTGTCTTTCAAATCTATTTTTGGCTAATTTCTAGCTAGTCTGGATTAAGATGTGTTAAATTTTTTTTACTTACTTTGAGGATATTCTCACTTTTAACTTTCACCTATTCACTTTTATCTATCTTCAATTTTTTTACTATTTTTCGGCCATTTCTGGACTTTAGCATAGCATTCCTGTGTGCATGTTTTGGGCTAACACTTAAGTAAATTCACTGGGTATATTAAGTTAATTTAATTCAATTTATATCTATTTGACCAAGCTTTAATTATCCTTTGGACTCAAGCAAGCTTATTTTCAGTCAACATTTTTTGGCTAACTAGCTACAGTTAACTTTAGCTATGACTGAGCCACCTTATGTTCTTTTTGCTAACGTTGAGTTTTCGTTTGGATATATTTTAGGTATTTCCCGACGTGTAACTTCTGAGTTATTTCTTTGGAATGTAGGCCATTAGAAAAGGGTGTTAGCACTTTTGCATTGTGATAATTTTTTGGAGAATTTTTGGCTACACTTTTACAGAAACCACCATGTCTCTGGACGTGGTTGTGAAAAAAAAGAGAGCAGTAAGTGGCTTTGCTGGTGGGGAGCAGAGCCTCTGTTTGAACGCCGACTGGTTTCACGCAGCTGTCAGCTGAAACCGAGGTAACGGCCGCTTCTGAGAGGAGGGGGTCCTGAGGACCTGCAGCGTTAAAGGTGGGT
>NC_024321.1:2887601-2925356 GCF_000523025.1 Cynoglossus semilaevis
GGGGGGTTCTGGGGGCCCGGCAGCGTGAAAGGTGGCTCTCCCGCCGCTGCTGCTGCTGCTGGGAGGGGTCTTTCCTCTACAGGGGATTTGGCTACACTGACTGGCACTGACTATAATACTGCTCCATTCAGCCAACACTCTGTGCAGCCATAAAAGTTAACAGGTGTTTAATGTCAGGAGTGTTTCAATTGAAACTAGCAGAAATAACCATTGACAGGCAGCAGGGAGGAGTGAAGAAGCAAAAAAACTTTAAGTATTTTTTTTCCTTCTTCTCCAGAATTGAAATAGTTCTGCTGCTGAGATTAGATGTGGTTCAAATTGAAGCTCTAACAATTACAAAAAAGGCCATTTACAAATAAGGCTGAAACGTATTTTTACAGTTTCATTTAAAAAGGGTCAGAAAACTACCAAGGGCCAATGTTTCAGTATTGTGATAAACACGTATCTACACTAAAAAGCTAGCAAATATATACAAATATTACTTACTAAGTATGCAGAGATCACTGAAAATATTGGCTACTTATTTGTGAAAAAATACCCCAGTACGTTTATTTAGCGGCAGCCACAGTAAAAACTGCTGGGAAAATCCTGGAATCATTTGAAAATACAACGCAAATGAGCGTCATAAAAATAAACGTTTATTTTCATGTTGCTCCAGAAGCATCAGGAACTGAACGCAGCTCAGTTCGTCTGCCAGAAACCACTGACTTTAATGAACGCTGATCCACTTTATAATGGTATAATGGTAAAACTCTGGCCCAGTGTTGGATTTAAGACTTGGATTTAAGCACCAGGAAATACCTGAGAGAGAGAAAGGGGTGCACACACACACACCTTAGCCGACTCAAACTCAGGAAGAAATAGTGGGAGAAGTGAGAGCAGATAATTCTGGACTTCTGTTCAGGTGCAACGTCTGCACCCAACGACTGATAATAATGAAGGAGGAATATTTCATCCTTCGTTTGTCAGTTTTATCCTCCATTAACAGACAGGAATGTCCTCCGCTCCGCTGCAGTCTCAGCCGATTGGCTCGAGGCTTCGACTATTTACAGAATCACAAAACAGCACAATTTTTTGAGAAAAAAAAGAGAAATGTGTGGGAGCCCTTATAAATCGTTAATGAAATATTAAGGAAAGACAGTGGTCTAAATTTGGTCTAAAATGTCTATAAGTCAGGAAACTGTTTAAAACTCTGGTTTTTAAAATTTTTTTTTGTTTTTGTCTCATCATAAATACGTTTTGCAAAATTCAAAATTTGTTATTTTTTATGTCACATGTTAAAAAATAAATTAAAGTATCTGTTATTTTTTTATGCCACATGTTAAAAAATAAATTAAAGTATCATAAAACAAAGAACTGTATCATCATTACAAAAAAACTTTTTGATGGATTTTTTTCCAAAGCAATGTCTTTTTTAATATTAGTTAAAAGCTTGTTTAATCTTTTTCTAAATGTGAAAGCTGCGTTGTTGGTCAAAGTGTTAACTGTTAGTAACCTGTTGTCATTAACGAAATGTTTTCTCCTCAAATCAGAGAGAAAGGTTTTATCTTTATCTAAATTATACTTGAATCAAAAACATAGATAACAGGTTTGAACTTCATTTCTGAAAAAAGAAAGTGAATGCAACAAACGTGTTGACACCAACAGGTCAGTGAGACCTTTAATACCATTGACCTACAGTAACACAAACAAACTGTACATATGTGTTTTAAAGGAGCAACAGTGTTGATGTAAACAAGTACATATTTTTTGTAAAAAAAAAAAATTAAAATTCTGTCACTTTTTCCACACAACACCAAGACCGACTATTTGATAGGAAACACTAAGTCATATAAAAAAACAAAATTATGTAAAAGAAAAATAGTCAGAAATGTTTTCATTCACAGAATGAATATTAGGTCAAAGGAAAGTCTAAATGAATTCTGGTTAAGTCAAAGTGAATGTCAAAAATAGTTTAAGATTTATATATATATAAAATAAGATGAAATTTAAGTCTGAGCTAATTTCACATTCGTTTTTTTTTCTTTTTTCCCTAAATTCACCTCAGCTGCAGGTTCAAGCCTGAGATTGGCCTGAATTTCTCTGGTTCACTGACTTTCACTGAATAACTGCAGGGATGATGAAGCCTGATCTAAACCATATGGACTAATGGTGAACCAAAGTATTCTGGAGGATTTTCTCCACACATCCTTAGGTTTAGGCTGAGTGAATAATACTTACCAGAACTTTTTTTTCTTTTTTTTAAATATCTACATTCACTGAGCAGAGCCTGGTCGACCGGAGCTGACAAGAAGACTGCAGGAGAAAACCACTGCCGATCACCGAGGTTGGTCAGCGTTTGCTCCTCTTGGACGGAGGCTCCTCTGATTTCTGTCCTCCTCTGGTTCGGACCGCGGGGGGGCTGGACTCTCGTTTGCGGCCAGCCTTTGACGAGGCTGGTGAAGTCGCTGTCGCTGTCTGGCTCCTGGAGCCACTGAGGGAGGGAAACAAAGTCGATCTGTTTGTCTATTCGTGTCAAAGGAAAGTGAACGACACGTTTCTCTCTGCTAAAACAAGACTTCATGAAAACAAACATAAACACCTACCACACAATCAAAGACCTGGTCAACTCATTACAAGACATTCTTTAAGCTATTTCCTGACCTCATGCACCAGATTTAAGGTACAAATTCAAGCACTTCCAGGCCTTTGTGGACTGGAGATTTTTCAGCACCTCAGACCAAACTATCTAGTCCAGCCCATGACTGGATTCCAGAATTGTGAATTGAAAATATTTTGTGGTCCCCACTATTAGAGTAGCTGGAAAAAACCAACAACTTAGACCTTAATATGAGTATCGTAAACATCACATAATAACGTTAGAGAAAACTGTATTTTTGATTTTATTTTAGTGTATAAATTGAATGACTGACATAAATGTTTTAAAATTACATTATTATTAAATTAAATTACAGATGCAAATAATTAATAAAAGATATCTTACCAAATTGTAATACATTTCTGAAATAACAACAATCTTTATCATTATCTTATTTTAAGAAATGTGCAATTTTATTGTCCTGTTTGTCTTTTAACATGTCTGAATTAACATTATTCTAAATCAATGTTAAGGTTTTTCTTCCATTGTACTAAATATATTTTCCTAATTGGAGTCATTTCAATAATAAATATTATATTAGTTATTATAGTAGTTTGACAAATCCAGTATTTCTACTGACTCTGATTCTCTACTTGCAGGGATATTTATATTTTTTTTTAAATACCTTGTTTTGAAATCTCTTAAATATGTGTGGCATTCATTAGAGCAAAAATAAATTCAAAGTTCCAGTAAATGCCTGGGTACAACATTTGTGTCACTCACCGCGCTCCCGCTGTCGCCTCCTCTTTCCCGCTGTGTCGACTGGCCCTGGTGGAGGGTTTACTGGGTTTATTTCTGTGAAGAACAGTAAATAAAAACAAACATTTAACTACTAACAGGCTGTGACAGTAATGATGCTAATGATCGTCGCACCTCCAGGGTAAAACACATCTCGGCTTTAAAACCATCAGAGACTCATTCATTAGCACTGACTCCGTCTGTTGGACAGCAGGGCTCAGCGTCTCACTGTTTACAGATGCTGGAGTCCAGGGGCTTTAATGCCAAGGACGTGTTACCGAGACAGAAATGGAATACAACTTGGTGATGAAGAAATTGTTGATAGTTATAAATTCTTGAAAAGATATTTTTAGCCAACAGTTAGCCAATGAGATAGCTGGAAGGATCAGCCCAGTAGGAGGTGAAAAAAAAAAAAATTCAATATTGGACAGTTCACCTCAGAGAGAGGTGATAAACGGGTGAGGTGAAAAAAAAACAGTTCACCTCAGAGAGAGGTGATAAAACTGTCCTGACAAAGAGCCAAAAACACTTTGTGTCTTCACTTATTTGAACATCTTTTAACAACAAAACCCTGTTAATAAATACAGTACAATTTTACCATGTTTCATAAGTTAACTATCCTGGATGTGGACCAGCCGCAGGTGTCATGTCAATCTACCTTTCTGCCTCCAGACGAGACGCTGATCGGGTCGTTGCTCTGGTTGCGGTTCCTTTCCCTTCCTCTCCGTCCTCCTCCTCCTCCTCTTCATTCTGATCACTTTCCTTTTCTTCGGCCTTTTTGTCCTTTTTATCTGTAGAAGAGACAACATCACACATCAATTAATCTCGCCTTTGAAAAAACCTGAATAACAATGTCGGGGACATCTGAGGTTGATTTATTTCTGACCTGAATCTTCTGCAGTCGTAGCTGCTGCCGCTGCTGTCTTTGAGGGACGGCCCCTCCTCTTCTTAGGAGCCATGTCCTGCTCCTCCTGCTGCTGCTGCTGCTCCTCCACAACCTGGAGAAACAAAATCACAAGACATTATAGAAATAGAGCAAGTAATTAAAAATAGATGATTATATAGATTTTAATTCAGCATCAGTCCTGGTGAGGACATAAAACACCTCCTGCTGAGACTAAAAATGACTGCAGTGTCTAAAACTATTTATTTCTGTTTCTATATGTAAATACATAACTTTTATCTAACGGAGAAGATAACATTTGTTTTAATTAATTTGAATGTATTATTTTTTGTGAATTAGTGTGACCCAGGTACAATTAAGAATTTCTAAACTAATACTTTTTGTATTTTACAAATCTACTAATTTATTAAATCTGTTGTTGCTATTAATTAACTGTCATCACCGCTGTTGAAATTGTTACCGTAGTCACACATGACTGTTTTTTTTGTTGCCACAAGAGGGCAGTGTAACCACATCTGCTGTGCCGTGATTTCTGAATCTGACAAGACTTTCACTGAATACAAAAAAAAACCGTCACTATCATTCAACGATATCTTAGAGTAAGATTTGTTTTTGAACAGACGTACGTCATCCGGTTTCTTCTTCTGCTCCTTCACTTCGTCTTGTTCTTCTGACGGGTTCATCGACTCAGATGCTCCTGCACAGAAAAACAATATTTCACTGACATCAATCCATACAAGGAGTGTCCACACTTTTTTAGCCTGGTTAGCAACTAATAAAATGACCAAGATGAAGTGAACCACCCACATTGAAAACATTAAATAATTTACTTATATAAACTGAACATACTTCATATAGACATTATATGCTGGGATACTGACTGAATGCATGTGGCTGTATAACACAATATGATTCAGTTCTTACAGTATGTGTTAATTACTCATCATCTTACCATCCTCTATTTCAGACTGTTGTTCACACTCCTGCTGACCGTCTTCTTCTTCTACTTCTTTCTCTGCTTGAATTTCCTGTAGAAATACATATTAGTAGCGACATAATACAGACAGAGAAGAAGCTGCTTATTGAACGGCCACTAAATGTTCTCTCACTTTTATTAAATGTTAGAATGTAACAGGTAGACGCTAACTTTCCACACTGCAGTGAAATCTTTGACTGATCTCTGCGACACAAACAGACAAGCTGACCATGTTTCGTTTGACAACAAATCTCACCTCTACAGTTTCTTCCAATCCTTCTGTCCTTTTCCTCTTCGCTTCTGGCTCACCTGAAAAAGGAATGTGATTAACTGTGAATAAATGACGTACTGATTATGTGAACTACAGCAGCATCCTAAAGAACGAGCAGCAAAATAAGAAAAGCGAGTGGAATAAAAAGTGACTTACAGACATCAGGGGAGTTTCCTGCAGCTTCAGATTTCTCCGTTGAATTTTCAGCCTCACATTTCTACCACCGGGGACAATGACAGTCTTAACACCACGAACGGAGTTTACTAACGTTTGAAGAACATGCTTCACATTTCTCCTCTCACCTCTTCCTTCTCTGGACAGCCGTCTCCTCCATCCTGCTCCTTTTTCCGTTCTGAGGTCCAAACCGAAACAAAAGTAACTTTACACACTGTGACAATTCTGGCCAATCACAATTTACTTTTGGATTCAAGTCAAATTATATATATTATATATATAGATATAGATTTCAAAACAAATAGTATTTATATTTTTACCTAAAATACATTTAATTGTGACTGAACCAACGTTAGTAAAAAAACACGTACAAACATTCAACTGTTCTATAACTGCTCCTCTACTTCATGTCTCCACTGACCTGCAGCAGCTTCTGTAGCTCCTGATCGTCTCCCCCTGCGACTGGGACTCTCCTCTGGTTTCTCAGCTCCTTTATTTTGCTCCTTTTCTGAATCTGTCTCCTCCGTTAGTCTGGAGGATCTTCTGGTGTGAGGTGTTTCTGCAGCCTTCCCTTGAACGGTCTCCTTGAAATGTATACAAAATACTTCAAGTTTATATGGTTAAGAGTAGTTGGTGACCAGGGACGAAACTCTCGACCGTAAAAAAAACTTTTAATTCTCATTTAAAACTATGTTGTTTATCTACCTGGGATAGTTGCTCCTTACTGTTCTTTTCTTCTTTCTCCTCACCTTAAAGCAGATAAAAGATCAGAACCAGAGCAGACAGAAGGTGGCAGCATTTCTATCTCAGGTCTAAAGTTTTGGCCACCTTACCAGCTACAACTTTCTGACTGGACAATTTTCTTTTCCGCCCTCGTCTTCCTGAAATTGTTTCATCCTACAAAAATAAACACACACACGAGTGATGCAGGTTAGAGGACGGTTTCCTGCATTATTTACAAACATGTCTGAGGAAAAGTTACCTTTTCAGACAAGTCTGATTCCTTCTCGTCTTCCTGACTGTCTGCGCTGGAGATATTACCTGACAAAAAAAATTCTCTTTCAGTAAACATGAAAAGAAAACATGCAGTATTTGAAAGAAACATACATACAATCGTGTATCTGGTGTGTTGTTTTTTTCCCACAGTCACACGACTTACTGATTTGTTTGACAAGCCTGGTCTGACCCTTGGATTCAGCTTCTCTGACCTCCAGCTCCTCCACCTTCCCTGGAAAGTCCATGTCCATCTAGACAGTGGTCACAGGCCAGGGATGAACATGTTAGAGAACTTTAGACAATCAGGATCAGATGAAGTGACTGAGGATTCAGGCCGATCACATACAGTTTGGAGAGGAGTCTCCTCAGCTGCAGATCTCTCTGACTCCTCTGTCTTGTCCACTGGTTCATCTTTGGAAGAAGAGAAGAAAAGAAAAGCTGAAATCAACTTTTGTTTTTTAACATATTCACCTCACCCTTCACCTCCTCAGTTTTAGAAACTTTTAATGATGCATAATTTTAATTTTTAATTTCCTTGACATTTAGGTCCACTGAACATTGAGTCCACTCCCACCTGTAACTCCTGCTGCCGTCTTTGAAGGACGTCCTCTCTTTTTCTTTGGAGTCGTTTTCTGCTGCTGCTCCTCCTCCTTAGTCACTTTAAATATTGAAACAATTTAAGATTAGGTGTAAATGATCCGTCTCTGCTTTGGTGGAGTCCGTGCCTCTTCTCTGCACTGTTTCGTTTAATGATTTTTAAACCAGAAACAAACATATGTTCTATGAAAATCAAACTCACCTGATGTTGGTTCTTCTACGACCTGTGCAGTTTCCTCCGGTGGTGACATCACAGAGGCTGCTACCTCAGTTATAGGAGGCTGCTCCTTCTCTTCAGACACAGAAGAAGGAGGAAGCTGCTCTTTTTCTTCAGTCACAGAAGGAGGGAGCTGCTCCTTTTCTTCAGTCTCAGAAGGAAAAGGAGGAGGAGGAGGGAGCTGCTCCTTTTCTTCAGTCTCAGAAGGAAAAGGAGGAGGAGGAGGGAGCTGCTCCTTCTCTTCAGTGACAGAAGGAGAAAGTGGCTGCTCCATTTCCTCAGTCTCTGAAGGAGTAAGCTGCTCCTTTTCTTCATTTCCAGGAAGAGGAAGCTGCTCCTTTTCTTCAGTCTCAGAAGGAGGAGGAGGCTGCTCCTTTTCTGCAGTCTCAGAAAGAGGAGGAAGCTGCTCCTTTTCTTCAGTCTCAGAAGGAAAAGGAGGAGGAGGAGGGAGCTGCTCCTTCCCTTCAGTGACAGAAGGAAGAAGGAGAAGGTGGCTGCCCCATTTCCTCAGTCTCAGAAGGAGTAAGCTGCTCCTTTTCTTCAGTCTCAGAAGGAGGAGGTGGCTGCTCATTTTCTGTAGTCACAGAAGGAGGAGGTGGCTGCTCCATTTCCTCAGTCTCTGAAGGAGAAGAAAGCAGCTCCTTTTCTACAGTCTCAAAAGGAGAAGAAAGCAGCTCCTTTTCTATAGTCTCAGAAGGAGGAGGAAGCTGCTCCTTTTCTTCAGTCTCAGAAGGAGGAGGAAGTTGCTCCTTTGCTTCAGTCTCAGAAAGAGGAGGAAGCTGCTTCTTTTCTTCAGTCTCAGAAGGAGGAGGAAGTTGCTCCTTTTCTTCAGTCTCAGAAAGAGGAGGAAGCTGCTCCTTTTCTTCAGACTCTAAAGGAGAAGGTCGAGGTTGCTCCTTTTCTTCAGTCTCAGAAGGAGGAGGAAGTTGCTCCTTTTCTTCAGTCTCAGAAAGAGGAGGAAGCTGCTCCTTT
The DNA here is from genome assembly GCF_000523025.1 of Cynoglossus semilaevis. Taxonomy (NCBI): domain Eukaryota; kingdom Metazoa; phylum Chordata; class Actinopteri; order Pleuronectiformes; family Cynoglossidae; genus Cynoglossus; species Cynoglossus semilaevis. The sequence continues at coordinate 2,896,085 of NC_024321.1, forward strand.
TCTTCAGACTCAGAAGGAGAAGAAGGAGGCTGCTCAGTTTCTTCAGTTACAGGTGGAGAAAGCTGTTCCTTTTTATCGCCTTCACAAGGAGAGCAATGCTCCTCCTCAGTTACAGTACAAGAAGGCTGTGTCGCCTCCTCAGTTTCAGGAGGAGGAAGCTGCTTCTCCTCCTCAGTAAGAGGAGCAGGAAGCTGCTTCTCCTCCTCAGTAAGAGGAGCAGGAGGCTGTTCCTTTTCTTCAGGCTGTTGCTCCATATTTTCAATTATTAAAGGATGCTGATGCTCTTTCTCCACAGATTCAAGAGGTTTTTCTTTCTCCTCAGACTCAAGTGAAAACGACTGCTCCTCCTTCTCCTCACTCTTTGGTGGAGGAGGTTGCTCTTTTATCTCAATCGCTGGGGATGGTGGTCTTTCTTCCAGAGGTTGAGGACACGGCACAAAGTCTTTTTTCCCAACTTCTTGAGGATGCGGCTCTGACTCTTCCTTCGTAGACATGGGGAGAGGAGTTTGCACCTTCTCACCTTCAGAATGAGGAGTATGCTCTTCCTCCATAATTTCAAAAAAAGGAGAAGGTTCTTTGTCCTGAGCTTCAGTCTCATGAGGGAGCTCATCTTTCTCTGTAACACTGACAGTAACAGTAGGAGTCAGTTCTGAATCCACAGTTTCAGGAGGAGGTGGTTGCTCTTTCTCCTGACTTTCAGGATGAGGAAGCAGCTCCTCCTTTTCAGCCTCAGATGTGTCCATTGGTTCTGAGTTGATTAGACTCACCTCAGCTTCTTCCCTTAAGTTCTGGCTGATCAACCTCGAGGACACACTGCTGTCTGGGTCCATGGAGAGCAAAGTCAGCGCCGCCTCCTTCATCTTCATGTCGGCCTCCTGCAGCGCCATCTCGGCTCTCAGCTCCTCCCCGATGATCTGTGGTAGGAGTCTCGCCTCCGCCGAGGTGCAGACGTCCATGAGAGTCAGCAGAGCGTCGGCTTCAACCGGAACAGACGGCAGATCAGCCAGCCTGGATTCGGTTTCTCCTTCAGGAGGCTCGGGAGTGATGTCGCTCAAAGCGTCACACGTGTCATCAGACAGGGAGGTGGTAACGGTGGTGGTTACAGGCTCAGAGTCCGTGCCTGTGTCTTGGAGGAGAGATTGTTTTTTGGGCAGCTCCACAACTTCCAGAGTGGCTGAAGACATGGAGGACTTTGGAGGATTGTCAGACTTTTCCACGATGTCTTCTCTCTGTGCTCTGTTCTCTTGGCCGTCATCTCTTTTCTCAGCCGCTTTTTCCTTCTTCTCCAGTTTTTTCTTGGCACTCTTGATTCCTGATTTTTCTTGAGAAGGTTCTTCAGATGTCTTCCTCTGCTCTTTTGCACCCCCTTCTTTTTTCTTGTTCTTTGTCGTGTCGTGTTTCACAGCAGGTGGAGCTGCTGCACATTTGGCTTCAGAACTCTGGATTTTCTTGTCAGTTTTTAATGGAGTCTTTGATTCCACTTTAACTTTTGGCTTTTCAACCGTTTTGACTTTCTCTGCTGATTTTACTCTTTTTGAATCTTTGTCCGACTCAGAGCCAGATTTGCCAGACCTTTGGATTTCCTGGTCTGGTTTGATCTTCTCCTTCTCACACTCTGTGCTTTTTGGCTTTTCTCCCTCTGTGTGACTCTTTGACCGTTTTAGAACATCTTTGGAATGTTTGTCCTTCTTTTTACTGCTATCTGCCACAGGCTCCATGTCAGATCGATCTTCAGAGGAACCAGCAGATTCAGGACAGAGCAGCTGCTTAAGATCACTTTTACCTGCACTTTTCTCTCCTTTAGCCTTGTCTCTCTCTTTGCTCTTGTCTTTCTCTTTGTCCTTCTCCCTGATTTTGTCCTTCTGTTTCTCCTTATCTTTCTCTGCTTTCACAGCTTCAGTAGTCGGAGGTTTTACCTTCCTTGGATCTTTAGGAACCTCATCCACTCCACCTTCAGACACCTTTGCTTCCTTTGTGTTTCCTGTTTTCTTTTCACTTTTCATTTTAAGCTTCTTGTCACTTTTCTCCTCAGACGACACTTTCGCACTCACCTTTTGTTGAGATTCTTCTGCCTGATGTTCAGATTTCTTTTCCTGTTTTTGTTTGACTTTCACACGTTCATCTGACAAACTGCGCTCCTTCTCTTTGCGTTCTTTTGAGTGAGATTCTTTGCGGGACAGTCGATCAAATTTTCCAACTGATCGTTGTTTCAAAGCCCCCAGGGAGCCTTGCTCCAACTCCAGGATAAAAGAGTGAGTCTGGCCTTTGTCTAACAGCTTTTTAGTTTCACTGGAATCTTCTGAGACACTGCCGCTCATGCTCCTTAGCCGCTCATCGGATGATGCCGACTCCGACAAATTCCTACTCAGCTTAGGATGTGGAGTCTTAGGAGTTGCAGGTTTGAGTTCCTAATTTTGAAAGAATGACACTCATTATTCTTTAATTCAATGTCATATTCTTAAAAACAATCTCTGAATTTACTGCTTGAAATTGTTTACCACTTTTTTGGATGCTTCTCCTCCGGTGTCTCCTTGTTTTTTGCTCAAGGAATCTCCCTCTTTTCTAAACCATAAAAGTTAGACAAGTATTATCAGTATTAGGCAAAGTTAAATGTGGAGCTTAGATTAAATGTGTTTATTTAAATGCAAAGAGAATGTGTTTAAAGATGAGCGTCTGTTGACAAACCTTGAGTCTAGTTTCCTCTTCCGGTTTAGGGCCATTTTTTTTTCCAGAACTTTCCTTTCTTTTTCCTTTCTTTGCGAGCCTCTTTAGCCCTGGGATGATCGAACCCAGCAGAGTCTCTCCTTTTGGACCTTTTAAAAACTGTAAAATTCACCGTATTAAAAATGAGCCTATGTAAACAATATGTTTACACACAGCTGACCAACAGAAATACCTTGTTCCTCGGCCTGCACTGCTTTCTGTTTACGTCTCTCCTCCATTCTTTCTCTGTTTTGTTGTCTTTTCAGGAGCCTTTCCTCTTTATCCTTTGCCTTTAATCACAGGAAAGGTTGTGCAGAATAAGCATATGTTCAGTTTTCTGACCATTTTTAACACTAAATGGACTTAGTAGGACATCATACAGCGTTCCTCCGTCGTTCCTCCACAGTGACCTCATCGTCAGAGTCGCTGTAGTACCGAGAGTAGAGAAAAGGCTTGTGAACGTAGGCCTTGCGGCGTGCCTTGTGTTTCCCGCCTGCTCCTGGTTCCTCACTGGCATTTTTCTTTTCTGCTTCTTCATCTTGATCTGGCCACAGTAACAAAAACATTTTCATTTTAACTACAAACTTGTCATTATTGTACCATATGTAGAAATATTGAGAAAGATAGAAAAAATAAACACATTTTAACTACAAACTTGGCATTATTGTACCATATGTACAAATATTGAGAAAGATAGAAAAAATAAAGACCGTCAGACAGAAGCTCTCCTTCCTCAGATGACTCAGACATCTGTGCATTGTCTTCACTTTCCCCGTCAAACGAGGACAGGTCACTGGTGTGGACGGAGCTCACAGTGATGTCACTCAGGCCGTCCAAATCAGAGTCCTCTAGAGAGTATTCTGTAGAGAAAGACAGTTATAGAATACACGGTGACATTTATTCTTTCTCTTCTGCCTCTTATGATCTGTAGGGTCACAAGGCTGAGTCACAGCAGTCATCAGGCTACTGCAGGGACAGTTCACCCGCCCATCACAGGGACACATAAGAGATAATCAATACTTTAAGCTAAAAACTATATCAATTTAGAGTGAACAATTGACGTTATCCTGCATGTTTAGGGGAATGTGGGAGGAGGACAAGTTTGTATTTTTATATGATATACCGGTTATAAAACAGGAAAAGTCGCATCATGATCAGGACACTCACCTTCCTTTATCCTCTCTCTGGCCTTCAGTCTGGCCTGACTTGTAGATTTGAGATGTTCTTCATCACAGTTCTCCTCCAGGGGTTTCTCAGGTACTACATCACTGGTTGTGTTGTCTTTCTCCTCCTTTGTTGGATCATGACATTCTGACTCCTCGTCCTCTACCTTCACATCATCTGTTAACACCCTTCTTCCCACATCCGGCTGCTCTTGAGTGTCCTCTTTCTTAACTTCCACCATTTGAACGTCTGATGTTTCTTTTCCCTTTACTATCTCCTCCAGGACCTTTCCTTCCAGTTGATTTTCTCCTTCCTCTTCAACACTCATATCCTCATCCTTCTCCTCCCCCAGATGCATGGCCTCATCTGCAGCTGGAGTTTTACGGCCTTTATCTGTGCTTGAGCTGGCCCTGACGATTGCCTCCTGGTTGAGAGAGGTTATTGTATCTAGAATTGACATTGCGTCATTGGATCCAGTGGTGGTTGGAGCAGGAGCTGTAAAAAAAATCATCAAATATGGACAAGAAGTTTATGTGCTACGTACTTATATGTATATAAATAAAATATATATCTAATTCAGCAGCTAATCAGACATGAAACCCTACAAACCCTGCTCAGGAATGTTGCTGTCTGGCTTAGTCTCTGCTGGAGGGAGCGGGGCCGGCACCTCCTCAGAACTGCTGCCAGGTGACAGAAACTCACGCACAACCCTCTCCACCTGAGGCCTGAAGATGTGGTTGACTTTGGGATCTACCACCTGCGCCACAATCCTGTCCACGCCCTGTTCCAGCATGCCCGACCTATTGAGAAGGGAAATTTAATTAATGACAAAGTAAAATGAACATATGTAAAGTAAATAGTTAAAACAAAGTTTATGAGTTTCCACTTACTGGAGCACAAGCTGCCGTATGTTGTTCCTCAGCTGATTTTTGTTCAAATGTGGGCTCCATGTGTGATTAGACAGATGATTAGAGACAAAGTTGTCTACTCTTTGTTTTAGGTTCAGGTAAGCTGGCTGCCAAAGAAAAGACAACAAAGAGAATTACCAAACTAACCAAATCGTTGTTTTATGTTGACACAACACGTACATCACTTTCAAATTCTCCAAACTGTTATTCTACGTTTGCCTCCATTGTTTTTGAAATGGTTAAAATAATTGTGCAGTTTTTTCTCACAAATTCTCTCTGAATGTAAAACAGAACAATGTGATACACCTAAATGAAATTAGTGGGCTCAGAAAATATGTGTTTAAACTCTACCCCCTCTCAATACAAGCATATTTTGAGAGCAATTACATTTTCTGTGGGCAATATATATCAAATTCACGTCCAAACGATAAGCACCAAATGTAACGAAGATGCGATATAGGTTTGTGTAGCGTGGTTGTTCTGGTAAAACAAAAACAAATAAGAGTAACAAACGACATTAAATAATGTTTTCTTCGTTTCTTACCTTTGTATCAACATCTGCAAGACAGTCCCTCCTGAACTGGTCAAAAAGACCCTGTGTTTTTAAATGATTGACGATCATTGAAACAAGCTGAGGGTCTCCTGGCGCTAAACCCGCCATGACTTAGTTTAACGGCGAAGCTTAACCCAGCTCCGGCGAATTAATTGTATAAAAAAAAATTTGCAATGTTATACAATTGCACACGATTACAGTAAATTAGACTATTGACAATTCAGTGCAGCCAAAGTTGGAGGAAGTAATTAAACGGAAGAAATAAAACGTCACCGTCACTTGAACCGGAACTAGTACAGAAAATACGTCCCTCGAAAAATAAAGGTTTGAGAGATATTCTTTTTTTTATTTCTGAGTCACAAAAAGTATATATATTCCATAGTGTCCCAATCGAACGAGAAACGTATGTTGCCCAATCTTCAAATCAAAAAGGAAAATTACGTTGTAAGGAAAAAACACGATATAAATAATTTCTAATTAATTAACAAATCCAGAATAAATAAATTATACCACAATCAAATTCATATTAATGGTTGTTAAATATTGTTTTTAGAAGAAAAACGTTTTAGTAGAAAGATATAGAATAGAATACACTCACCAAAGGAAATCAAGAATCGAATCAAAAAAAAGAATGGGCATGAATCAAACAAAGGTCCAAATATCGTTTACTGTTATCATCCACGAAAAACGAAGGTGTTTCAACTAAGATCGACGATAAAATCAATAGAAAATATTTTGTAAAGTGTAACAAAAAAGGCTCTTTGGCAGCGGTGGGATTCGAACCCACGCCTCCGAAGAGACTGGAGCCTTAATCCAGCGCCTTAGACCGCTCGGCCACGCTACCATGCCGACAACGCACACATTTGCAAAGATAAACTAAACGTTTATGACAGAGCGTGGTCCAAAATTTTCATTACCACAGCTTCCACTTTTGTAGTTTAATATCAGGATTGGAGATGATGTAAATAGGTCATGGTTGGCAAAACTCAATTTACTTTTCATAGACTTTGTTTTGTAGCTAATTAAGAATATTAACTCATTTTAGGCTGGATTTATACATAAAACTACATTTCATGACTTATTTAAATCAAGCATTTGTCACATATTTTAAACAAATAATAAACAAAACCAACATTGTTGATTCTTCAAATGAAAATACTTATTTCCACATATTTTAAATAAATAATAAACAAAACCAACATTTTTGATTCTTCAAATGAAAATACTTATTTTTTCAAAAGAAACTATTGCCTAAACAACTAGTTTAATAACAATCATCTGTCTGTAGAAATAATGTGAGGAACATTTTACATATACATATAGCCGTAAATGAATATCCCTTCCTCTGACTGATCAATTTGAAGCCAAAAACTTTTAAAAGACACCTGATTGTATTTTTTATGAATATAATATTTGCTGACTAACATATGAGGCAACAGAAAAAGAACAATATAATACAGAAGAAAACTATCCATTGCTATAGATGTGAAGGATAAAAGGAATCAATTTATTTTATAAAATTTATTTAATAATAACTTCTAATACAGAACTTAAAACGATGCCCTTGCCCTTTAAGAAGATTTAGAGAGGAAAACATTTAAATGATAGACACGGCTAAGAAAAGGTACTTTGATAACATTGATAATAACGTCACACTGTACAACAAAAACAGTAAATACGCATAAATGATTATTTTAAAAAATGTGTTGGTAGTTTAAAGCCCAAGGCAGTAAAAGCAAAAATGCTGGTGCAGCGTCTCTTCAGGAAGACAGAGAAGATCCATTGGTGGAGGGCAGCTTGTGTCAGGTGGGTTCATTTTTTTGCTGCGTAGGTTGGGGGAAGCACTCTGTGAGAGTTAGCACGCACCCATGGATGATCAATGACATTTTGTAGAGAGAGGCGATCAATTGGATTGTGACGGAGCAGCTTAGAGATCAGGTCTCGAGCCCCTTCTGAGACATTTGGAGGGAACTTGAAATCCACCTGTAAAAACGAAGCAGAAATGTTTGCAACACAGACAGTGAAAGAAAAACATTTTGTTGAGTAAATCTTGTTCCTCGTACTCATTGGTGTAACAAAGTATTTGTCGATATTTGAAAACACAAACCTTTGTGATTCTTTTGTACGTTTCAGTGTGATTGGCTGTTTCAAAAGGTGGGTTGCCAACAAGGCACTCGTAGCAGAGGACCCCAATGCACCACAAATCCACCTTTTCACTATGAGTGTGTCCTTCAATCATCTCTGGGGGGAGGTAGTCCAGGGTTCCGCACATTGTACGGCGTCTATAAAGATCAGAAGACAAAACCATGAATGATGCGGAAGAAGCAGCAAACTAATGAGGTTAAATGTACAACTTTCTTACCTTAATGAAGGCGCATGAACAGACCAACCGAAATCAGCTATTTTCAGCTCGCCCCGAAAGCCCAGAAGCAGATTCTCAGGCTTAATGTCACGATGAATTACTTTCTTCTCATGACAGTACATCAGAGCATCTGCGATTTCCTCCATATACTGTACAAATTAATTTCCCAAAAAAATAAAAAATTACAATGTATTTTGATATGGTTAAAAATTCAGTTACATTGTATTTTGATATGGTTAAAAATTCAGTCTGCAAAGAAACAAAGCATAAACACTTACTGTAGCAGTTCGCTGATCATCAAACCGTCCATATCTCTGCAGTTCTTTGTACATCTCTCCACGTGGAGCATATTCCAGGACTAAAAACACTCTCTTGCGATCATGGAAGTAGTTGTAGAAACGGAGAATGTTGGGGTGTCTGGAAAGAAATGTAATTTTTTTTGTCTGCCATTGACAAGTTGTCAAGTTTTTAAAACTTAAACACGGTGTTAAGAGAACTTACAGACCCACGCTTTTAAATATGCAACCATTTTTTGTGAAAATTAGAAATAATTATTATTGTTTATTATTGAATAGTGTTGCAAATAATGTGAAACAATCTTATTTTAGATGTGTGTACCATGATAAGTATTTGACAAATCTGTTTATACAACATTTACATAAGCATTGATGAAGATATTCAATTTAAACAGGCAGCCCAACAAAACAATATATTTTTAAATACTCACTTAAGATGTGACTGAATCTCAATCTCTCTCCTCAGCTGATGTTCAACTCCTTCCTTTTCTATCTGTGACTTGAACAACACCTTCAGAGCAACAATTGCCTGCAACTCCTTCACTTTGGCAAGATAGACGTTACCAAACTTGCCCTTCCCCAGAGGTCGTCCAATATCAAAATCATCAATTGTGATTTTCCTGAAGAAAATGCATTACCATACATCATGTTGTTACATTGAATCAACTAAATTAAGTATCCAATGATTCATTAAAAAACATTCAGGACGTGATTATAACTTACTTGAGCATTAAACTGGAGCCTACACCTTCTCTGCCTGGACCTGAAGACAGAACCATTGTTAAAAGTGTCAGACTTGACAGGGTTTAAGCATCATTTGTAAAAAGGCAAATGATAGTTACCTGTGATAGCATTTCTGTCCATTTCTGCGTGTGGCTTCACCAGAACTCGTTGTGGACCCGCCATGTTTGGTGTTGCAAACTGTTATTCAGATCAAAGTGATATTTAGATTTGATTGAGATCAATAACACCTCTCAATCACTAGAACTAGACAGTAAAAATAATATGGATTAGCTTTTTTTAAACGCTTACCGGCCTTTGGAATATCTTAGGCTGATAGTTTTCTTTATTCTGCAAAATAACAATAGAGACTCACATAAGCTTTTAGTTTATATTAATTTATACTTATACTGTGCTGACATTCACAAACTGAAGTTCAAGCAGATCTAAAACAGTTTTTTAAAACGTTTACATGGAAATTAATGTAAAATTATCGCACATACAGTAGCTTGTCATTTGAAACGTTGAAAATGAAGTTAATTTTATCTAAGGATATATCCTGAGCGACAACGTGGGTTACAAAAGTTTTATACAGTTGGTACATAACATCATATTAACCACATGTATGACACATCCAGTTACACAGACAGGGAAAATGTATTGAAAATGTGTAAATATGCAGGAAGAGAACCTTTCAAATTTAGCAACATGTATGCTAAGCTAGTTAGCCAGGCTAGAAAACGTAATCCATTTAGCTTCAACCTCCGATGACAGATAGATGTTATCACAATTTAGATTACCGAATATGGAGAGTATAGCCTCGTTACAACACTGCCTTACCTGCATCGTTTCTGAAGTTACAGAGCGTTTATTTCTGATTTTCCCAGTCTTTGTAAAGATGAACAACAGACTTCCTCAGCCGCCAATGTTTTTAAAAGACAACCTACAGAACCACGATTGGTTAGTTAGCCGCACAGAGTGCACTCCCATTGGCCAATGGCCCTACAAGGGAATACGTGGGCTAGGTCACCAGATCTGCCACTCAGACTTCGACCCGCCTTAATTTTCCTGTTTAATTTTGAAAACGGATTTGACCTACCAATACAAGTGTCAAGCTAACTCACTGGAGACGCTAAATTAACCTAAAAATGTTACAGTCTATATCTTGATAGAATAAAACATTTCAGGACATGTGTCCTTTTTCTGGATTTTGGGCAATTTTAGCTTCTATTAGTCACTAATGTTTGCTGTTTTTAACCAGTCAAGGCTAAAGTCCTGGATAAACCCCTAAATATATAATTTATTTGGAGGTAAAGTTGCTTTTTAAAGTTATCCAAGTTATATTTGTAGCATTACTGTGATAATAGAGACTAATACTTTTGGTAGAGTATGTACATGTTTTGTCTTCATGCTGCATATACAATAAAGCTACATTCAACAGATTCCACAAAAAATAATACAAGACTTGTATGATCAAAAATGTTTATTCAAATTAGTTTCTCACTGAAACCTTCTCAATTCCAACAACACGTTTTCAAAATGACATTTTCTCTTATTACTCTTTACAGTGTAAAAGGTATACACTATAGTTCTCATCTAATTGATTCTTTGGAAAAAAAGAGGAAATAAAGTTAGTTTTCACTGATTCTATGGGCAATACTTATCTATTTATGTTATATATATTTTTATATAATGTATATTAATGTTTCTTTAGGATAAACATGTAAATATACATTTATTTTAGGGGGGGGGTTTTATAATGTATATTGTTCTTCTGTAGCATGTAACTAAACACCTATAGATAAATTTAGGTCTTCATTAAAAGTACATGAGAAAAGTAACAGGAAACAGGTAAATCATTTCTAGCAGTATGTTTAAAGTTTCAGGTTCTTTAGTATTTACAGCAGTTTATGTCAACCGATTTTTTTCCGAAGATAATGTTTGAAATGTATGTAATTTTGTAAATTCCAGTATTTACAAAGAAGAGAGTCTTCTAATTGTGTGTGAAATAATTTTATTCACGTGGGAGGCAGTGAGAAATGACAAACACAACATATTTAAATAAAAACTTAAGATGATAAAACTTAAAATGATAAAATTGCAATTGCAATTGCAAAAGAGTTTATGGCATTATTTTGTCACTGTTGAAACCATTAATAACATAAAAACCATGATTTAAAAAATAATATCTGTTTTAAGTTTGGGCTCTTGTACTTAACTTAGCAGTAAAAGAGGTTGTATCTAGTCTGCATTAATCTGAACAGAGCAGTTTGTAAAAACATAGGTGCAAACCGGCGGCTGGGGAGCCAGTGAACGACGCAGACTTGAAAAAGCATCCAGTGTCTCATTTTCTTCATGGTTGGAATCCCCAGCTGCAGCAGAGTCTTCACCATGCGGCTCTTCTTCACCACTGCCGTCTCCATCCAGCACAGACGAGGACTGTCGGGACTGGAACACCACATCCACAAACTCTAGTTGTCGAAGTCCACGCAGGAGACGGCAGCTTCGGACTATCTGCATCTCGCTGAGTGTGCAGGCCCAGAGGCACAGACGTTTCAGGTCCTTCAGACGGCTTGCACAAAGTAGACCTGGCCCCACTTCTCTACCACCCAGACTCAACTCCTCCAGTCCAAGCCATCCTGCTCCAAGACCTAGGGAGGCCATCTGTAACTGGTAGCCCTGCCTTCCATTGATGCCTATTTCCAGAAACTTGAGCCTGGAAAGCCCTTCCACCCCACAGGCACCATCTTTAGCAGCACAGCTCCTCAGTCCATTGGCTGTCACACGAAAGGTGTCCCGCAGTTCCAGTCGACTCAGTCTCTCCCAGGAATTCAGACTCTGAAGATGATGATCAGTGAAGGATGGCACGTTGTTGAGAACCAAGGTCTCAATTTTTGTCCCTGATGGAGAGCAAAGCTTTCTTTCTTTCTGACACAGCTCTTGCAATCGAGCCCCTTCACTAGATGAGGGCTCTGCTCTTTCTTGAACAGTTGAAGATGGCAATATCTGGTTGAAAAAGCCAAGGGGCAATTCACAACTAGAAAGTTCCAGCATTTGCAGAGATGGAGGTAGGAGATGGCAACCGGTAAGGCCTCTCAGGTCGGTGTGCAGGAGATAAAGTTTTCTCAGTCGAGGGCACTTTGTGGACAAAGCCTGTAGCCAAGACTCTGAGAGAAAGGTGCCACCCCGGGCAGACAGCAGCAAACCACGTAACCGGAGAGACCTTAGTCCACAACCCAAGTACTGTTGTAAATTCCAGTATTTACAAAGAAGAGAGTCTTCTAATTGTGTGTGAAATAATTTTATTCACGTGGGAGGCAGTGAGAAATGACAAACACAACATATTTAAATAAAAACTTAAGATGATAAAACTTAAAATGATAAAATTGCAATTGCAATTGCAAAAGAGTTTATGGCATTATTTTGTCACTGTTGAAACCATTAATAACATAAAAACCATGATTTAAAAAATAATATCTGTTTTAAGTTTGGGCTCTTGTACTTAACTTAGCAGTAAAAGAGGTTGTATCTAGTCTGCATTAATCTGAACAGAGCAGTTTGTAAAAACATAGGTGCAAAACGGCAGCTGGAGAGCCAGTGAACGACGCAGACTTGAAAAAGCATCCAGTGTCTCATTTTCTTCATGGTTGGAATCCCCAGCTGCAGCAGAGTCTTCACCATGCGGCTCTTCTTCACCACTGCCGTCTCCATCCAGCACAGACGAGGACTGTCGGGACTGGAACACCACATCCACAAACTCTAGTTGTCGAAGTCCACGCAGGAGACGGCAGCTTCGGACTATCTGCATCTCGCTGAGTGTGCAGGCCCAGAGGCACAGACGTTTCAGGTCCTTCAGACGGCTTGCACAAAGTAGACCTGGCCCCACTTCTCTACCACCCAGACTCAACTCCTCCAGTCCAAGCCATCCTGCTCCAAGACCTAGGGAGGCCATCTGTAACTGGTAGCCCTGCCTTCCATTGATGCCTATTTCCAGAAACTTGAGCCTGGAAAGCCCTTCCACCCCACAGGCACCATCTTTAGCAGCACAGCTCCTCAGTCCATTGGCTGTCACACGAAAGGTGTCCCGCAGTTCCAGTCGACTCAGTCTCTCCCAGGAATTCAGACTCTGAAGATGATGATCAGTGAAGGATGGCACGTTGTTGAGAACCAAGGTCTCAATTTTTGTCCCTGATGGAGAGCAAAGCTTTCTTTCTTTCTGACACAGCTCTTGCAATCGAGCCCCTTCACTAGATGAGGGCTCTGCTCTTTCTTGAACAGTTGAAGATGGCAATATCTGGTTGAAAAAGCCAAGGGGCAATTCACAACTAGAAAGTTCCAGCATTTGCAGAGATGGAGGTAGGAGATGGCAACCGGTAAGGCCTCTCAGGTCGGTGTGCAGGAGATAAAGTTTTCTCAGTCGAGGGCACTTTGTGGACAAAGCCTGTAGCCAAGACTCTGAGAGAAAGGTGCCACCCCGGGCAGACAGCAGCAAACCACGTAACCGGAGAGACCTTAGTCCACAACCCAAGTACTGACGCAGCAGGACCCACAGTGTACGTGATGACACCTTATAACAATTTGAGGTCCGTTAGCAATGTGTATGATGAGAAAAACAAAGAGGTTTTGTCAATAACCTTACAGACAAAGATACAAGTAAAATAAACACACACATAGATACAATGTTTTACAAAGTGCTCAATGTGAACTTTAAACGTAACACCTGAAGACAGCATAACACCTGAAGACAACAATTTTATTACAAATGCTTGTATTCAAAACAAAGGAAACATAAAGATTATGGCTGACGTCCCTGTCAATGCTGAAACCTGAGGCCAGAAAAGTCAGACTAGACCTGACTTTTCATATTTCAAAAAAGGATCACAGTCCTTGCTCCAACATTACTGCATTTTTAACTTGACGTTGCGATAGTATAAACTATATATATCTGTGTGTGAGAGAGAAAGAGAGTGAGAGAGAGAGAGTTTAAAAACTAATGTTCTATAACTTACTCTTTTCCATGTTGTTAGATCTACAAATCTCCAAAGTTTCTGGTCTTTAACAAGTCGTTTCCACCTCTTACACACCCTATAGTGTACAAATGCAATAAACAATTTCATCATGTGACTCCAGGCACAACAAAGGAGAGGCGTTTTGAGACACTTGTATAACGAATATATTGCGAAACAATGATAAGAAATATTTCACTTGTCTTACCTTCCAGCTCTGACGAGCTCACGTACGTTCAAAAACGACAAGACATCGATTAAAATGTTCTCGGGTAAAAAGTCTAAATTATAACCATCTATTTCTTCCATTTTTGTAAACAAAACTCACGGACCAATTTTCTGGACGCACACAATGTTACGTCTAATCCCACCGGAAACAGCTAGACGTCGACGGAAAGACCGAACTACTTTTAATATTAGATAAAATGCTATGTGAATAAACCATTATTTAGTTATTGCTATGAGTATTTAGCATATGAATATAAAAATAAAAAATAATTTTGTAAAAATATACCAAGAATTACAAAATATATGTAAAGCACCAAATCAGGATATTGTGTAAATATCCTGCTGTAGTGACGTTGCCGCCGTAGCGTTATGTCAACAGTACTCTGCGCATGCACGGACTACCGGACAAGATGGCGACCAGCAATGGTGGAGGAATGGAGGTGGATGGGGCAGGCGAGTATTATACAAAATTTCCTCTATTTCTGCCCCATTTGAAACTAACCGTGTTGTAGACCTTAACAAGTATATACTTGTGTCACCAGTGTTTGTAGAGATAGATTCCATAAATGTGGGAGGTGAAGCGCTGGCTAACAGGCTCGGATTAACGTACATTGCATTTTCTCGTGAAAAGTGTCAACAAATCAATCACACTAGTGATTTGATCGTTTCTCCTTCTAATTCCTTACTATAGAACAAGTTAGTGGTGTGATCGTTAACTAGTGAATTCACGTAGGTTCCAAAAAGAAACCATAATCCACATAACAATAATTTATTAATGCAGTGGTGGTCTGAGAAGTCAGTGCGATAAAGCAATAAATTATCTTCTCTCCCTCTGTCCACTATCAAGAGGTCGCCTCATCTGTGGTTAGACACATCTTTGAACAGTGTCAGACAATGTTATTCTATTAATTAGTAGCTTTTTAGCAGCAGGCTTACAATGGAGTCTATTTAAAAAATCAACCATCAAATCGTAAAAAAGACCATCTTCTACGTCCATTTTCTCTTTACCCTTTAAAAGGAAGACTTCTTGTAAAAATGTTCTCCATACCAAAAGACACAATATGTGTCTATACACAATGTTGATCTGACTCTTGCAATACTCCTACTCTTTTAGGGCCAGAACTATTCACTTAAACTCATCATTTAACTAGTGAGTTGATTAAAACAGTAATTAAGAGGCTCATCTACAACTCACAAAGCAAATGTAACTTATTTGTTGATGAACAACAGGTCCTTTAAAGTTTTTGTAGAATTTAAAAAGACTAGTTTTATTTGTTTACTTGTGTTTGTATGGTTGCAGCCAGCCCCGGTGTCATGGCCTCAGGAGTCACTGGAAGTGTGTCCGTAGCCTTACATCCTCTGGTTATTCTCAATATATCCGACCACTGGATACGTATCCGCTCACAGGAAGGAAGACCAATGCAGGGTAAATTGTGTGCAGTGTTGGTGCTCACCTGAATGAACATAAGCAGGGATTTTTTTTAACAGCAGCTGGTTTTTGTCTCCTGCTCAGTGATTGGAGCTTTGATCGGGAAACAGGAGGGTAGAAACATTGAGGTGATGAACTCGTTTGAGTTGCTGTCTCACACCATAGATGATCGAGTGCTTATTGACAAGGAATATTATTACACCAAGGAAGAACAATGTAAGTGAACTAAATGAAAAGTTTAAATAAAACAGCAAATACCTTTTAAGACCTACATTTTCTTTTACAGTTTTGTAATCACCGCAAATATGTAACGTTTAAGGTTTTAACTTCAAGCCTCATATGTGCTTTCGGTAATCTCTCTTTACCGTTTCATAATCTGTTCTAGTCAAACAGGTTTTCAAAGACATGGAGTTTTTGGGCTGGTACACCACAGGAGGTCCGCCTGACCAATCAGACATTCACATTCACAAACAGGTCAGTGGCCGAATAATCAAATTATATACAGTAAATCTAAATGACAACAGAAGACAAATAATTGTAATCCTCAAGAATCAGTGCAAGTTCTGTCAGTTAAGAAAAATAAGAAACTGCTGAACTACCTTCAAACTCTAGACAGATTTCGTTGGCGCAGCAGTGACCTCAAGTGGTCAGTGGAAAGTATAAAACAGTGTTCAACTTGAAGATTATCTGCATTTCCAATAATTCAAGAACACATGGTTAAATCACAAGTAAGGAAACAATGTTCTGGAAAATCTTTGTTAAACATGATTATGAATTAATCTAGTTAGTCTGCATGTTGATGCACCAATAATTGTTTTTGTGTAGTTGTAAATTCCTAAACATGAAATAAACCAAAATTGAATTTAAAAAAAATAATTCTCAGTAACTAAAAGATCTCTCCTTTCGTTGTCGAAGTTTTATTGTTATCAAATGAACATTGTCTTTGTGTGTTTCTACAAATACCTGAACTATTTTGTGGTAAAGGTTCTAAAACTATCAAGATTAAAAACAAATGCTACATAACTACATGCGTCTTCTTTTCCCAGGTGTGCGAGATCATTGAGAGTCCTCTCTTCCTCAAACTCAACCCAATGACCAAACACACTGATGTGAGTCCAGCAGCATTTCACTGTAGTAACACATGTATATTCAACTGCTCTAAACCTATTTGTTTTTCTCCTTTAGCTTCCTGTTAGTGTTTATGAGTCTGTTATTGACATCATCAGTGGCGAGGTAAAGTCTATATTGTTGAAATGTGAAATCCTAAAGACTATTTAGTTTTTACGTTAAATTATCTATATACAGTATATATTTTTTGGTAAATACATTGTTGCCTAGGCCACCATGCTGTTTGCCGAGCTGACCTACACTTTAGCAACAGAAGAAGCAGAGAGAATCGGAGTCGACCATGTAGCCCGAATGACGGCCACAGGCACAGGAGAGAACTCCACAGGTTTGTCCATAAAAGTGTCACTGCTGCTTTAAAGGTTTAACACAGTAAGGTAAATTGCAGCCATGTCCAATATACTTAGTACTGTGCAAAAAATATCAAACATGCAGACATTGTATATTCTCATATTTCAATAATAAATTGTATTATAGCTTATCGTGCACTTCTTATAAACATAATGCTAGATATTAGAACCAAAAATGCAACCAAACTTAGTCACTATATTAAAATGCATCCTGTCTGTTTGTCCCTCTTACTTTCTTTCCTGCCTCAGTCGCCGAACACCTCATAGCCCAGCACAGTGCAATAAAAATGCTCCACAGTCGGGTGAGGATCATTCTAGAATACGTCAAAGCTGTGGAAACAGGTGAGAGGAGAGACGTGGCAATTTGACGATACAGCAAAAGAATGTGGAGAGAAGTGTGGAAAAACAGCTGTTTTTAAAACAAACTTCCTCACTTTTACACCATCAGAGGCCCCTCTTTCCAAACACGCCCCAATAATTAGAGGCGCCTGTTTGATAGCATCCTGACAACATCTACACCACTTCCTTGTGTGCATATATACATATAGTAATTACCCAAGATCATAATTCATTGTGTTTTAACACAGTCACTAATCATTTCTTCTACCTTCACATTCTGAAGGAGAAGTTCCCTTCAACCACGAGATCCTTCGAGAAGCAAACGCCCTGTGTCACCGGCTGCCCGTCCTCAGCACCATAAAATTCAAAACGGACTTCTACGATGTAAGAAAGCTTTAAGTTCACACAATGTATATAAATTCAAATTATTTTTTTTTAGCAGCGAACCACTTGTGTCACGCTGTTTCCAAAAGTGCAGAAACTCCATGGTCTGCCCATCATTTTCTAAGTTACTGTAGCTAAAAATGTGGACTGAAATGAGTCACAAGACACTGTTTACTGACATCATCCGTTCTCAGACTTCAGCTAGAGATGTACAGATGTACCAGTAGATATCCTCCCACCACAAGGGGTAGAAGAACGACTGTGGGGTAAAAAAAAAAACCCACACCTGGGGAAATAAGTGCCTAGCTTGTGTTAAACGGCTGTGCCTCTGTGTCTCCCTTCAGCAATGTAACGACGTGGGCCTCATGGCCTACTTAGGAACCATCACAAAGAGCTGCAACAGTATGAACCAGTTTATCAACAAGTTCAACGTCCTGTACGACAGACAGGGCATCGGCCGCAGGATGAGAGGACTCTTCTTCTGAACGTTCGGCCTCTGGGCGGAGCCAGAGACAAACAAGCACTGCAGTTCCTCCTCCCTCTCTCTGATTTGGCTTTGTTTATATTTTGGTTAACAAAGACAGATTCTAAAAAGCCACAGTAGCTGTTTTCAAAGCAGTTTTCAGTTTCAACTTTACATGTGCATTACAGAGCACCAGTCAGTCGGAGACAAATACAAAATCAAGCAACAACAAAAAAAATCTGTATATTATTTTACCCCGATTGTTTTATTGTTTCTGTATGTAATAAATAATCTGCTGATTTTCTTCATGGGATGTAAATTGTTTTTTTTTTCTTCCTGAACTGAAATTTATGTAATAGTATATATTTTTACTTTTAATAGATTTGTCTCAAAATATTTAATTTTCTACTTCTTATAAAAAAAAAAAAAGGAAATAAGAGAGGACTAACAGTAGGCCATGACAAAACTGTGAGCTCATGTAATGGCCAAAAACACAAAGACACACAAATAGTTTGAAACCAGCTGTAGGACAACTCAAAAAGTAGACAAGTGTTGTATTTTACTGTTGAAAATTTTATTAAAATGCATTAACATATTTACCAGACACTTTTTATCCAAAGCAACTTACAATAAGGAGGATTAACAATCAAGTATGTGGTTCATCTGGGAATCAAACTAACAATCAAGTATGTGGTTCATCTGTGAATCAAACCCAGGGCTCTTTGCTCTCTGCTTCCGCTCTTTGCGCTCTGCTTCCAAGACAGGCATGCTAACTGCTACACTATGGAACACACTCAGGAAGGAAAGTGAACTCCTTGTCATTGTGACATACACAACAAAATGTGACTTCTGCATTTAACCCATCACCACAGTGAACAGTGGGCAGCTTTTTGAGCAGTGTGTGGGGACAGTGCCATGGTAACTTGGAACCTGCAACCTTCCAGACCCAAGTCTGCTTCCTTAACCACTAGCCACCTCAGCCTCATTATGCAGAATGTTCTGGCATTAGTGGGCGATTAAATAAAAAAAAAAGTTAATTCAATGAAAGGTTATTTTTAGCAACAAGTACAATACATTCCTGTAAAAATACAGATGAACAATGTAACAGGGGGCTCACCCTCAACACAGGTACCATTCAATGGTCTTTATAATACAAACTCAAAGAAAGACCGTCTTTCTGTGTCTCTCTGCCTGTGTCCGTCCTCTCCTATTGGTCCCTGCTCCTACTAATATAAGGAGAGGCATGATTAGCAGAATTGCGTTCACCTGTGTCACCTCCCTGATGCTCTCCTTCCTGCAGCTGAGCGCTAACTGCTGCCACACCAGCTACCAATAAAGCAACATTGCTACAAGTACATAAATAAATAGGAAATGTGTCAAATTTTAGTTGGATCTTGTGTCTATAATCATCAAGTATTAATTTGTGTATTGTAAAGTTGTTAAAATTATTGTACAATGGCCCTTTAATTTTTTTTCTGGGGGGGGGCTATAATTATTGTGCTGAAAAGTCTGGTTTCCCCTGTTTTATGGTAAAGGCACAGTGTGGAAAACTGTGAGAGGTGCGTTATTAAATGAGCCAATGAAAATCCGAGGTGGTGTGTTCATCTCGTTTGAAGCAGTGACCCTGCTGATCCTTCGCCTCAGGAGGTTTAAAAAAAAAAGAAAAAAAAGATAGACATTTGCAGCAGGAGGAAGAGGAGGAGGAGACAAGAGTTATGGCGTCTGAGTTTCTTGTCTGACAGGAGTCAGCATTTATATGAAGTAAACATAATAATGGGCTGTTTTAACTGCCACATCATGACACGGCAACAGCTTCAGCAGAAGAGGGGAAAAAAAGCAGTCAGAACTATGATTGTATGGTTGTGTTACATTTTATTCGCATGTATCCAATCATTTCCATTATACACTTGTTTGACTTCTTCAAACACGGTAACATAGACAGCAACAAATACAGATGCTGCTTTTATGGACCAGAAATCTGACAAACGTGCAACGCAGGAGATGGTATTAGTTTGCTTTGGGTTTCTTGAAAAAATGTTTTTATATAAGTAGTTCTTTTGACTGGCGGTTGGGAATGGTCCAGGTATTTAGTCTCAGTGTTTGGCTCACACACAGACACAGACAGAAGTTTTCATTTCACCTAATGGTCAGAAATAAAGAAAACCTTAAGGCGAGGAGTTTCAAGAAAACTTGCCTCAACAAACCCAACCACATCCAGTTGCCTGGTTCTAAACCTCTGCGTATGAAATGACCTGAATGACTGAGAACCTCCACAGACATGACTAAAGTCTCCTCCGGTGTTCTTTTGACAGAAGCACCGTCCGCTTCACACCTTTCATTCACTGCTCTCCTCAGGATCCTCAGCAGGATCAGCAGGCACTGGGTACTGGAAGCGGACCGGGTCATAGAGCTCATCCCTGGGGTCATATGGAACTGCATAGAAGGGGTAATGATACAACTTCTTGATAGGTTTGGGAGGTTCTGGCTCTGGCGCTGCTTCCTCCTCCGTCTCCTCTTCCACAGGCATTGGTGGAGGTGGTGGGACCACGACCGCTCCTTTGATAGGCCTGGGTGGGTGGTCAATAAGGCAGTCGGGGTCCCAGTAGGGGTCGCAGTCATACTCCATGCCTTTGTAAGTGCGGATGAGGGTAGGAGGTGGTGGAGGACCAGACTTCATTGCTGGTGGTGGAGCAGACTTCACAGGTGGAGGAGGAGCGGACTTCATGGAAGGAGGTGGTGCGGACTTCATTGAAGGAGGTGGTGCGGATTTCATGGAAGGAGGTGGTGCAGATTTCATGGAAGGATGTGGTGCGGACTTCATTGAAGGATGTGGTGCGGACTTCATGGAAGGATGATGTACTTTCTTAGGAGTGCAGTGAGGGTGATACCGCGGGTCGCAGAGCACAGGTACGGCACCAGTGGGCAGATAGACGATGTGAGGTTTACAGAGCGGGTCGTCTTTGTTGCACAGATACATCACATCAGCTTGGGATAGAGCTGGAACGAGAGGGAGGGCGGCGGGAGCAGGGGTGCCTTTTGGGACACCTTTCATGGAAGGAGGTGGAGCGAAGCAGTCCTTGTCCTTATCTGGGTCACACATGGGAATTCCCAATTTGTTCTGGTAATAGGAGGCATCGGGGCCGTAGGTGTGCTCCAGGTGCCTCATCTGCTGGTAGAGCATCCGCAGTTTGTCGATCTCATAGAGCTGAGAAGAAGAAGATAGAGAGGACAATGGAACTAAATTAAAAACATTGACACAGAGATATTTTTCTTTCTTGAAGGTTTAATTGTACAAAACTGCAGTCAGAAATGTCAATCTTTCAGAGTTTCAGTATCTTACCCCCTCGGTGTGTCCGATGCTGCTGTAATACTTGTAATAAGCTTGGAAGTCGGGGTTTGATCTGTACCATTTAGGGTCAATGTTGCGTCTGGCCCTGGAGTGAGACAGGAAGCTGTTTGCTTTCTCTGAGTCGATGTTCACGTGTCTGACGGGAACCATTTCTGTTAAAGACAGAGAATGTTACATTAGTGAGGAGAAAAGATTCAAAAATTCAAAAAATGATGTGAAAATCAAAATAAGGTCTGACTAAATGTAATCTAAATATGTCAGGATAATACCGATTTAACTGGCATAGTCAACTGTAATGGTTTGTCATCTCAGGAATGAGAAACTTTTTAATACAATAATATTGGAAAATTGTTTAGGTTGAAGAGAAAGGTGCTGGAAAAATAACATAGAAAATAATTCAAATAAGTAAATAACTTTGTCTGTTCTCACCTTCTTGCTTAAATGCATTCAGGACTGATTTGGCCTCCAAAAGCCCTGAAAGACAAGACCGGTTATTTTCTTAACTATTTCTCTGGATGTAAATGATATAGAAATGTAAATGATGAACTGATAGCTGACCTGAGAGCAGCACCAGACAGCACAGAGTGCCCCCCATCCCAGAAATAAGAAACTGTAGCTGACCTGAGAGCAGTACCAGACAGCACAGAGTGCCCCCCATCCATAATGTGGAAATCATTGTGAATCACTGCAAAATGAATCATGACTGAATGTTGTTGACACAACAAATATATTGATCCAAAGTATTTCTCAGAGACTTGAAGACAGTACAATCATTTCTTCTTAAATGATTACACAGAACCACCAACAACATAACCATTGAATAAACTGTGACAACGTTAAACAAAAGATGAATCACTAGATGGTGACATTTAAGTCAATGTCAGATATTTTTCATAATTGTTATAATCAACTATTATACATTTTTGTGCAGCTACATGTTGTGACACCTTTACTGAATGAGCTGATGCTTTTGAATTCACTAATAACTATAGTTCTATACAAATAGTCCATGATTATTATAATCAGTATCACCATCTATGGCCTTTGAACACTTAGACAAATTCCAATTTTCAACCATATTGCATTTAACATTGCTAATAAATAAATAAATAAATAAATAAATGGCAAAACACAAAAATTAGGCCCTATCAGGTGATGGGCTGAAACTAAGGCAAAATTTAAAATTAAATGAATGAATAATTAGAAACTAAGACATGTCTCAAATACTAAGTCTTGGCTTTCTGTTTATCGTTCCAAATATTTTCTTGTGTCAATATAAAGAATGATATTTTACTCACCAGGCACAAGAGGCCGTCTTCACTGCACCGTGTGGGCCCAGTGTGGGTTAAATAGACGTCTCTGTGTCAGCTACACTAAAGGTCCACCTTCTGTCCAATGAGATCTCTCCATCTTTCAGACCTTAACTTCTGTCTCCTCCTCTTTTTTTCTATGTTTTAATAAGGGGGCCGTTGGCGCCCATTAGGATTAAAAAAGCCCCCTGGACTTCAGCAGTTAGGACATAAAGAGAACAGACTTCAAATGGAAACTTCCACCATTAACGTCTGTGTGTAAAGCATCACCTGCTGAGATAACTGCAACTCTGGGTGGAAAATGCTGTCTACGAACACAATTTTCTAGTCAAAAAAGGGAAAAAAAATTATACATCATAATTTACACAGCCTTGGATCGTGTTTTATGGTGTTTAAAAGCTCACAGCAACTGAAGGTGGTAATTTTTTAACCCAGAGGACACCTGCTTTTCTATGGACTCAGTAGAAAAAAATGAGGAAGCTGCCTTTATTGTCTCAACATGTTGGTGATAAAAAAATGGGGGAAATGAACTAACTGACCTTGTGTGCATGCACTAAAATTCAGATTTTTGACATTTTTCTTTTAAAAGAAATCATACAATGATTGACATTTTGTAGATAACCCAGTTTATATGGTTTGTATCCATAAACTGTAAACTGCTAGACTTCATTATTAATTTAGCTAAGAACACAAAAAAATAAAAAATAAAAAAATAAAATAAAAACAAAGTTAGACATTAAGCTAAATGACATACCCCCTTCTGATATATAAAACCTGTCAACTTTTAACTGGTAAACGTCAGCTAAAATCAGGTCAGTAAAAACTTCGACAAATATGACAAAAACACCTTAATGTTTGCAGAGAAGGTTAACAAAATTAACTAAAAAGCTTACTAATATTATTATAACAAACAATAAAAAAGAAAACAGAACAATTAGCTAAAATGTAGAAACACACACAAAAATTTGCACTTTTTGACAAATGTACTTTTGATTTTCTCCCTTACCATTGGTGTCTACTAAGCTTTTAGTATAGAAGATGCTAACAGTTTAGCACAAGAGCGATGCAGCTCTTTAGGATTAGGATGACAGCACATGAGCACAAATAAAAGGAAGAAAAATGTTTTTTTGTTTGTTTTCTTTTTAAATAAAAGTTGCACAAATTGTTTGTTTTCTTTTTAAATAAAAGTTATCTTAAGACATGTAGGCAAAAGCAAATAACATTGGACTAATGTAGCTCAAAGAAACACTTTCAGATGCCACGTTGATTAGCATCAGTCATGATTGGTTGCAGTTTCCTGTTAACATGTTTTACAGGGAGTGAAAAGTGTTACTATGGGCTGCATCATGTCAACACTAGACCTCTAATAAACACATTTCTTTTTAAAAGGTGCCTTCAGCTTTGACCCAAAGTGTGGTTATTTAGGTGCTGGGGCCAGGAATAGGCCACACTAACATGAAAACATGGCTGCCAACAGGCTTGTTTTGACAAAGTTTTATTTCATGCTACGGACATGACAAATATTAAACCTGTCCTAATGACAAACAAGGGTGACCCATTTCTTTACCTGTTAAGTCTTAGCCATACTGAATTACACTTACCTTTATTGTATTAAGAGCAGATCTTCAATAACAGCTGCAGGTAATTTATAATAGATCACATGTCAAGCTCAGCAGGAGGATTTAACCTAAAATATGAAAACAAAAAGGTGGACAAAAATTGACCAAACAGTGCAATACTGAACCATTCTTTATTAGTACTCTCACAACACATGGTTCCTTCTCATCCACTCTTTGCTACTTTTTAATCTAAATATAAAATGTACAGAAAAGCTCTTCTCCAGATGAAGCTTTAAGCTTCTAGTTGCAGAAAGTTTCCAATAACAAGCTCTGACATATTTACAGGCAATTTTACTGATAACAGGAATAATTAACAATGAACTTGAGAAGCAGAATTTTTGCAATGTAGTCAAAATAAAAAACCCTCCAGCTCCAGAGTTTCACAAAATGCTAGCCAATGAAGTGATGTTTTTGAGAAACTCAAAGAGCTTGATGTGAGCTGAAACTCAGGTCAAGTTTTTTTTTTTTTTTTTAAACAAATGTGATGCGAGTGCGGGCCTGGTTGATCTGCCACACGTTCAGCTCCTCATACTCCTCCAGTGCCTCCTGGAACTGTGCAGGAGTGAAGCCACGAGACACACATCGCTGCTCAGCCTCTGCCATACGAACCAAACCGCCTGCTCCACCTTTGCCAACCACGCCCTCTGTGGCCAGTTCACGAACCAATGAGAAAATGACGTCAGCTGGACGCTGAGCTCTGGAATAATAATAATAAAAAAAATTCAAACAAAACTGTGGGGAAAAAGAAATACCTGAACAGTCCTCAATATTTTCCACTTAAAGTCAAATGTAGAAAATGTTTGCAATAAACTAATAAATGTTTTGATTTAAAAGATGGGAAATAACCAACGTTTGCTGTATTCAAGCTAAGTTTTGGAATACAGGCAGAGAGTCAATACAGAAAGCTAAGGAAAGAGGCTTCACTGATTCATCTAGAAATGTAGGTTTTACTGAGGCATGCTAACTTCATTCAAATAAATGTTTGAAAAATGTTCTGAAGTTCATTTTCAAGAGGCGTGAACATTTCCGACACCGTTCTCAGTCAACATGCTGCCATGTGAAACCAGCGCCATAAAAACTGCTGCTGAGCTTTAACAGCTTCCTGCAGGATATGCAGCTACTGTTAGGGGCAAATGAAAGACTCGTAAAGACAACGGTGTCCTCTTGCTCTACATGCTGACATCACTCCATCATTAAAAGCAGCCCTTCACCCCAGTGTTAACACAAACCTTGTGCTGCTCGACTTGTCGGCCTGGAGTGAGTCCTTGGACATTTCCATCAATCTCATAGCTTCGTTGACGTCCTCCTTCTCCACAGTGTCCATCATGCGGAGACGTGCCTGAAGGAGTCACGACACAAACACAGTTGGGAGTAAATTTAAGAAGAGAAGGCATCAGTAATGGCGGAGGGAAGACCTAACTTTCTTTTTCGAATGTGTACGATGCGCTGTGCCGGCACTGTCAGACCGAGACAAGTGCAATGCCTTCTGGGAAGGTCGGCAATTGCCCAAGTCTCCGCCTCTCAACACCAGCTAGTCTCTGAAAGCTGAAATAAGAGCAGCACACCTGAATACTTTCATATAAACTCAGAGTTGCCTTGATGCAGCAAAGGTCTGCATGTAGCTATGCCCAGAAAGTTGGATGACTGTTCTGCTCTTGGTCAGTTTTGCATGGGTTTGCACAGCTGCACTGAATGCACCAGGCTGACTGCCCACCCTGCAAAGCTGAATAGAAGCAGAGAAACTTTAATCAGTTTCGTACCTGCACCGATTTAATAAAATCATAATATTTACAATCTGAATGGCAGATGACATCCAGATGTGAGGTCAGTAGTACAGTTTAACCCAACACGCATGTGGAGGCGGTGGCAGAAGCCTGCCCCCTTGTGGACATTTTGCTGTAGCACATGGCCGGCCTGTCTGCCGGAAGTGCTGGTTTTGCAGTAGGTGAAAAGACTGCTACCTGCACAAACAGCACTTTTGGCAGCCAGAGGCCAGAACAGTGAACAAACACTTCAGGAATCATCTAAAGATTAACTGTTCAATTGAACTTCTGTCAATAAATAACTACAAAGATACGAGAAAATTAAAATGTTACAAATAAGACAACATGTTCTATTGTGTTACTGGACTCTGTTCAAATACTAATATAAAAAAGGTTTTAAATACTTGAAATATGTATAATATTTGACTGTTACATAAACCTTATTGAAATTGAAAATTAAGCAGCAGATAAACTCGAACCTTAATTGAAAATTAAGCAGCAGATAAACTCCAGCACTTTAAAGAACAGTAACAACAATTCCAGTGGTTGGAGTCGACTGTATGATTTGGTCCAGTGTGAGAAAGAAGTGCTCACATTGCAGTAGAACTAGGTTATTACCACTACCTGCACTGTAAGCACTTTATCTCACACTGGACTGATGAAGACGCCCAGGAGGATGGACAACTGGTAATGACTTTCTATCACAGTATCTAATCCAACAGAATGAAAGGCACTGGTCGATGATTATCAGTTGATAAAAACACAGCCCACGTTGTGTGACAGTGACCAACTGTATGGTTCTCACCAGGGCGGTGGATAGACGCAGGATGGAGAGCAGGGTACGGGCAGAGGTGAATGTGGTGTCTTTGCTGACTCGGGCCTCTTTCCTCATCTCCACATAAGCGGCAGTGATGTAATCAGCCAGATTTTCTGGAACCACTGGCTGACGCTTTTTACACAGTGCGATGTATCGTCTGAGGAGAGTTTAAGGTGCATTGTTTACTTTGACATTTCCCCACTGCTACAATTGTTCTCATGTTTGTGTTCCAATGCTTAAAATACAGGTGCATTACCTCATGAGCTTCATCTCGATGGGTGTGAAGTGAGATGGTGGCTGGCGGCAGTGTTGGTGAACGTATGTGATGTGATGGGCCAGACGCAGATCAGCATCGGCGTCCGGTTTGTCTTGGATCAACCAGAGGAGGTCGAAACGAGAGAGCAGAGCTGCAGGCAGCTGGATGTTCTGCTCGAGGCTCTTACGTGGATTATAGCGTCCATAAGCAGGGTTGGCCGCAGCCAGGATGGAGCAGCGGGCATTGAGGGAGGTCATGATGCCTGCCTGATAAGACGATGACATTTAAAAAAGGTTACATATATTTTTTTAATAAAGATTTAAGTCAAAATGACTTTTGCCATTACGAAGAATACAAAGAAAGCACATTTTAAACAGACACTCATAGTGCCCTCTGCTGGATCAGAGAATAGCAGGGGCTTTCGTCTCACCTTTGCTATGGAGATGGTCTGCTGCTCCATCACCTCGTGGATGGCCGTGCGGTCTGCATCTGCCATCTTGTCAAACTCGTCAATGCAGCAAACACCCAGATCAGCCAGCACCAAGGCTCCACCCTCTAGGGTCATTTCTCCAGTGATGGGGTCACGCATCACCGCCGCAGTCAAACCTACACCTGAAGATCCGCGGCCTGTGGTGTACTGACCTGAAGATCAGAGGACAAAAAAAAAAAGATATGAATTAAAAAGTCAGAAACATTTAAACAATCCGCCTTCATAGTTAGTCGTGTCCAACTCTTCAACTAGGTGATTATTTTACCTACTCTACCTAAGGTTTTGCTCTACTGTAAGAACAAAGAGTTAAACCTGATAAAACAACAGAGGAGCAAAACATAAACTCACTTCGCGGAGCCAGACGGTCGATGTAGGAGAGCAGCTGGGACTTGGCCACTCCAGGGTCTCCCATCAGGCAGATGTTTATGTTTCCTTCAGGTGGAAAAGACAAAACAGGAAGAGAGTTGTCACTTTTACAGAATTCCACCAGGAGAAAATGTTATCAGCTTGTTTTAAAAACAAGCAACTGGGATAATTTGCTACTGATAGGTTTCAGGAGAATCTCTCTGAAGAGGTTTTTTTTAGATTTTCTCACCTCTGATCTTCATGCCTTTAGGTGCTTGTTGTACTCCCCCAACCAGGAGCAGAAGAAGAGCCTTTTTCACGTCTTCGTGTCCGTAAATCTCAGGTGCTATGGAGCCGGCCAGTTTCTCATAGAACCCCTCGTCTGTAGATCAAATCCACTTGCGTTATTCTATGAGCATGAGAACACTTTCTTCATGGCGAATAATTGAATTGCATTCAGAATCTCACCTGTGATGTCACGCAGCTCCACCTCAGACAGCTCGTCATTTCCGAGCTCATCATCTTCTGTTTTGTTCATCAGTGTGATGCTGTGTGCCTCCATGTAGGTTTCTGACAGGAGACCCTAAAAAAAACCCAACAAATGTCATGCATTGATGAGGATCATAAGTTACTCCAACATTAAAAAACAGAAAAATCAGAACCATCTGTTAACAATTTATATAAAGTGAACAGAGTATCCACTAACAAGCTGGCTATAATTTTGTTAAAAGAAATCATATGTTGGTCTTGAAAAAATGTGGACATATGAGATGAAGCTTTGGAGCATCAAATTTGTTCTAAAGTAGAAATAGACTAGAGGATGGGCCTATTTCAAAAATTAAAAATAATAAATAAAAATACAATCCATCAAATCTCTCTTTTCTTGTGTTGAGTCAGAGTTCACTCACTTGAACACTTTGACTGAATCCTGCTTTCAGCAGTGGGAGGAAAACTCCTGTGATGGCCACATGGTCACCAGGCTGAGCCAGACGTGTGTTTTCTCCACGGGCAAACACGGACATGCTCCTTGGAATATTACCAACGGGCACCTGATCACTCTGTGTGAAGAAAATGGAATGAGAGAAAGAAACAAAATAATGAAAGCAGACCGAAGTCACATCTTGCTGACTTTATTTGGGGTTTTCTTACATGTTCTTGGATTTTAAGCTCCTGAAATTTGACAAACTTGGAGCCTCTGGTCTGCAAGTAGAGACGACCCCCGGATTTGTTGGTGACACAGTCCTGACTGGGACACATGACCAGAGGCATGAAGGAAGGAGACTGAATCTGAGG
>NC_024321.1:2925381-2955355 GCF_000523025.1 Cynoglossus semilaevis
CTGAAAAATTACATTACAGAGGATTTGAAAAAAGCCTTACAGGTTGGTAGGTCTCCGCTCCACATTGGTCACAGGTGTATGTCGCTACAGCCATCATGGGTTTGACCTCAGTGGCTCGGGTCACGATGCCCCGAACATTCACCAAGTGTCCGATGCTGTCAGCTCGTACATCACGGACAACTTTAGGTTTAGATGTAGTGGGAGATTTGAAGTACAGCTCACTGTGAGGAGTAAGATGCAAAATCAGGCACTTCAGTGTTAAGAAATATGCTCATCTTACAAGGACATTTTTTTTCCAAGATCTTTTAAGACAGTTGTCCACAACTCTTGGGCCGCTGACTAGCAACAAGCCATTGCTAATAAAGATGCATCCACAGTGGTTTACGATTTATTATTATATTTAGAAAATACCAGTTTCTATGCCAGTCATATCATTTTATTTAGTTGTATTAATCCCCCACATCTTAAAAAAAAAAAAATCAGATATTTAACCTGTCCATGGCATAAAAAAAGGTTAGGGAGTGCTGCTTTAAAAGTCTCAAACAATGACAGAGCAGATAATTCAAAGAATCCTATATTTATCCGAGTCAGAAAATTGACTTACAATCTTCTCATTAGTTCTGGTGGATATTGGTTATGGCGGTCCCGCGTGTCAGCGGGGTCGCGGCCTCTCTGTTCCATCATCAACCTGTGCTCTATGTACACATCCAGGGAGTCTTTGGCCACAACCTGCAGACAGACATATGCAAGTGTTTTAGATGAGTGCAACTGGTCAACATTAAAGGGACGCAAATGTTATAACCAAAAGCAGTGCCACTTCACATAATTGTATACAACAAACTGACACTACCATACAGCTGCAAAAGTAGGCCTATAAAAGATAGATAGAAGTCAGAAAAAAAAGCACAGTCTTATCAGATTGGGTGCCCAAAAAGTCTTTCAAATCTTTTTGAAAGACAACATTTACCCACATGCACTGACAATAAAGTTGTCATTATAATAAAAACAAATATGCGTACACTTGAGGGAGAACCAAACTGTTTTCTATACGTACGTCTCGTTCTTTGTACTCTGGCAGCAGCTCGTGGACGGCATCAGCGAACAGGCCCGTGTACCGCTTTGCATTTTCACAGATGCTCTCCACCAGCTCTGGGTCTTCCTCTGCCAAGTCATCCAGCTCCACAAAGAGGGACACCTGCTCTCTGTGAGCCAGTGCCACCTGTAGACAGAGGTTATCATGACGTTATTTTTACTATTTATCAGGACCCTGACAAATCAATAATAAGTCCTGGCAAAAAAATAAAATAAGGATTAAAATCCATTAATGTGATTCTATCTGTGTTTGAGAATAAATTGGACCATAATGAATCAAATATATATACATAAATATATGTTGTTTTTAAGTCAGTATGCTCCAATTCATTCTCAATGGGGAAAAAAAATCATCATATACAAAAATCACACAATCTTCTCAGAGGTCATTAAAATTGGATAATGGTTCAAAGTGTGGCTTTAGTGGCTCTGGGCAGTACACATTATTCCAGATAATGTATTACGTGACTTACAAGTTGAGCGCCATATTTGAAAACCTTCTTGCCGTTGTCATCCTCTGTGTAAAACTCCTGCAGGAACCTCTTGCATTTCTCTGCAAAAAATAAATAAATAAAAATTACAATTTTCTACTACTAAGTTAGATTTAGGACATATTCATTAATCATCTCTTAACATAAAAATGCCAGTGTGGTTTGATGCATCAGTGATTTTGTTGGATTACAAACCATGTAAGCAGCTGAAAATGAACAATTTAAATTAAGAAATTTATTTTAAAAACATCACCAAATTCTGGAAGTACTGGGATCGTTTTGTAACAATGACCAAATGGTTGAAATGGCTTAGCAGAAATGTCAGAATGGGTGACGTTATTTTTACTGTTTATATGTGTTAAAAAGAACTGAGAACATTCCGTTTTCTGTAACATAAACCCGTTTGGGCAATAACAACCTGAATCTAAATTGTAAATTTAAAGACAAATTAAGGAATTTTAACTTAATTTTAGAGCATAAAAATAACAGTTTGTAATAAAAACAAAGCCACATTATTCCACGTTTACTGCATTTAACAAAAATGTAAAAGTAGCAGACGGTAAAATAATATTCCTACGAGGTATTTGTATGTCAATGATCGATACAGTGTCGATCCTCCGCTGACTGCGCTGCCCCTGCTCCGACCCTTCTCTTTGTTGAGTAACAGGGCATTTTCTCTAATCTCGATGAGTCACTACTGCCGCCAGAGTAAAATCCCAAACTGACGCTTTCGATTCTGCCAGTCAAATACATTAACCATATTTTTCTATCCTCCGATGCTCACCAATAATCACAATTTAAGGCCTAAATACTCCTGTTATCGTATAGTTTTAACGCTAGAAGAAAAAACAAACAAGAGCCTTCACTTCAGTCAGTGTCCATCTTTTTTTTCTCCGCCTTTAACACACGCACAGAAAATATTTTTCACTTGTTCAAAGAGCCACAAGTAACTGTTGGGAATATTTCAAATTTCGTTTTTTAGTTAAAAACAGCAACCCTCAAAATGTGTGTGTAAAAAGAACGACTTACTTCGCAGACGGAGGACAAAAAGCGCAGATGTGTTTTCTTTTTTTCTCCGTGTTGGAGGATGTTTTTGTAAACAAAGCAGCACATGGCTTTGTGCCTCCTCACGCGCAGATTAGTCCGCCCAAACCATCCGCGATGGAAAATAGTCCAGACAGTTTTCCAAACGAAAAGTGGTTTTACACCTTTTCTTGTACTCATCATACACAACTTACACGATTCTCACTGAAACCAATTATCAAATATAACGTTTAACGAATACTACGCTTAAATCCCAAATTTATTGTCTATTTACTATAAAGCTACAACATTTTTTATTAAAGAAGTAAAGCTGCTCTCTCTCGCTGCAACAAATATTATGACGAAAATAGTACTTTAATTTAAGAGTATTGTTTGATCGATTGACAGTAAAGCATTGCTAAATTTATGTTGAAAACCCCCCAAAAGGTTTTTACAAAAAACCCCCAAAGGTCCATTCTCACAAGATTTTGCAACATCGTTTTTTGTTAGTCTGTTACCCTTCTTCAACAACGCCATCTGCACTATAAAAGTATAATTATATTTACAGACTGTACTTTCGACTTGTTTTCAAGACATTTCAAAAACTAAATTGATATGCAAGCCCTCCTAGAACGCTAGAGTGAGCTTAAAGATTACAAAATTAATAAATATATTTTTGTTTACAGCATAAATGTATTATGTTAACAATATCAAAGAAACCTTAACATATTAACATTTAATAAGTTGAGGTCAGGGGAACACAAATGACCTTTTATATATATATTTCAATACTACTTATTATAACAATGAAATTGCTTCAATACAATAAAGAGAATGTTGATAATTAATATAGTACCTTTTTTTTTAAACTGCCATGATATGAATTTAAGAAAGCACAATCATTTGAGGCGTCACAGAAACATATAAATCGAGAACGACTTTTGCGAGGGTAACAATAAAGAGGAAAAGATAAAAGCATATTTTATAGTAAATAATTAATTGAGAAGAAGCTTATAACAAGTTACAAAAAACATATTGTAGACCCCCAAAGTTGTAAATCCCTTAAAGGGTTACAAAAATCACTGATGTAATCACAACTATATCCAGAGTCTCAAGTTTACAATATCTGTCAAATAAGTACTTACATACTTTAAATGTATTAAGATGTTATACAGCTTTGATCACTAAATCACATAGCCGAGTTGATTTAAAATTAAAGATCATCAGTAATTGATATATGAATGCAGGGCCGAAGAGAACAGAACATCAGAAAATCTGTGTTAAAATATGTATTCTGTTAAAACATTTTTTCTTATTTACTAAAGTCTTCGACCTTATACCTTTATCTTGTCACACGCTTTTAAACCACAACATGCTAACATGCTATTGTTACAACTATTTGCTAACAATACCAAAATAATTGTTTTTCTTACACACGTTAAAAGAAAGTGTCTAAATAAAGGCAGTATACTATTATTTACAACGAAATATAACATTTGACACTTAAATTCAAACTTGGCATCGAAAGCCATTTCGTGGAATTTGCTACCGTAATGTCCATAGTAAAGTGGCATTAGAAGGCGCGCTCAACAGGCTATCTTTACTTAAATGAGTTGAAAGGACGGATTAAGTCCACATACTAAGAGATCATAAACTTGTGTTTATTCATGTTATTAGCATTATTCTACGCATTTAAGCTGTAATTCAGCTGTATCTGTAGTGTGTGGACATGTGCTTGGTCTGGCGCCCTCTTCTTTGTTTAAGCGGATCCATCCGGGTCATATACTCACACACAATGCCTGCCTACTTAAGTAAGTGGTTCCGTAAAAAATAAAACGTTAATTAATCATATCTTACATATATTTGTACATTGTACGCGAAAAACAAGAGTTAGGATGACAGATGCATGTTACTAAATTATTTATCCAGGGTAAAATCATCAGTGAGCGATAAATAAAAATGCAACACGCGTGTAGATGGTAAAAAATAGTTTTCTTTCCAAAGAGCATGCATAAACAGGCACATCTACCGATGCAAACTATGAAAACCACTTTACTGAGTAGGCCAAGTTACGAGTTTTCATAAATATTTGGGTCAAACCGATGTTGCTGCCATTTTAGTGAATAAACTTTTACCTTTCTCTGCCGCGTAATCCTTACGAGCCATGGCGGAAGAACTGCGACGCCTTAGACGAGAACACGCGAATAACTCGATCGTTTGAGAGAATCCAGCAGTCAAACAGGGTTTAAGTTTTCAATTCACTCTGCCTCACAGTCACCGGTAGAAACCTGCAGCCGCCTTCTTCCACACTTTCCGTCTTTACTCTCGGAGAAGTTTGGCGCCAGTCGGTCGTCACTGAAAGCCAATCAGGGCGATTCTTTGCACAGCGAAGGGTGGGATTTTACGGTGGCGCGAAAGCTGTGGGCAAGCCCGCATCACGTGTCTCTGACTATTTCCGCCGAGTTTGGCTGTAATGGCGCGAAAACAGATGTCGGTATTTGTTTCTGCAACCTGAGCTGAACCCGAAAATAATACGCGATTTCAGGCTTGAATTTGGCTCTATTAAAACACTGAGTGAACAATTGTTGGCTTAAAGGTCCAAACTGTACATTTTGCACAGTGACATTTCAAGCACTTACAAATATTTTCCACAGTAAATGTTCCTTTTAAGAAATAACCTTTTTTTCCAATCCCAATACCATTTTCATTCAACTTTCATTGTTTAAGCAAAAATACAAATAAACAAAATACATGAAATAATCACAAGTGCTTGTGCTTATTCAAAAACGTTATAATAATTAATAAAGCTTGAAAATGAACATGGACAGCATTGCAAAGGATCATGAAAATGATTAAACACGAAATGAGAAGCTTTCATTAGAAATTAGAAAACGTATTGAGCAAATGCCACCATTCTTTCCTTTAAAACAAACAAACAAACAAACAAACAACAAATTCAGAACTGAATATGTCCAACATGGCCTGAGTAGTTAACTATTCCTACTACACAAATCAGTAACTATGAGCTCATCTGATTGGTTGTTGATTTCAAAATCACTCTTCAACATGTAAATGTGTTTGAACTGGTCATATAAACAACGATGTTTGAAGATGATGGATGTCTCTGTGGCTTCAATCAAAGAGTTCATCGAGAACACTGACTGGAGTGTGACGTGTAGAAGGCTGCACAACAAGAAAAGTTGACAGAATTCAATTTCAGTCCTAATATAAAACATTTTTTAAAATCAAACCTATACAAACTGCAATATCCTGTATATGTGACACATAATTTGCAATAGCAGAGATTAAAACTTTCAGGTGTTTTACTTTACCCAGTGTTATTTTATTTTTACCAGTATATATGAAGACCCATGGTCAGAGTCACTGTCGTACTCCTCAATGTCATCCTCTTCCATCTGTTCAGTTTGATCATCCTCAATCAGAGAAAGCCTGCAACCCGTAAAACAAATTCAGTGATAAGAGATTAATAATAATTTAAGTACCAAATAGATTTTATTGCCTCAGATTATTCTTACAAGGTGAGATGGGAGTTCAGGTTCATTGCATCTGTACTGGTGTTAGCCTGGCTAGAGGAAGTAGTGAGGCGTTTGACTGGCTTAGCCTTTCGCATTTGAGGCCTAGAGGAAAGAATTTGACTTATATTAGGAGCAATGACATTTTAATAACACTTTGCTATTTTTTTAAAATGTGATTTCTATTTTTAATTCATTTCTTTAATGTAAAGGTTTCTTTTCTTTTGTAGTTCTTTTCAAAGTATTAATTTACTTTTTGTTTTGTTTTATGTTCAAAACTCAAGTCGAATTGGTATGGGTCGGGGGCTTTGTCTCCTTTTATTTTCCTAAAAAGGAAACAAAAGCTTAAAATGAAAATTTGCTATGAAGCTAGAAGGTTTATTGCCAAAACAACAAGTCTTAAGTTTAACCGAGCAGACAGTTGACTGAAGTTATTAGGGCTTCTGTAATTCCTTTCTGATTATTGAGAGTTGGTAAACAGTTCAGTCTGATAATAGAACTTAACCTACACAGAGGGGAAGTCATCTTCAGAATCCACCTCAGTTATGCCACCACTGTCCAAACTTGGAGATCGGGGGAGCTTTTGGTTTGGCTTTTTGATCATAGTGGATTTTTCAGCTGGAGTGGGAAGAATACTGGGAATACTGCTGCTGTCCAGGAAAGATCCTCCAGTGGCTTTGGACACTAAACCAAAGGACAGGTAGTCACAACACAGAAAAATATTAGTTAATAAGTAAATTATAGTGTGAATGCATGAGATGCTGATCAAAAGTCAGTGTTGAAGGCAGAAAATAGACTGAGACATAGCTGTTGATGGCTGGTTCCTTGACCAAAATTTCCCATTTTCTCTACCATTTTCTTTTATTTCTGCAACCTGTGTCCATCTCACCCTGAGGCACCACTTTCCTCCTGCGTTTAGCCACTGGAGTCTGCCCGCTGGAGCCAGCATCACCAACCCTCTTCTGCTCCCTTGGTCTGGTGGAGCGAGTCTCCAAAGAGCGCAGATACACCTTGGTTGATGGCCAGGAGAGGGCAGCACTGGGACACTCTGATTTAAAATATGCAGCTCTGAATGGAGGAGGGAGAGCACACAGGGATGAAGACAAAGACAGAGCAAATCTTTGTCTGTCAGGTTTCTTTGAATTTTGATTCAGTTTTATTGTGAGCAGTCAGGTGCATGTTTCACTTCGACTTATAAACAGTTTAATTATGATACAAGAATTATGATACAAATCCAGTCTTAGTTTTAATCCAAAGTTAATTTTATCTTCTTTAAATATGAATAAATTGAATTATATTATTATGTATTTATACAAATAACAAAAAAAAAACCCAACAGATTACCTTGTTGTGTTTATTATTTAACAAACACTAACCATTTCACCTCTACTCTTTATATCTGCTAACATAACGGCTTCGCTTCAGAAATGTTTGTCATGTGTTTTAATGTCCTTACAGCTGAGCACCATCCTGTGGCAACAGTTTCAAACTGAACTCGCTGAGTACTTCCAAAAAGAGCACGTACAGGTCCTGATCCTCTCCATCCTCTGGAACTCTTAAACCAAAACGTATGCCGTCCCTAGAACGAAACACATAATAATAATAATAATAATAACCAGATCAGCTACAACAGGCTGCACCTTGGTGGTGCCAATTGATCAACAACAAAAAATTGTGATGGTAGTTTGGAGTATTTTTTAGGTGGGACTTTAATAACCATTTCCTTTGTAAAATTTAAAACTCAAAGCTGACATTTTTATTAATAAATAAAGGCCACCTCATCTTATGAAGTAGTGTTGCATTGTATTGAAAACCGTGTTACATTTCTGTTTAGTTCCAATGTGAGTGTGCAGTATTGTTAACGGGACTGTTGTTATGTATGTGTTCTGGACATTAGAGCGAGATTAAACATGCTGCCTTTTTAAGAAAGCTTGTTGCGTTTCTTTTTATCCCAAGGGTGTGGGGACATGGGTGTGCAACTCCTTTAAAAGAAATGACAGAGGGAGGAGGCCAGTTTATTTTACGGAGTTATGACCACATAATTTGAAGATCAAAATTGTCCAGTTTATGAATATTAATTTAATTATTAATCGGGTTCTCACAGGTCTAACATATTCACGTTAAAGCTTGTTTAGGTTTGACTAAATGTAAGGGTTTGTTGTTACACTCACATGTGCAGGGTCACCAGTGGCTCGCGGACGCGATGCAGGTGGGGGCCAAAGGTCAGGGCAAGCATTTTTCCCAAGTCTCTCAACTCGCCAAGATTCTTTCTGTTCTTATCCTCCATCTCTGAAAAGAGCTGCACATAAATGTAACTTTAGGTAAGGCCCAATATTCAAAAAAATAAATTGTCTGTGCTATGGAAAACCAAATGGACATATTCCACACTGGTTTTGATTGAAATTAATAATGCAAAACCCCTTTTGAAAATTTTAACAGCAAATTTACATTTTTTTCTTCACATATTTTAAGAATTATTCTTAAAAAAAAAAACTACAAAAAATATTTAAAAACATTTTTGTCTCATGTAAATAAAGGTATCCGCACCTGCTGCAGGGTCAGACAGACAGTCTTGGCACTCTGTACTGGATTGATGAGTTTGCTCTTATTTATCGTCTCTTTAATGATGTCACCGAAGTCTTTGAAGTGCTTTAGAAATAGAAAGAAAAAAAAATCCACTTTTATTAGCTCTCTGTTTAATTCAAAAATCACCACTGACTGCAAAACAGACTCTCCTTTACATTCTTTTAAGTCTAGACTTTTAATTTTATTGCAGAACAGGGAAACAAAACTTGTAGTCTTAAGTAAACTTCAGAAAGAATTATATATATATATTATACTGTATACTTATACAATTATTTTGCAACATTTAAAGTTGGTTTAAAGGTAGTGTAGAATACGTTGTGAAAGCATTGTGGCAAAAAACACACACAAGTTAAGATGTTCTAAGAAATCTATAAGGTACAGCTGTTGAAAATCAAGTGAATTTATTAGCCTAGAATTGAAGCTTCTTTTCATCTCTACCGTGCTAAAATGCTTGAAGACATCAGTGGCGGCCACGAGGTCTAGCACCCTATAGATGATCAGCTTACAGTAACCTGCCAGCTGGTTACGCTTCCTTTGGAGAAGAGTTATTCTCATCTCCTCTTCATTATGGCCTAAAGAGAGAGACAGGAGACAGGTACAGTATGTGTTTATGTAGAAAAGATCACAGTAAGTTATCTTAGATTTCAGCTAAAAGTAATTTCCGTAGGAGTACACCAGTATTGTAAGCACAAAAGCATTTTCTTCCAACATAATCTCATGCACCATCTTGACATTTGAAACACCACGATCATACCATGGAGCTCAGCATCATCGGAGTCGTTAAAGATAATTTCCATGAGGAAAGAAGCCATTTCAGAGCGCAGCGAATCAGAGGGAAGGTGGACCAGTGCTTGTAGTTGTTGATTAGTGCCGATTGAACCTTGACTGAACAACAGCAGCAAATCACAGAGCAGCTCAAAGGCCTGGAGATGGACAGACACAAATATCTGGATTAAGATATTTGACCAACAAAAGTGTATTCATCTAAGGGGCGCCCTAAAATAATAATATACATACAAATATGTACAAATCTTTAATGAACATCACCTGATCTCTGATTGTGGACTGAGGCAGAGGAAGACATGTCTGGCAGATTCTGCAAAACAACCGCATCTCCCTCCTGAGTTGCTTCAGATCGGCCTAAAACAGAGAGTGACAGTGGTAAAGGAAACAAGGAGCTATACAGTATATTATAAATGCTTTTGTTTTTGCTTTATTTTAGCCTGTTTGTAAAAGTCCACATCTATATTAAACTACTGTTTAGATCATTCAAAAAAGCCTGACTATGTCGACAACCTCGGGGAGGTTAGATGTTTCTGCATTCACTCTGGCCCAAGAGAGATGTAAAAATGCAAATCTCAGCAATGACACCATGAGCTGAAAAAAAAAAAAAAACAATCACCGGTAAATATATGTATGTATACATATATAAATAAATATTCTCAAAGTTTTTGTTAGTCTCAAAGAATTCTGCCATTATTGATAATCAATGATAAAACATTGTCAGCAAGTGCTAAGATTTCTGTAAAATTAAGTTAGTAAAAGGTCGGTCATGAGCCCTGATCACAAACCTCTGTGTTCAGCTCTCTAGACTCCAACATGCTCTGCAGCAGTTTAACACACGAGTCAAAGAGTTTCCAGCCTGTCGGGTCTTTAGCACTGGACAAAAAGACAACCATTTCATTTTAAAAGATAAAAAAGACATAAATAAACATGTGTTGATATGTTGGTTTAGTTTGTTCAACTACCCTGTCTCTATAAACTTACCCACTTAATGCAGAAATTCTTTTCAAAGCGTTGGATGCCCTACACATGTCATTCTCTTCTGCAGTGCCCTAAACACAAACACAAAAACATTTAAAACTAAAATTGTATTTTAGTATCAAACCATGATGTTATTAAACATTGCTTGATCAACAAATATTTTTTTAGACAGTAAGGTATTATCTAAAAACACCTATGGAATGAGGGTTAGCAGGATCACCTCTGAGTACCTTAACGGAATAAAATATTTCATGCTGGAGAATAAAACAAAAGATAAATATAAAATTGTTGTCTAACAACACTACGGCACACACCAGTCTACCTTATTCTGTCAAAAACTTTGTACTCGATCGATTCAGGGCAGTCTTCAAGGTCTTACAAATCATTCGTTCAAAGGAGCAGTGAGGAGCAGACTCTTACAGCTATGATCGTGTGAAAGCATTTTCATACTTTATCCATTTCCATTTGTACAGTATGTTGACTAAATTTACACCCACCTCCAGCAAGTCACTCAAGTACGTGTTAAAACGCTCTACCAGGCTGTCCATCAGCTGGCTGAAGACCAGGTTTGCTCGGGAGGAGAAGGTGTACGCGTTTGAACACAGAACGTTGACCACATAGGTGCACGCCTCCAAAACGATGCCAGCAGTGTGTTTCTCCAAAATACCACAAACCTGGGACAGCAGCTGGTCCAGATGCT
Organism: Cynoglossus semilaevis; assembly: GCF_000523025.1. Lineage (NCBI taxonomy): Eukaryota > Metazoa > Chordata > Actinopteri > Pleuronectiformes > Cynoglossidae > Cynoglossus > Cynoglossus semilaevis. The sequence continues at coordinate 2,936,571 of NC_024321.1, forward strand.
GATTGGTCAATGGAAAAAGACATTTAATAGATAGAATTGTCCTCTGGGAGGACAGAATGACATTTTTATTTTTTCAGTAGTCCTCTCACCTTCTCCATCCTCTGTGCACTGTTGTACATTTCCAGGTTAAAGTAGAGCGGAGCTCTGAGAAGGAGGCTCACCTTTCCTGCATCTGCTGAGTACTACAGGAAGAAGTAGAACGCATGTCGATATAATGAGACTAATGGCTGTTTCTGTGTGGAAACGTGCTCGTCATGCACTTTAAATATACAATGACTGTTTACCTTTTCTAGCAGCTGCGACAGTAAAGGGATGAAATGTGTGGTGATGCGTCTCTTGTCCTGTTCCTGAATAGTCCTGTCCTTTTTACTTTGGACCTAAACACACATCAACAGTCATCATACATACATATCTTTAAGATGGAAAAAAACTAACTCTTTCTCTTAGGAAGAAGACAAATTCCAATATACATGTTCTCTATGCTTGTGTTACAGGATGGAAACTTTGTTTAAACCAAATGATAATAAATGCTTTTGAAATCGTCAAGCCTTGAGAACTCACTTTATTTAAGAAAATAAAATAAAAAAACAAGCAGTTCTTTGGATGAGAGATAGAAAAAAAACAGCACAGATGCCCCTGTGTGTATTTAGTGTGTGTCCACCTTCTTGCTCTGACTCCTCCCAACAGGCGGTGTTGCCTGTGCTGCCTGTCTCATGGCACACATCATCACATCAATGAGAGCTGTCTCCTCCTCATCCATCAGACCTGACAACCCAGAGACAGAGAGAAAGGGACAGAGTGGGAGAACTGAGTGATAATTCATACTACACAAAGCAAATATGAACTACATCTTACACAATGCCAGTTTAAAAAAACCCATCATTTTCTTCATCTCACGTGTGTCGTGGAGTAACAATGATGTCATGTTGTCCCAATCTCTCATCTCAGATCCCGCCACGTCCCACAGACTGTCCACCAGGTACGTGGCGTGCTCATGGAACTGTTTGAAAGTGAGTGAAATGTTTTTGACTTCTAATGAATAACTGTCAGATGCTGAACAATGAACACTGTCAGCAAAGCACATCTTGGTTATCTGAATCTGAATCTTGGTTATCTAGTTGGTGAATCAGTAAAGGTTCTGTCTAGCAGACACTCTGCAACTTATTTTTCTAATCCCTTACAAGACATCCGAGTGTTTGAGTTGTCCTCCCATCTAAAAATACTTGATTTACCCTTAGGTCATTTTTGTTTATCAGTAAAGAAAGACAATAATGTAATGTTGTTGGAGTGAACATTGAAAATACTGCACATGCAGCAACAGGAGCCATTGACCTTAGGCATCTTTTAGGGTAATCAAAACATAGGAAGAGATACCTGTGTACGTACAGGCCACGCAGGATTAAAATAAATCAAAGATTATTTGAAATACATTGTTAAATACTTGAAATTGTAATCAAATAGTACAGATTTCGAAGAAGACAGAACAACAGGAGGGAGTCTTATGTACCTCACTCTGAATGAAGAAGGAGATTAGCATTTGAAAGAAGTTTTCTTTTTGGCCTTTTTCATTATCCGTTCTGTTTTGGGAACTCAAACTCTTCAGTCTGACACAGACACACACAGACAGACATGCAAACACACACATATAGAGAAAGGACTTTGGTCACAGGTAGCAGATATAACCTAAAGTCCTGGATTAAACTGTGTGCTACATATTTTTGTATATTCTTTCTCTTCTAACAACAGCTAAAAGCAAATCCTATCGACTGAAGTGTCCATTTACAGGGCATTTTTTAGTGAGGAAAGACAAGATTATGGGAAGTGTACTTGTTGTATAGGAAGGCACCAGCTGCGGACGCCAGGCCTCGATGTATGGTGTAAATAACGGGATAGATGCATCCACAGTCCTCCTCTGTCAGGGCTTCCTCTGAGTCTCTGCAAACAAAAACAAAAGGGTCAAGAGAGAAACATTTACAGACCTCAGGAGACTGGACTCTCTGGATATGCCCATTATACTACATTCTATGTTTTTCCCCTTTGTTCATACGAAATGACTCAGATATGAGACATCACGGTGAGTCATAACCAAGGGTCTTATCAAAGTCATTAAACTTAAATTAAATTGTTTTAAACATACAAGTGCTGTTGTGGAACGGAATAAACTTGTATCATGAAGACCCACTGTATATATACATAAAAAATAAAATAAAATATATATATATATATATATCCACAGAGAAATGTCTCACTGTTGGATCATCAGCAGGAGACGGACTACTTCCACCGCTACGTCTGAGTCTTTATCTTGCACCATGCAGAGCATCCTCTCCTACACATACAATCACATGCAAAAATTAGTAGTGACACACACAGAGACACATGTGGTATAATACAAGCAGACAGAAAAAAACACTTTAATTGGACATGCTCTCACATGCGCCATTATTCCAATAAATGCGCCCACATACACAACACCACTGACTGGCCTCGAAGCTGTGGCATAAAAATCATTTATCTACTGTAGCACATGAGGCTTAAGAGGGTTTTATGTGCTTGAAAAGACATTATAAACCATTAGTAACTGGCAGCAATTAAAACTACCAGACAAAGGAATATGTCCTTATCACAAAAACTATGCAGGCAGAGGAAAAAAATATATACAGAATAATAAAACACCACAGTAAAAAACATTGAAAAGCAGCCAGACAGGCCAGACAGAGGGGGTGGGGGTAAAAATAGGTTGATGTCCAATTCAGACAAATAACTCACTTTAAATCTGCTGGTGAAAAGCTCCAGGTGGCCACTGAATTTCTCATCCTGGTAAAGACCCTGCAGGGCACGCACACACTGCAGACGCACTGGACTTTGCTAAGTAGAAGAAAAAGAGGGAAGAGCACCAGCATTTTCTCTGTGATTGCAAACCAATTCTAATTTTTTTTTATAAACATTTGTCAACTAATGAAAATAAAACAAGAATGTCTGTTTTTGTTAATAGACTGGGAAACTACAGGCTACAGGCACAAAGGTAGGGTCTGTGATACATGATGTTTCATAACAGAATGTGTTTCTCTTTATAGACCTGCATGAGACACTGGTCCTATTTTACCTGCCATTGTTTCATAATAAGCCAAGACATTAAAAAAGGAAAATGTTTTTGCACCTACAGTAGACACACTAAAAACACTGCATTAACACACTAATCTGTCTAGTCCAATGAACTGGCAACCTTATCATAGAGGGTCCATCCAAGGTATTTAAGGTAGCTGTCATCCAGGAACTTTTCTGGGTTTATCTTCATCCACACGCCCAACTCGCTGATACAGGAAACCCTGATGTCTGCCAGCTTGTCCCGGTAGCGATGGACAAACACTCCACGGAATGTTGAGTTGATCATGGCAGAAAGATCCTCCTTTTTCTCCACCAGCTAGGCCATATGCATATTAAAAACACACACACCAAAAATAGAAACAAGCACGTTAGCCACATCAGCTCTCTCAGACCCATCTTTAATCCTGCTTTGTTTTTTTACATTTCATCAACTAAAAATGGGCTAAAATGCAGTCACCTACTTGACTAGTTAATTTAGTATTAAATGTTCATCACGACTATTAAAAGCGGTTAAAGCAGCGCGATCAAAAGCAAAACCAACAGCACGGCTACAGCTGCTTCTTTGTGAATCTTCAAAATAGTCCGCACTCGCCAGTGTCTTCATTTATTGACTGCATGTTTCACATTCAATTGTGGTGCCTGCACACAGATATTTTTGAGCTGGTGTACCGTGCTGCAGCCCACCCCTTTCTAAAAGCTCTCTAGCAGGCCAAGTGTGCCATGCCCAGGAACAAAACAATCACAGAAGCCATAGAATACTAACACGCTTGGGTGTGGTACCATGGCGTGAGTCTGAGTGCACCCTGAAGCAGTGGGCAGGTGTTTTTTTTGTTCGAACTTATTGACATGATGTTTCCTTGTTCTGTTTGCTGTTATATGTGTCACCTTTAGGTCACTAAAACATATTAGTTGTTGTACATTTCACCTTTAGGTCACTAAAACATATTAGGTATTTTTTATTTTATTTCCTTTCTTAATATTTAAAAAACTAGGCCTAAAATGAGCTTCACTGGTTTCAAAGACAATCAACTGATATTTGACTTCTTACTTTGCTTATCAATAACAGTATAACAACTTTACTTCAATATAATATTGGTTATCTTCACATCATATCTTTTTACAGTGACAGGTAAGGTTTACCTATCCATCGATGTTATAAGTACTGACACAAATGCAATGTTAACACTTGCATTAGTGTCTCACCTCATTAATGGTGACCTGAAGATCGTTCAGTCTGTCAACAGCTCTGTCATTCGCCCTCTTGTTCTTCTCTGTGTCGTAACGTCTCTGGGTGGTCTGGAGCTGATCACACACTGTCACAGCCACCTCCACCAACCCCGTCATCAGCCTCATTGCTATTTAAAAGAAAATGTGAGACAGACAAGGACATGTGGAAGTCTAAATTGTGGTTTTTTTTTTTAGTTTGGTTGGAAGTGTCAGGAAGAAATTATAAGGATGCGGGATGTTTGCAGATGACAAAGAGAAACAGCTGAAGTGCAATCTGGGAAAAACAAAAGAAAATGTCGAACAAATAAAGCAGACGTCGGCTGAATTAAGCGATTCATTCTGTTTCCCAGGAAGACAAAAAACACCCTTGTGCCTCAGACAAAGAATGCAGGTTTCTATGTGTATTTCACAGACACAGAATCCATTGACAATCAGTAAATTTAGTATTTTCACAGACCAAACGTGCTTACCAAGCAAGGTGCTGGTGTGTCTGAAGGCACGGACCTGTGAGTCTGACATGCCAGTGAGTAGGGACAGCAGGGATTGAAAGAGGTATTCATCGTAAATAATGCTATTCTGGCAGGAGTGCACCAGAACCTTAGCAAACTCATACAGTCCAGCTCTAAAATGCTTCAGTTGGGGACTTGGAGTACTCAGAGGGTAGATCACTGAATCCTGGAGGCAAGATTTCAAACAAAAGAAAAGAGGTCAGCATTTGAATTTGTGATTAGGGAATCAGTTACAATTAACCCCCCTCCCACCCCTTCATTATAATTTGTTTGTTTGTGGCAACACAAAGTTATTAAGTCAATAATGAGCCCATTAGTGTACGTGTTAGATCTTCATTAGCCTCTTCTAATTTGTTTTACAACAACATTTGAACCATTATCTTTGGGGATTTGCCACCTTGGTTAATTTTAAAAATCTCACCTAACAAAACCCCCTATTGCACTACTAGTTAGATGAAGACTATAGTACAGGTACAGGATAGAGCTGCAGAAAAATGAAGCAAGTTTAACAATAGCAGTAAAACAAATCCTAAAAACTGGGGATCTCTAAACACTAAGCTATCTGTTAAAATGACCACCCTTTAAGAATATTAAATATATAATCTGAATTACCTCATTGAACTCTTTAGTCAGTGTGCCGATGATCTTAGCATTCTCCATTTTATCAAGCATCTCTCTACTAATCACACCTGCACAAAACAATGACAGAAACGTCAAAATGTAATTACATGCTTTGATTTCTTTCAATTTCAGCTCACAAAAACCAATGTACTGTGTTGTCAATAGCCATGATTTACACAGTAGACGCAGGATCGTTAGCCTACGAGGAGATCAATGCAAGGACTACTAAACACTGCCTGAGCTGAAATGGGAAAGATAATCATTTGAACTTTGACCTACACCCCCAACTACCATCTACAGGCCTTCCTCTTGACCCCTAACCTTTGCATCCACAGGACTGGACAATGAAGTTGTAGAGCACCAGCAGTCCATTCTCTCGGTTTTGCTTGTAGCAGTCCAACCATTCGTCCACTAGTGCCTACAGTTGAACAGGCATAAAGAACAACACTCTCAGATCAAACAGTAGATGGATAGAAAAACAACCTAAATCTTAAATAATATTACAAATCTTTCTGTATGCAACAACAAGACTTCTAACACAGCCCTGCTTTTCAGTAAACAACATTTCTCACATGATTAAAAAAAGACCAACTGAACAGGCACACCGTTATCAAATAAGTCTCTATACAAAAATGTACAGGTTGTGATGACATCAAGGAGGTTGAAAGGTAAGGGATAGGCTGAGATGGAAGTAGACCCCTGAAGGAAGTGAGAACAAGAAAACTGGCCACAGTAAAACAATAGATGGGCATTTGCCGTCAATCACTGACTAAACTATCAAATGTAGGCACTCCTTCCTCTTTGCGTATCAATGGCTATTCTACTAAGCCACATCAGTCAGGCCATGATGATTTCTCCCACCCTCAGCTCTATAGAAGCTCGACTCTTCTTTCACTGGACCTACCACTTCATAGCCCCGCCCTCCTTTCATGCATTTTACTGTGTAAACCATTTCTTTTTCTTCTTCCCTTTCATGAGAAGTTTTTTTTCTTGCTCACCACCATTGCAGTTTTTCCAGAGCTGACTGCATCAAAGATGTCCTTTGCAGAGATGGCTTCCTTTCTCTCACTCTCCCTGTTTGTATCTATTGATGCAGGACGTCTATAATTCCTCTGGGACTTTTGCTGCTGCTGCAGGGAGGAGTTATTAGAAGTAGGGCCAAGGCTGCTGTCATTGAGGCTGCGGGTCACCCTCGATGCAGCTTGACGCCTTGGTCTCTTGGGTGGCTTAGGATGAAAGAGAGATTAAGGAGCTGCTCAGCAGGAGATGTAAAGTGAATTGATGCAGTCAAAGGATTTAATAGCAGCCATGACACAAAAGGTGCAGAATTGATTCAAACATTGACCTCAATGTTTCAACACTCCAGTTAAGGATAATGTAAATGTAAAGAATTTGAATAAGACAGATATATCACCTGTGGTGGAGGCGCTCTACGTTTCTTCCGTTTTGTGGAGATTGTTGGAGTCCTGTTACGGTTGGCTGACAGTGGAAAATCGTCCAATTCATCAGGACTACTAATCGGAGGGAGAAAATGTATGAGGGCAATTAAATTGATTTAGTTTAAAGTTAGGTTACAAATGATCAAATAAGATAAAGGATCACCTTAATATAGAAAACTTTTACTTAGAATATTGACTATTATTTCTGAATTATAATGTATATAATGTGAATAATGTTCTATTCTATCTAACAGTTTACTTCATGTATGAACTGTCAAAATCCACACGTTTTACCCAAAAGTTGCATATTTTGACATCACAACCCCTTCTAACATTTATTCATCCTACAAATTTGACTGTTTTATATATTTCTATATTTTTTTTATCATACTTTAGACTTTGTATCTGTACGTAACGTCATAAAGATCTGGATTTTGTAATTTCAACTTTTCATCCATAATCACTTTTCTATATTGAATACAATTTCATCTGTTTACCTCAAACATATTTTTGTATTTATACAAGTCCTAATACTATTGCATCACAATATAGTTTGTTTCTCTTTTTTAATATCTAACGAACGTTTACCAATATATTCATGCCCCAAATGACTAAATAGTAAATAAGAAAAAAGTTACTAAGAAAAGTAATCGTCAGTTGCAATGCTAAACAAGACAGTAGTATAGCTATGTTTAGCCATACTCTGTTTAATGCTACATTAAATTTAGCTGATAAACCCAAAATATTTTACCTTTCTATATCCACAGTTCCAGGAGCCATTTTTGTTATTAGCTTTCACTCGCCAAAGCTAACGTTTGTTAGCACCGATGGAGGAGAGGGAGACAAAAGAGATGCTAAAGTCAATATCAAAGCAAATTTACACTTTAGCTGTCACTTGTTGAAGATGTTCTTTGATTTATTTACGGTATTTAAAACGCCAGTTAACCACTTTGAGCACAATTCGATCTGCGGGCATGTTTGAAACAGAGGCTGAGAAATACGAACATACATTTTTTTATACAGGCTTGTTCTTTATCACAAAAGTTCCACTCTCCAAAATATCCACTAACTGATTGGACAGTTAGTCCAATCAGTAAATAAAATGTGCGTACGTTTTTAAAACTTTACCTTAAATGAATTAATTATAATTAAGTTGTATTGGTCTTACTTTATTGAAGGTCGGAGATTGTCTATCTGGTTTGCTATGCTTCTTCAACTTCCGGTCAGATACAACAATGTAAAAAAAAGTTCGCGGTGATGTTTTAATCTCCGATTGGTCACAATCTTCTCAGCTCGAAAGTTAATTGGTTTTCCAGAGTAGCTTCTGGGTATTAATTACCATACGCAAATCGTCACTAATTTATTTTAGCTTAGGCGGTGTTAAAAGTTATCTTTCCTAAACTTTAAATAGGTAAATGGGTTAAATGTCGTGATTCAGTAAGTATGTGTTTATGTGCCTCGCTGTCTTAATATTTCTTAAGTGTCTGCCCATATTTTTCCACGATTCACAGGTGTTGTTAAGGTTCCCGTCAATGCAATCCATTGTTCTGTGCCTTGGCTCACACCAGCCAAGGTAACACATACTACTTCCGGTTACATCCTCCAAAATGTATTTTTATTGCCCTATTTATAGGTATTGTGGTTCACATAATTTAATCTCTAGAAAAAAAAAATATAAAAACCTTTAAAAATAATATATATATAGATCGATAGATATGATAGATATATATGACTAATGTATTAGTAGAAAAATATAAGGGGAATGTTTCAATCCAATATCCACTGTTTTGAGTTTCTTTTACAAAATGTAATCTGAATTATTATTATTATTATTATTATTTTCGTGACTGAACCAAGGTAAGTCATGTTCTGGGTGCTTTCAGTTTAACTCGAAATTGAAATCACAAGTACAACGTTCCAATTAATCTGACTTAATCTGTAATAAATAACTCTTCCTGGTTTCAATTCAGAATATAGTCATTAAGGAAACACTCCTAAATGTTAACAAATCATAGCGTTTTGAGTTCAAGCCACACCGATAAAACTTCAAGATGAATACCAGTGCAATGTTGAACATTTTAAACTGGGTACTTTCTCATGGAAAAAGTCGGAATCAAATCTAGCTTGCAAATGCATTTTTGTACGAGTCCCAATGATACGTTTTATCTATCTATTTGCGTTTTGAAATATTTTGTATATATAAAATACGTTGATCTTCGTTTTATTTCGAAAAAATGCTTCCGGTTTGATGCTATTTTATTGCCGTACGTGAACGCACAGTGCCGCGCATGTATTAGAGGATGCTGATAGAGATCACAGACAGGGAGGGAGTGTCCCATTGAGTCTCAGTCTCAGTTCTCATTAACGCACAGCAGCGGATCAGTCAGGATAAGGTACAGTATTGTCGAAGGAAACTTATGTGATTAAAAAAAACAATCCTGGATGCTTCTGTTTTTCGCACTTTTATAACAATTGACTTTTTCCAACGATTGCTGCCAGTGCTTTTTTTCGTAACAGTGCGTTCATCTGAAGATTTCTTTTATTCACCCTTCTAAACATTCATTAATCAGCTGCAGCACCTATTCTCACTCTGCGAGTCTACCTCCGCCGGTGAACGATTATTTGAAGCCCTGCCGTTCCGATGAATACCCGGCTGTTTTTTTTCGGGTCCTCTCTGCGGTTGGTGCTTTGTGCGCTCGCTGTCCTGACAGGGATACTCAGCCCGGCGGCAGTTGAAGCGGGTAGAAGCTGCGCCGACACCCGGCAGATGTACGCGGAGAAGGGCTATGGCATCGACTCCGCACCGTTTACTCACATATCAGGTAAAAATCACCGAGAAAACACCCCATGGCAATGTCATGGACCATTCAGAGACTGAAAATGACTTTAAATCGTTTAATTCAAGTTTTAATTAATTATTTAGATTATATTCTGATAGCAAAAAAAATGGGATGAACAGCTCGAAGTGGAACATTGCCGTTTTGTCAAACACATGGATGGAAAGCACATTTAATAACTTGATTAGTTAAACGTTAAGATAGCTTTGTTAGACCACTGGAAGTTCCTTTGGTCGAGACGCACTGGGAATAGACGGCCACTAGGTGGCAGTAATGCAGTGCCAGTTATCAACGACGGCCAAGAAATGAGTGTTGAAAAAGAAACTAAATTAGCCTACAGGAGGCGAGTAATAATCCTAAAATTATAAATATCTAACGAAAGTATAAAAAAGGTACCTAAAATTAATAATTCATACAAACATTCACGGCAAAAACGTCTTAGATAAAACAACTTCGTCGAAGCTACACAGATCTTACCTCTAGTTATTACAATTTAGTGCAAGCAGCACATTTTATTCCCCACTGGCTTTTCTATATATATATATATACATATATATATATAATGTTTGACTGTTACATTATCTATTGGACAATGTATTTAGTTTAAGAATATGAAATAATAGCATATTTTAAGAATTATCACAGAGAAATCGTGTCATGTCAGTTATTCTGGTGTCAAAGGCAGGACCGGAAATTTTCATTTAATTTCTTACCCCCCGTCAACTCAGGTTAGTCTCAGCTGGGATTAAAATGTAATTACGCACATAATGGTCACCATCAATTCAGCTATCACATCTGTAAGTATATCATTAAAAGAGTGGCTACATGAAAATGATAAAATTAAAAAATTAAGTATGGCAGAAACTATGGAAATCACGGTAGTTGTACACAGTGACTGAAACCTAGACAAAAACCGAAAGTGTCACACTATAAATTTCGTGGTACATTTCCTTCTAGAGAAACAGTGGAGCGTGGTTTAAAACCCATTACTCCTACACCTCCTCTTTCCCCACTTCCTCCCCACTATGCTGTTTAAACAGGATGATTAAGAGGATGAGCAAATTGCCAACACTGGTGCAACAAAGAGCCTCTCCCGTAATTACTGTCTGCTGCCTGGCCCACTGTGAAGTCTCTGCATTTATACATGTTTGTATGAACCCATAGGCCCTGCTCACTGCTGATAACCTTATCGGCTTAATGAACAGAAAGCACGTGGATTAGCAGTTGGGTGAAGCAGAAAAGGAAAAACAGTCAAATAAATCCATGTTTCTCAAAGAATTACCAGTTCCTATTAACCATAACTGTCTTGTTTCCCTATGGATGTTATTTTTGAGAGGCAACGGCTGTGTTACGTGTTGTGAATGTTGGAAGGTTTGCAGATAATGTTTAAAAATCAAGTCTGCCAGTGTAGTGGGAATATGTCTGATTTGTTAGACAAGCCATGTTGGAGATGAGGATGGTATCTTAAAAGAATATAGGAAATCCCCAGGGAACTGAAGATGACAGGAGGCGGAGTAGGTAGGAGGCAGATGTTGTACTTTAGAGAAGTGAGGCTTTGCATCTGTCATCAATACTGCTTTTAGTCTTTGTGGCATCGATTCAACAAGTGCCTGGAAATATTTCTCCAAAAGTTTTGAGCATGCAATTGCTCGTGATTGCTGCAGATTTACTGGCTGCCAAAGATCATTTTTGAATTCAGATCTAATCACTGTGGAGATTATCTGTCCCCTAGACTTCCTGGACAAAAACACATTTTCATTTATATTGAAAAAAGGTATTGAGTTTTTTTTAAGGCAGGAGTATTAATGAAGACACTGTATCTGATAAAGATGATGTGAAGGTCAATATACTGTAAAATAAGTATAATATTAGATTATTTTCCTGGGTTTTAGGTTGCAACAGACAAAGCCAGATTTATATTATCAGAAAGGACTGGTCACCTCTATATATTATCATCATACTTTGAGGGGATAAAAACAAACTTGCTGATTTTATAGCATGTAAAGAACATTCATAGGATAAAGTTAACATTCCCCATAACATTCATAGGTTTATACAGTTGTGGGTCTTAAAGTAAAGTAACCGTTCCATCATTTTATGTCTATTTTTAGAATAACTTCCAACATACTTCAGGTTACTGTTTTTGGACCAGATAATTATCAATTTCTGGTTGTAATGAGACAAAGCATAGCCTTTGAGATTTTGATTTTAAAAAAATTGTTAGTTCAAGGTTCGGGTTAAGCATTAACCAGACTGGTTTTGTGTTAGGAATAAGGTCCGGGTTAATGTACAAACCACTGGAACTGACTGAAAAGACCTAACAAGAAGAGCAGTGTGGGTGTGACAGACACAATTGCAGTGTTTTATAGTAAGAGGAACATTTGTTGGTGGAATTTACATTTACAAAACCCACTTAAAGGCAAGTCAGCTTTGTCTGTTTGAGAAAACAGCAACATTGATTGATTTTGTCAATGTGTGTGTGTGTGTGGGTGTGTCTGTGTGTCCTCACACTTGGCTCCCCGTCCCGTGGGCAAGGAGAGCAGATGGCTGGGAGAGTGAGGGATGAAGGGAGGCAGTTTAGAAATGGAAATGGAGAGATGAGAGAGAGGGATAATAGTCAGTGTGTGAGACTGAGACACACACACAGAGAGAGAGAGAACAATAGAAGAGCAGAGGAACATCAGCGTGGGTGGAGCTGGTACTCCGACTTCCAGCTCTATTGTACTTATTACATTTATATCAGGGAATAAAAAATAAAAACAGTAAGAATTCCTACTTTAAAAAAATGGGGCATTTGTCTCTCTCCCCCTGGTGGTCATTTACATATCATTACCTTTGACGTATCAAAGAGCCAACCTGATGGACAAAGAGAGACAGATTGAAACTGAATAATTCATAGAAAGGAATGACTATTTCTTTTTTATTACCGGCCTTGTAGGCTTTAATAAGATTTCTCTAGCGCTAGAAGAATAACCGCCCTGATAAGTACAGGAATTGACTCTGGTAATAAAAACGTGTTTACTGATAAAGAAACGTTATTGTCAGTAAATCGTGGTTTGGTGTCAACAATATGGTTTGACATTTATTTTTTCAGAGATCATTATGAACCATATGAGTCTTGGCTGGTATTGTCTTGTCTTCTCAAACCACTAAAACTGAACATATGCTCAGATCACTACAGAAAACCCAGTCCTTCGATGGCGTGTAAACTACGTGACATCCTTCTTCGTCTGTCCTCAGCTGACATCTTTGGGACGCCCATGTCTGTGTGCAAATGCATTTAGAGTCTGTTTTTGTCTTGGCTTTCCCCCCTCCAATCAGCTCAAATATTATTTAATTATTTTAAGTGTGCTTTTCCCCCCCACTGTTATAAAAACATGGCTGCCAAATTAGAACAGAAGCGATGTCGCCAAACAAAAACCTCACTGAGATTAGTCCTAGGAATTTCTTCATTCACTGTTGTAAAAAGCAAATCTTGTTTTTAGTGCCTTATTTCAATGTGTGATCTGCATTTAACTCAGCGATGAAACCCGACCTCAAATTAGGGCACGTTAGAACAGTGGTTGCTGTGTCCTTTTGTCCTCAAAGCATTGATTTTGTCCGTCGATTGAGAACAGTTTCGAAGTCAGAAAACAACCACAGCCTGAGGTAAAGACGATCACTGCTCTAACCTCTGTCTCTGCTGGCCTGGTTGTGTCCAGGTGAGCACCTGCGCCTATGTCCTCAGGACTACACCTGCTGCTCCACTCAGATGGAGGAGACTCTGGCTCTTCAGAGTGAGAGAGACTTCCTGAAAGCCGTGGAGGAGAACAGCCAGTTCCTTCTGACTACCTTCAGCCAGAGACACCGCAGATTTGATGGTAGGGAGCACACTCTTATTTTACTAATGTGATAACTGGCAGCATCCATCCATCCATCCATCCATCTACCCATCTATCTACCCATCTATCTATCTATCTATCTATCTAACTATCTATCTATCTATCTATCTATCTATCCATCCATCCATCCATCCATCCATACATCCACCTATTTCTCTAGCCAAAAAAAGGAACCACTTTTACATCCATTTTTCCTATCCTTGTGCTAAAGTAGGTTTGACTTGGATGACATCACTATGATATAACCTGTTACCTTTCCCAATTTACACAGCTTCCTGTGGCCCTCCAGTATGGCACACATGTTAGGCACACATCTAAGTGGGAGCTCCAGTGACAGGTTTACAGAAAGCATAAATCTGAAGTTAGAATTCCTTCCACCTACCTGCTGTGAACTGCTTTGACCCCTTTTCTCTCCTCTCTCTTTTATATAACACTTGTGATGAGTCACTTTATAAATGCTGAAGGAGTGGGAGACTCTGCATGTCTGAGAGATGGAATTTTTTTTTTTAGTCCATAAATGTTAAACTAATTTATAATGTGCTTGATCTCATCTCACTGTACCTGTGAGCTGAGATATGATGTTGGTGGAAAAGAACCTACGCACAATCCTGTCCAAGATATTACAGGAAAAAGAAGGTGGGTGACAGAAGCAGCATGTAATCTGACTTTCCTACCTCCGCTTCTTCTTCTTCTTTACTACAGAGTTCTTCAGAGAGCTCATAGACCTGTCTGAGAAGTCCATGAATCAGATGTTCACCAAGACGTACGGCCGGCTCTTCACCCAGAATGCACATGTCTTTCAGGAGCTGTTTGTGGAGCTGCGCAGATATTACTCTGGTTAGTTCACTTCTAGTAAGGACAAGAAATAAGGCACAACATAAGGTGAAAGAAACACGAAATACAAAGAAAAGTTGTGACACAGAAGGGAAAAAGTTGGGTTAACACACCTGACAAAAAAAAAAAAGTAAAGACGAGACATGATAAGAGAACAGACAAGACCTATCCATCCATTACCTACCGCTTATTCTTCAACAGGATCGTGGGGGCGGGGCCACTTCAGCCAATCCCAGCTATGGATGGGTGAGGGTGGGGTACATCCTGGACAGTTCACCAGTCCATTGCAGGGCCAAATACAGAGACAAACAAAATAAGACTAAACAAGACAAGAGACACAACAGTTGACAAAACATGAGACAAAATGAAACATTTGATTAGGTTTGGCTGAGAAAAGATATGACAACAGTGGGGACAAGATACGGGGACCTGAAAGACAAGCAGTCAAGAAAACACAGGACATATATGAAACATTGAGAAAAGGAGAGAAACCAGAGGCGAAGAGGACAGGATGAAAGTCCAGACACGACAGGCTCAAAACATAAGAGTTTATACGGCAGATGAGGCGAGACAACACAAGACACAACAAGAAAGGTAGGACAAGAGACGAGATGAGGGAAGAGACAAGTTGAGATAACAGGCGCAGGACACTAATGGTCAAATGATTCAAGTAGAATAGGAAAAAACATTACTGTGGAGATACAAAAACAATTCAGTATGTGATGTTTTTGTAACCCTTGGCGGTCAAAAGAGGGGGGAGGGGCTTAAAAGACCAGATGTAGGACCACAGGCTGGGAGTTTGAGACCTATGAAAAATGTCAATAAAATTAGGGACAGCCTGGTGGTACTGTGGTCTCTGATGACACCATGTAATTCCAATGTCCACAGTGACAGCTGGGGACCAGTTTCTTCTTTGCTTGTTCCATCTATAAATAAAACATTTCCTTTTCAAAATGTCAGGATTTGCTATCCTTTCCCAAAAATCAAAGATCAAAAAACAAAGAGGAGAGAATCGAAATTTCAGGGATGCCAGACTATTTCTATGTCAGTTCTGACGCTCCGTGTTTTGGCAATAATAGCTCCTCTCTGTGGTGAGTCTGTCTGCAGGCTGTCTCTGCTTA
The DNA here is from genome assembly GCF_000523025.1 of Cynoglossus semilaevis. Classification (NCBI taxonomy): domain Eukaryota; kingdom Metazoa; phylum Chordata; class Actinopteri; order Pleuronectiformes; family Cynoglossidae; genus Cynoglossus; species Cynoglossus semilaevis. The sequence continues at coordinate 2,952,148 of NC_024321.1, forward strand.
CTCAACCTGTCCGACTTCCAAACAGCACGGTGGGATAATTCCAGCCTTTGTGTAGTAGACTGCAGATGGGAGAGTTGCCGATTCACGATCTCCTTTCTAGATGCCGAGTCAGACCAGAAATGAAAAAAAAAAGGAAGCAAAACTGCAAAGAAAGAAACACGATGCAAGTAAAAACATAAAACCATAATAAAATCATGATTAACTCATGATCTTACTGTGATTAATTGCAGAAAAAATATGCAATTAAATTTATTAAGAACAGTTGTAATGTTAATGTAATGTCGCGCTCATTTATTTCAATATATATTTGGTTAACATCATTTTTATGTCACGTGTAAATTAGCCATTCAGTATTCAAGGGGCTCGGTGTGAAGTTCAAACCTGGTCCTAGGACAGTGAAGGCACCGCTGCCATTATTTGACCTACCTACACCCACTAATGAAATCTGTTGTTTTTGTCCTCTTTACCACAGGGGGCAGTGTGAGCCTGACTGAGGTTCTGTCAGACTTCTGGTCCAGGCTGGTGGAGCGGGTCTTCTCTCTGGTCAACCCTCAGTATCAGTTCAGCGAGGACTATCTGGAATGCGTCAGCAAACACGTCGAGCAGCTGCAGCCGTTCGGAGACGTGCCTCGTAAACTGCGCGTCCAAGTGCGTGACGTTCGACTTTTTGGACGTTTCCAGAAAATAAAAGAATGGCCTAAGATCAGACACATAATGAAACATTTAAAGTTATCAGTAAATGATCTATATTATACATAATTATTTTTTAAATTATGGTCTTGCTAAAGAAAAGTTTCCTGTACTGGGTATAAACATGAACAGTCGTAAACTTAAGTAACCCATAAGTGATACGTTTTTTTTTTCAATCACATGAACAGTTGTAAAAGTTGTTAGGCAACCCATAAGTGATACGTTTTTTTTTTCTCTTGCAGGTCTCGAGAGCCTTCATTGCAGCCAGGGCTCTGGCTCAGGGTCTGGCTGCAGGTCGAGACATCGTAAACAAAGCAACAAAGGTGACTTCTCTCACTTTGCATCACATTCATGAGCCACAAAAGATGCTTTTCACGTTTCGAAAAGATCTTCAAAGTTAGTCGAGATCTGAGTCCACTTACGAACATCAACTCACGGGGCAGTTCAGCCTAGACCTGATCAAATTAGCTTCTACCGTTAGCTACCATGCAAGTAGACCAAGTGTTTTTGTATTAGTACTCCACCTTGTAAATCCATCTGTTGTTTTTTTTTTTGTCCTCTAGTTGACCGCAGATTCGGAGTGTGTGCGTGGCCTGATGCGTCAGTGGTACTGTCCTCTGTGTCGAGGAATGCCTTTCCTCAAACCCTGTCACTCCCTCTGCCTCAATGTGATGAAGGGCTGCTTAGCCAATCAGGCTGACCTAGACACAGAGTGGAACAACTTCATTGGTTAGTAACTTTTAACAATGAAAAATTGTGACATTTGAGGTTTTTAGGTCAAGGATAGTGCCTTCACCTGCTGTCTGATGTACGTCTGAGCGCGCCTAAAAGTAGAGTCCTGTCGCGGCTCATCCGCGTCTCCTTTACTTACCACTTCCTTTGCCCTAATGAATTCCTGCTCCATTAATCATTCATGCTCCTCTGCTCCTTCTCAATTGATCTGTCTTCCTGTGTTTCGTTCTCCCTTTCATCAAACCCACACATATCCTGCATTTTCTTTTCCTTTTCATGTTCTCACCTTTCATCACTTCATCACTGTTTGCTGCATCCAAATCCATTTCACCCTCAGGTAATACTTCCCCCCCGTCAGCTACGTCTGGCCTTTTTTAAAAAATCTTTTGATTTCCAGAACTTCCTAAAACAGGACATAGAGATATTAGTTACATGATTTTCAGATTCTGTTCTAATTAGATACATCATTATTTTGCCCCCAAGTGCATTAATTATTTTGGGAAAATTACATTTTATTAGCTTTTTTGCAAAATCTTTGTAATATCTTTAAATCTTAAATCTATCATCAGGAAACACTTGAATTTTTTAAATTAACTGCATTAAACGGGGAAAGGACAGGGAAGTTTATGTGGCACAATAGCCTAAACCAGTGGTTTCCAAAGGTCAACAGTAGCACGGCCATATTGTAAAGCCTCCCCATGTCTACTGTACACATACACAGCTTTAGCTCCAAAACTCCACTGTTTTACACTTTATTTACACTATTCCTACAAAACTACTATTCTGAAAAAAAAAAAAAACTCAAATCAATGCAAATTCTCCCCTGAAGGACAAACAGAGCAGACAGTAGCTTGGTGTCCCACTGTGGGGAGGGGTGAGGGCCTGCCTCCCTCCTTAAAAACCATTTGCCACGGTGGACATTCTCTATGTTTGTGAAAATAAACTATTTATTTTCTCTTTCCATTCAACGGTCTTCGATTTCCGTCATGTCAACAAATGCTGTAGTTTGTCTCGGTTGTCTCCACAGTTGGACATTAGACAGGACTTTATTTTATAATTTTAACAGACGCTGTTTACCAGCTGTCAGAGAAGCTGGAGGGGCCGTTCAATGTGGAGCTGGCTGCTGACTCCATCTCTGTGAAGGTTTCAGAAGCCATCATGCACATGCAGGAAAACAGTGTCAGCATCTCCACCAAGGTAAGAACGGCTGAACGTTATTGTGCAAGGTTTTTTTTGGGAAATATACAAATAAACACGTCGTGCAGTTTTACTGCATCATCATCAACCTTCAAGTCAAATATTGTTTTCTCATGATATTTTCTCATATGTTGCGATAAGGCAACAAGCTGCAGAAGGTAGAAAAAAAAAAACATCAGTAAGGTTAGGATTGGCTCGCGGCATAATTAAAACATGGCAGACATCCATGGCAGGAGCTAATCCACCAGAGAGACGCCCACATCTCACTTCAAACACAAACTGCTTCCAGTTTCATAAAGGGGAACTTACAGGAGCAGGCTGCTCTCTTAGTTATTCGCCACCACATTTTGGCTTTTTTTTCCTCCACCATTTCTTGCTAACTTTCTCATTTTGGAAATAAATGCATTAAGATATGAAATAAATGACTTAAATGTTGTTTGTGTTTTGATTTAAAGTTAGATCCCATAAAGGGTAAAGGAGGGGAAAAATAACAGATTATTTATTTCACTTTGTCACCTCAGGTGTTCCAGGGATGTGGACACCCCAGACCAACTCCGGGACGCTCCAAACGATCGGCCAAGGAGCCATC
>NC_024321.1:2955393-2957458 GCF_000523025.1 Cynoglossus semilaevis
GACCCACTACTGCTGCAGGCACAAATCTGGACAGACTGGTGAGGACCAAGAATCGACAATCAATCGACATTGAAAAACTGCAATATGATAAAATTGTCAGCTTTAAGTCTGTAGCATTTGCAGAATTTAGATTTAGAGAAGGAAAAAAGAAAAGAAAAAAAATGAGTTCAAGTTTGGCTCCAGATTCTAGACACTACTCCTGTCAGTTCACAGAAGGTGTTAAAAATGACTGGGAGCACAGGAAATAGACTGTACCTATATACTGTGTTATTTCGTGACATTCAGACAGGCAGCAGCAGTAGAGAGCCGGCCTGGTTGTCATGTCAGCTTTTGACCAACGTCAGCCCCTGCAGCTTCCATATGCTTCTTACATCCAGTCTTAACCAAACAAGGACACTTTAAAATACCTTCTCTGAGTCATAACCAGCTCCATCTCCACCTCCACACAGGTTACTGAGCTGAAGGAGAGGCTGAGGCCCATGCACGGCTTCTGGATCTCCCTCCCACACACCACCTGCAACGATGAGAAACTGGCTGCCGACGTCACCAACGAGGAGCGCTGCTGGAATGGACAGACACGGGGGAGGTGAGAGAGAGAGGGGGAGGAAGGAAGGAAGGCTGTGGAGGAAGAAACAAAAAAAAGAGGGACTGAGGAAGAGTGATGGAGCAGACAGAGGTGGCAGGAAGTTAGAAATGGAGCTGAGCTGGTTTTGATTTTGCAGCAGTCACCACCACAGCCTCCCACCGCCTCGGTGTGTGGGTTTGTTCAGATAACGCAGCACCTCAGAGACAGGGTCTCAGTGTGTGTCCAGGTTGCGGGCGTAGAGAATTCATGGTCAGTGATTTGAATTTCTTGGAGGCACAAAAATGAAAGAATAAATCTCGCCAGGTTCTTTCTGCAAAACTATGAATCAGTGTCGATGTTGATGCCCTTTCTCAGATTGGTCTTTGAGGGGGACATATTATGCTGAATTGATTTGGCCGGGGTTTTGATACGCACATATTTGTGTCTCTAGTAGAGGGCGGAATCTATGACGATTTGGTAACGATTATGTAATATAATAATTTTTAAAAATGGTGATAAAATGATCATGGCATAAACCTATAGAATATTAATATGTACTTTATACTTTTTATTGATTAAAGAATCTACATCTTACCGCCTGATTGGTTCTGCTCAGCCCGTTGTTGACATTACGGACAATCTTCAGTTTTAAAAATTATGGTCTTTAGTATTTTTACTCTCTTGTTACTGCCGACTCTACATTTACTCGTCACGTACTGTTCAGGTACCTCCCAGATGTGACCGGCGACGGACTGGTGAGCCAGATCAACAACCCTGAGGTGGAGGTGGACATCGCCAGGCCTGATGTGAGGACCAGACAGCTCATCATGGAGCTGAGGGTGGCAACCAACAAACTGAGACAAGCCCAGAGTGGACAGGACATAGACTTCGTGGACAGTGAGCTACTCTGCCTTGGAGAATTTATTAAGTCTAAACTTTGGTATTTTTTTTTACTATTTTTTTTCTGTGGTTCTAGGTGAGGAAGGCAGTGGATCAGGGGGCGGGGATTATGTTGAAAGGTACAACGATGATTGGCCAGGCTACGGGCCTCATTCCTCCTCCAACAACAAACCCTCTCACAATCCGGCCTCCAACCCCCCCAAACCTCCTCGAGTTCGTGAGAAAAACGGAGAGAAAAAGTGGAGCAGAAACAACGGCCACAGACGGGATCACTCCTCAGCGGGCGAACCCACCTTCTCTATACTTTTGCTTTTGTCTTTGCCCCTTGTTGTCACTGTCGCCCCCGTGTGGAGATAGCTGGTTATCGCAGCATGTGAGGCTGAATGTTTTTCTGTCCCCCTGGAGTCTGAAGCACATCATAAAAAAAAAACAAAAAATTAGTTCCACCAGCAGAGATGAAGGTAATCAGGCTAATTTAGCAATAGATTTGTTAAAAGCACAAAATGAAACAGATATTTTCCTACTGCCTACATCACAGAAGAGACGGAGGATTAAAACTAACATTTAATCATTGTTTTTCACTGCCAGGGATATTTATTA
>NC_024321.1:2957502-2964855 GCF_000523025.1 Cynoglossus semilaevis
TCCCCTAAACAATATGCAAATTAGCCATGTGGTCACAACAGGAAGTTTCCCTGTACCTAGTTCCAGTACCTAGTTCCCTGTTGGTTCTCCGAGGAACTGAGGTCTATCATTAACAGGGAAAAGTCATCTTAAAAAGAAATTAGTGAGTGAGTGATGACTTTTATGACCAATCAAAAGAGTTGGACTACTCCTACAGTCCCGCCTCTTCATTATTTTTGGGGGAAACAAAAACAGTGCTTGTTCCTTTCAGTTCCTGGTGTCAATGGAAACACGCACACATCCTGGTTCTCTACCCAGTCACTGGCACTAGTTCCTGTAGTGTACACACTATGTCTGTTATATGTTTGACCTTTAGGGAGATTGAACTCTGCGTGCAGTACTGAAGCACAATGGCCGACGGTTCCTGTAACATCTGGTGAGAAAATCCGACATCTGTTTTAGGGACATATTTATTATGTTTTGGTTTCAGCCTATGCTTCTTATTTATTGTGTTTAAGTTGGTGAATGTAACTAATATAATTTTTCCTTTTTTGTCTTTTTTTCCATGTTTGATCAAGTGCATGCAGTGAAGTTTAATTATTCACTGGAAAAAACAGGAAAATTTAGGTTTTTTTTTGTTTTTTTGAACCAAAAGTCACTTTTCACTTATTTTTGAATGTACCTAAAAACTCAAATTGAATTTGAGTTGAATATAATGGTGAGTCTTAAATGTAATATATTGCTGTTAAATTGTTTTTGTGTGTGTGATAATGTGTTAGTGTCGCTTTGTTTTTGACATGAAAGGGTTTATCTTTTTACAAAATGCTGTTTGTCTGTAACTTTCTCTGGTAAAAAAAAAGAAAATGTTGCTTCGTACAAACAAATTCTTTCAAATCAGTAAGTCAAAAATAAAAAAATAAAATTTATATTAATGTAAAATTTCTAAATTAAAGGAAATTCTGCAGGAGAAGTGTGCTAAATGTTCACAATTAAACTAATCTCTCTGGATCTTGTCAGTCCACAGAGTTCAGTCCTGTGACCCACGTTTGTATCAGGAACCAACAATTGAGTGAAATCGTTTTGTAAACTTTTTTTCCCTTCACAACAGAACCATTGAAATAATGTGTTTTTGTTCCAACTATTTCCAGAGATTGTTACCAGACCATGTGACTGAATGTGTGTAAAGTTTGTATGTACGTTGTTTTTCATGTGTTTCGTTCCACGGAGCTACTGAGGTGATGCTGAGAAGATTTTGGAATGTTTTTTACCAAGTGGTTTTTCTACTGAGTTTTTCTAAAAGCAACATATACAAAAAAAAAAAAGGAAAATCATTCTGTGGTCAACTTCTGATTTCCTAAGAATGAGAAATCAGCCAAATAACGATGACTATTAAGAATCTGTCCCACCCACGTGCTCTGGATGATTATGTCATCCATATTGATGCATTTGAACTTAAAAAAAGGCGAGGCAGCGATATTACGGAAAATACCCGAATTGTTACTCCTTTCCTAAATGTCTGAGGAAAAAAAAATGTCTGAAATGTAAGGTTTTTCACAGAATCACAGAAACTAAAGTCAGCCATAAGCAACAGTGTCCCTGAATTGGAGTATTTAACCGAACTAGCCCTTTAAATATTTGAATTTTTAAACCTCTCTTTTTAACCAGTTTAAAACAGTCAGGTATGACGGTATTTTATTTTTTTTAATTCAAATTGAACAGTATTTTGAAACAGTATTGTGATCGTGAATGTGCTTCTGATGATCAGCTGTCAGATTCTGACACAGATGTGGTGACTGCAGTGTTTCCTCTGTATTTCAGGTTTAATGTTCCTTCAATACGACTCTGTCCAACCTCGTCACCGTCACCTCATCCTACATACACTGTGAAAGTATCTGGACATTTCTCATTTCATCCGATGAACTTTTTAGGGTATCAAACAAGTGAAATATTTCTGCTTCATTAAAAAAAAAAAAAGACTGTGAGTGGGTTTTGATCTTTGTCTTTTATGTGATTTTGCTCTAGTTTTACAAAAGTTCTCCCTGAAAGCAGCGGTACAACAGATGTAACAGACGTAAAACGTTGATAGCTGAAGAAGCAGTTGCTGCAAAGTGTAAATAAAAAAAGCTAAGTTTAAATTTTGAAACTTCTTTTGCTAAACTTGGGATAATTCCAAGCTTTGACTAAACTCCCTACTCGTTAAACGCTAATCTTTGCTTTCGGTTTTTAATGATTAATGTTTAACTAGAGGGGATTAAGCCCCGAGCCCCTGGCTGTTTCTGACCCTGATTCAGATGGAGGTGAAGGATATGGAATTTTAAAATACTCAAAAACAGATGGCTGGACATGTGTGGACACAACATGATGGTTTCTCTTTAGCTGTTCAGTGGGAGATTCTCTGTCTTTGGAGGTCGATCGTGAGTGACCTTCTTATGATGTCGAAGATGAGAGATACATTCATTCTGATAAGAACAGAGGAATAAAGGAATATCAGTACAAACATTTCCACAACAGGGATCAAACAGACACAGGTTCATCCCCATTGCCTCAAACAGTATTCTTAGAAAAAAAATAACATTTACTTATTCTAAAGTAAATGTTCTAAAGGCTGAAATGATCAACGATAACATCCAAATATAACTTTAAAACAAGTTTTTGAAATGAGGACATAAAATATAAAAAATATTTTACCTTCCACAACAGGTAGGCAAAAACTGCCAGTATCAGTAGCAAAGCAACAACTGTCAAGACAATGATCCACCAGGCAACTTTAGTGAAGATTTCTATCTTCTTTTCAAGAAATATTGTCATTTTCACCTGTGAAAAAATAAATGTTATATTTAACGTACATAACCTGAAGATAAAGAGAATAAAAAAAGTTTTTATCCCCCCTTACCGTCGTCCCTGGGTTCTCTTGGTTCAGTCCAATGTTCTCCGGTGCGTTGGTCAACTCAAGGGTTGCATCCACATCAATGTCCAGGTAGTTAAATGTGCTGTAATCCTGAATGGGCGACAAGCTGATGGGTGAAGAGGTCACTAACCAAGTGACAGAATTCTGAATTTTCATCTGACATAGGATTGTATGATTAACATATACAAAATCTGTATGTATTTACATATTTATTTATATATTTACATTGTAAAAAAGTGATTTAGGAGAGCTCAGATTCCTCACGTGGCTTGATGAGGAACCACCTTAAAATTTGTGTCCAATTTCAAATCGTTTTTGTGAATTTGAGCAATAGAAATAAAACTGATCTTACTTAATTAAAATAAACATTATACTTTGCTCTAATTCATGGATACACACATACACACACACACACACTTGCTCTAATTCATGGATACACACACACACACACACACACACATATATATACACATATACACATATATATCTATACATATATACACATACATATATACACGTATACATATATACACATATATACATATACACATACCTATATACATATACAGTATATACACATATATAGACATATATATACATATATACATATACATATATACACATATACATATACGAGTGTCAATTCAGGACCGACCTCGGTGAATGTTGTGTTCCATAGATGTGAATGAAGATAAATCACTGCATTACTGTCCAGACCCAGCAGATAGCAGCGTAACTCCACACATCTAAGACCATCCGTGCAACTCTGCAGAGGGAAAAAACAAACACTGAGTTGTACGTGCTTGCCTTACATTTCACCCTCCCTTCTTATTTCACCCGACTCTCCCTCCTGTGCTTCTTGAAACTAAACTCATTCATAAAGTATAGTTTCATTTAAAAATACATTTGTATTAACATATAAGGTCTGAAATAATAACTGACTAGTGTAGTACTTTGCAGGATGTACACATCATACTGCCTCACTCTTATTAACAGCTTACCAGTGTTTTGTGTTTTCTTGTAGACAAAAAGGAGAAATCACTAGTAGAGAGAGCTTCATGTTTGACTTCACGTCTGCTCCTAGATGGATGGTCCCAACCCTCAAGGTGAAGAAATGTATAGTATTATTGACATAAGATCACAGTAATAGCTTTTAGTGAAGCAGTGTCATCCTGAACAGGAGGCTGGGCCTTGATGCATCTGAGGAGCAGCACACAAGCCACAGGCTGTGCACTTTTTTAAAGTTTGTTAATAAATATAAAAATAGTTAATGTGTGATACCTTAACATCCTTCAGTGGATTAACTTCCTGAATAGGTGAGCAGGAGACGGACTGAAGTCCATCTTCAGTGATCTGAGACAAATACAGAAACCATTTCCCCACAGTGTTTTCCTTTGGCCACTTGATATTCAGAGACACATTGGCAAAGGAGTTCAGGGGTCTGCCCAAATTTGTTACCTGAAAAACAACACAAAACTAGGAGTACCTCCTAAAGATTTATTGGAGCAAAAACATGTTAAAACATTGTGTAAACTGATTCCTCACCCTAAATTCATATAAAACTGGAGCTCCGATTTCATTTGTTGAATTTATGGCACTTTCCCCTTTAAAGCTTTCAGTAAGTTTCACTTGAGTAGGCCTCGTCCGTCTGAAAAAAGAGAAAATATTTGACATATTTATTGGTCACACATCAATTTAAACTGTTAAAGATATAATCTATGTAGGTTTTTAGACACTGAGTCTAAAAAGAGTTTATATTATCATTATTTAAATGTTTGAATTCGGTTTTCTATTATGCCCAATAGTTTGTCTGTACGCCAGGCCCTCTGCTGACGAAAAGGAGCAATTGCAGTCATCAAACAAACAAAAAAACAAAAAAACAAAAATACAAAAAAACAAATACAATGATAAATAATGATCAAACTTATTCAAAAAAGTTCATGTCTCTACATTTAATAATTTTGCTACTGTTTAATGTCCGTGCAGCTAAAGCTAAGTTCGCTACTGCACAGCGTGAATTCTGCGTTTATATCTGTTATAAGGATTGCCAAACATTGGTAGAGTGCAGTCGGTTGTGCTATTTTGAGCCAGCAAACAGCAACATTATACAGAAAAAAAAAAAAAAAAAAGACATTATACAGAAAAAAAAATAAAAAAAATAAAAACAGCTTATTTGGTCAAAATGGAGGAACAATACTGCGCCTTGAATACATGGATGTTCTGTGGGGGTCATACAACAACAACAACAACAACAATAATTATAAAATAATAAAAATAGAGGTTATAATAAAAATGTGATATGTGGACAGTAACACAAATGTTTAGGCAAAGAAAGCTGTTTGTTAGAATTGAGCTATGAAAATAAGTAAATGTTACGCAGTCATTTTTATTTTGTAAAGGTAGCTCTCAGAGGACAAACGACCCCTGCTTTAGTACCTGTAGGGATTTGTCTTTGGCTGAAATCATTTCTTTAAATTGTGCATCGTGTGCATTCATTTTTCAAATGAATTGTGATAAAATTGCTTTAATCTGCACTGAAATATTTTACAGAATCACGTAAAAATGAATCTCTACTGACCCGGACACACGCAGGTTTAGCTCAAAAACCACTTTGGCTAAAGCTTCAACAGTCTGAACATCCTGCTCGCTCGTCCTAAATCACAAAACGGAAATACATATTTTTATTCATGGTCATGTAAAGCTTAAATAAAACGAGTAGGTTGTCAAGTCACCTACGTTTCCAGTTGGAGAGTGACATTGACGTATTTTGTACTCAGCGAAATACTGGAAGTGGTGAGTACGATGTAAAAAGTAACCTGAAAGAAACAGGTTTGTCTTCATAGTACAAGCAGTTGAAAATGCAAGGTTTGTAGTAGAACACAAAAGTGTGCCACTCACTTCTGCATCTCTCTGCAGTGGGTTCCCTAACTCACAGTCTATCAGTGTTCCTTTGTTGTTTGCTGTACAAGTCACCTGTGTTTCCTGTGGATACCAAACAGATGTGGAAACATAGTATTACAGTATATGGGTTACACTATCCTCATACTACAAGGTATTTTTGAAAACTATAAAATAGGAGTTGAATACAATACAATTTCATCAGAATCTCAGAACAAACTCTCTCTGTTTTACTCACTGCTGCTGTGTCATAAACGATGTGGAAGAAACGAAGAGTGTCTGGCAGCATGGCGATCAAATGACTCTGATGTGCGTCGTCTCCGTTTCGGTTGGTCACAGTTATTTCCAAAGCTACATCTTCTTTGGAGGGGGTGATGACGGCTACACCATCATCTCTGAGAAGATAATTCGAGATTATGCAGACGATGTGAGTTTACATACATTTTAACTCTTCCATGTTGCTCTCACCTGGATAGGGACTTAAAGACATTCTGATCATTTATCGTTTTTCTGGAGCAGAACTTGTACTGCAGCTCTAAGTTACTTTGGCAGATGTTGTCACTTCCACAGCCTTTGTGTATTAAGACAATCTGCAAAAAACATGTTTGGAGCAAATGTGAATTCTTTTATTTTAGTCTGGTCTGTATCTGCTTCGTTTCAAAAACAGCACACACACAGGTCATACCTTTGAGACTGTGTTTTTTCGCTGGTAGAGATTGAGGACAGGAGAGACGTTTGGCAGATCCTCACTCGTTCTTTGTGTCTCACTCCGGCTCCACAGAGACACAGAGACAGAAACAGGGATTTTGTGCAGCCTGTCTTTAATATCACGCTGTAATATATTTTGATTATGGATTAGAACAACTATACAACACTGTTCTTGATGAGATTGATGAAACTAACTTTACCAGAAGTCGTAGTTTAGTGTCAGTACAGGCTTCTCTCCTCTGTCCCTTCAGCTCCACCTGTCCTCCAGACGGTCCCAGGAAATCAATTCTGGGTGGAAGCCTCTCTTTCCGTCTCTCAGCGTCACCCTCAAAGGTGTAGTTCAGCACTGTGGAGAAAAGCAAGGGGGGAAAAGTGCAGCTGATTCACAGTCACTTATTTCCAACAACTGTTCTGAAATTTAGGATGTAAAAAACACACAGCAAGAAAACAATATACATAACACAACTGCACAATTTAAAAACAAAATCAAAAGGGTAATAATAAAACGCCATAATCAAGTCTCAACATTTACACTGTAAACATCAGATCCTAAAATGAAACTCTTAAACAAATATATACATATATATATAACAGTAATAATAGGTTTGAAAGGAAAATATCACATGTAAATGGATGCCAGGTCAAAAGACAATGAAGGAAAACTCACTCAGTTTCGGTTGAAAGGAAACTGGATGTGCTGTGTAGGTGAAGCAGGCATGAACTGAAAAATAACTTTACCGAGAATTTTGGCAGAGTTGAAAAGCCTGTCGTCTTGTTGTGGGCTGTAAGGTGTCTCTTTTTTTAAAAAAAAACAAACATCTTACCATGTGTTTTTGTCACATTCTTCCTCTGTGATGTCT
>NC_024321.1:2964892-2976180 GCF_000523025.1 Cynoglossus semilaevis
TCAGCAGGAGTCACTTGTAGAAGGCTTCTCACACTCACTACTGGCCTGGATCTGTGTCAAACATTTTAAAAAGTGGATAGTCACCTTAAATTAAAGTTGATTCATATTTACTTTGAACAAGAAGCACGTTGTTAGGACACATGCACCAATCTGTATCTAGGATACAGATTGATACTATTATTGGACAGAAATAGTACTCCTATTATGTTGTGTTGTGCACTGTAGCAGTAAAACTACCTGTAAACAAAGACAGAATCCGAGAGAGAGCCGACAGCCAAATCAGGATATGCATTATCATCCAAGTCCAAGTTACCAGCCAAAGAATATCCAAAAAGACGAATGTGTTTGGATCCTGGTGATAACACCTTTACAAAAACAAAAACATTAAAACTATATCAAGGTTTTAGACCCCCAAACAAAAGAGATGAAACCTGCCATTTTGAGGACTAGTCTACATTCTCACCTGGGCAAACTCTTTGTGGACACCATGAGTTGAGCCACAGCAGAGATACACTCGACCAGAACCCTCATATGGAGCCCCTACAGCGATATCTGAACACAATCAGAGTGAAAATAGAAGAATGTTTCTGTTCCTGTGATAGGGACAAGGTAATACCTTAACTGTAATAATATATCATATTTTATATTGACAATGCAGTATATCTAGCTCAAAATCCCAATTACTTTGGGGTAGCTGTTAAATGAATTAAAACCGTAAAGATCTAAGGGATTTGGCGGTAATGCCAAAGTGTAAAATGTTTCTGCAAAGATAAACATATCACTGCCATCAAAGGAGTTTATTTTACATATGATGCTACTGTAAGGGGAAACTAATCAGCAGCAATAGCAATCTGTCATTAACATGTCGTCGATGTTTTAGATTGATTGCTTTAGTCTTGGGTCACAGATCTAAGGGATTTGGCCGTAATGCCAAAGTGTAAAATGTTTCTGCAATTGAATATAATTTATTCAAGTCACAAATACTGTTCATTTATAAACAAATGAACAGTATTAAATAAATAAAAGATAAATAAAATCTTTTAAATTATCAAGTTAAGAAGCATTATCAAGGTTAAGAAGCATTGAATACAATTGTAATACAAATACATGTACTGAGTAAAGTGCAGAACAAGTAAAGATAGTTGCTCTGTTGCAGTAAGGGACTGTGTTCTAGTTACGTCTATTCCTTCATATTTTTTTTAACTGTGTGAAAATCATATTCCTTTCTGCATTTTCAAAAAATTCACCTTGTAAAGTTCTGACTAAGTAAACCCACACTGATTATATTTTTATTTTCCTAGTTGCAGGGTCATTACACAGTCCTGTAATAATGAACCCCGTTAAACAATACTGTTGTAATAATGTGTATGAATCAGAATCGAGACATTAAGGGAACCCCAACCTCCATAACCGTCCTGATTGATGTCTCCTATGTTTGCCACTGCAAGACCAAACATGGAGGACTCCTTGCGTCCAAGAAGCTGCACTGGGACAACTTCCTCCCACTTTCTTCCACGTCTGTTGATGTAAACGTATACGGCTCCTCCGACATGACCGTCACTGACACAAAACTGTGGCGCTCCTACAGCCAGGTCCTCCCAGCTGAAAACACAACACTGATACAGAGCTCATACAGTTGATGTATCGCAAGCTCAGGAATGTGTATTTGGCTTCGACTCTCATAAAAGGCAGAACAATTTAATATCTCTTCTGCTATGTGGCAGCAGGTGGCCATGAAAACAAAGATAATCAGAGCAGTGGAATCTTTGAGTGTCTCTATTCAATTCCTGCCAGTATATCTGCATTCTCTTCAACTAAACAGGCTGAGATTTTTAGTAAATGATGAGGTCATTTAAACTAGAAGATTATTATATTTCATTACATATACTTGTTGGGAGCTTGTTGTTGATATATATGTTCCGGAAACACTGTGCTAAATGCATTAATGTGTATATTACTCACCCATCACCATTGAAATCCACAACTGCCAAATCATAGCCGAAGGACGAAGCAAGGCCTGGACCAGAGAGGACAGTCTCCACGGCCAAACTTCGCCTAGTCATACGGTCCACCTTAAGAAAGGCCACCTGACCACTGTAGCCTCCTCTGGGTGCTCCCGCCACAATGGTCAGCTCACCTTTTCTGATCAGGGCCATACCAGAGTCAATGGAGAAGCCTGGACGGCAGAAATAAATGTAGGAAGAAAACCCTCAAAAACCATACATTTAAGCTATAAATGGCTATAATATGTTTGATCAACACTATCATCCTTGCAACAATGCAACTTCAGACTTTCAGTCTGATATTTATTATAGTGTGGCAGACCTTGGTTTTGTGCAATTTGTTTGTTTTCTGATCTGAAAAGAGCAAGCTTCTTAGTGTTATGTTTAGTGTCGGCATCAGGAAGCAGGCCAGACCCACACACCACATGTGGGAGGCACAGCAGGGGGGAAGGGAGGCAGGTTGACCTCACACTTAGGCCAGTTTTCAATTCTAATTCTAATATCTGATAGGTATCATAAACAGACCAGGTATCATGTTTTTACTCTATATACCTGACTATGTTTCCATACCAACAAAAGTCCCATGGAAATGATGTCAATTATTTCTGCATATAAGTCTTCAACATTGTTTACTTTCCTTAAGTCTTGTCCAATATGGACAAATGTACCAGTCCATCTCTGTTTAAGTTAAATAAAAAGCTTAATGAATATTTGTGTCACCACAAATACTCGGATTGTTCTAAATTTTAAAATTGGGCCCTAATACTAATACTCTAATTCGAGTTTTGAAGTACTGACCCAGGTAGCTGTTTTCCTGCAGTGGAATTAGTTTTGGATCTAAGTGTTCTAAGTCTCCGGTTTCCCGAGGATCTTCACCCAGGATGTCGAGGTTGTCCAGAAGCTCCAATCTTACTATTCCTGCAAAACAAAAACAACAGTGAGGGTGAGGAAAAACATGCACAGTGTAATGTGAAGAGAAAAAGTAGTACAATTTGTTTGGTACCCGAAACAAGTCTGATATTGATAGATCTAGGGTGCTCTGTATATACAGTATATATATATATATATATGTGTGACTACTGTCACTACTGTCACTGCTCTTCTGTCTGCTAAATAAAGAGGACTAGAGGAGGGCTGGTGATTGTTGTGAACATCTCCTTCGGCTGATGCTGCAGCAGCCTGTGAACTTTTTTTCTTATTTCTTATTTTTGAACTTATTTCAGGGAGCAGTATTTCAGCTCAGGCCACAAGGAGGAGCTGACCTCCCACCTGATGAAGACCAAGGACAGGATCTTCCACAGCCACCTCGAAGGCTTCTACGTGCCATGCTACGCACAGAACACTTGCATTATATTTTGCATTATAGTTTTGTTATTTACATTTAAAAGATGTTGTTTTTCATTTACAGTCGGGGATCAATGACATCTAACGTAATGCAATGTAATCTAAAATGTAGCTTTCCAACCTTTCCATTGATAAGCACCAGGGGCTCCAAACAACAACGATCTGTTGTCCTTTGCGAACGCCGCCGCGTGGCCCTGCTGGCAGTAGGCGAACCACTCATGATCCTTCCACCGTCTCGTCAGATGCTCTGAATCACACACCACTCTCCTCCATGTCCTTTCCTCCTTCCCAACTTTGAGGTTGTCTCCTAAGATGTAGCACTGGCCCGTGAGGAGGTGAGGCACATTGTCACTAGGTGCAGGAATCCAGTGCCGGTACCGATGAGCACAAGCCTACAAGGACAAGAACAATTCTGTTCATTCTATCTGTATTTTTTTTTGTGTTAAAAGTTGTGCTTTGTTTTGTTCCCTCACCAATATGTTTTGACCAGGACCTTGGCTGCTCACTCGGGCCCCCATCCACTGATCATTTATGTTCCTACTGTTGAGGAACTCTAAAAAGAAATGAACAATTAGGTTGGGCTTGTTGTGTCTCACACTCACTGCAGATGGATACACGAGTCTTAAATAAACAGACAAACCTTCGCTCTCGAACTCAATGGGTTGACAGTGTTCACTGACTGTGTTAAGATCACACTGGTAAACAGCACCTGTAACATTCACCTGGTGCTGGCGTTTTGTTCGAGGAGCTCCCACCAGCAATCTGCAAGAAAACCAGACCTGCGTTATGATGCACAGACAGAACACTTGATATTTGATTTTTGTGGACTCACAGGTTTTTGAGAGGGTTCAGCTGCTGGTGAAATGTTAATGAAAATCCAAACAGACTGCCTGGATCTCCTTTTCTCTGAAGAACATTCTCAACGTCCAAGTTGAAAGTTGCAGCAGAGAAGATCATGAAATTCCAAATAAACAAGAGATCTACCAAATGCCAGGGATAATCCATCTGGACACTAATCTGCAGTTCTTTTTACATCCAGAGCAGAAAGAAAATAAACCTTAATACAGGTTCAGAGAAAGAAAACGTCCTTATGAACTGGAGCTGACAGGCTCACAGACAAATAGGTGTGGTTGGTGTGACATAAATCTCCAAGATAACCGGCCATAACTGGTTAATATTAACCAGCGTCTGATTGATGAATGTTGAATGTGAGACACACCCTCAGTGTTCCCTGACCCTGTTGAAAACAGATCTTGGACCTGATCATCTAGCCCATATGTGTCAAACTCAAGGCCCGGGGGCCAAATGCAGCCTGCGGGAGGTTAAAAAGTATTTAGTAAAGCCCATGCAGCATAGTTTCTTACCTGAGTTATTAAACAGTTTTTTTATTACACAGCAAATGAACAATATTTGTAATAATAATCAATGACAGAAACATGTATTAGGTTGTTATGGGGTAGTTACATCTACACCAGCGGTTATACTTATATATAACCGCTTATATGAGGCCGGGTCGCGGGACCTGGGACCTATTGCTTTAAAATATTGCCAGATTATCTTTGAATAAATTTTCTTTGAATTAAGTAAATTAGTAAAACTCCGTGGACCGGGGGTTGTGGACCCCTGACCTATACAGTCTTCCATTTACAACCGGCTCTTCTAGGGGAACTGTACTGCTGATGTGGCCCCTGGTGAAAATGAGTTTGACAGCCCTGCTCTAACCTAACAGTGTTCACCTTCTGCAGTTTATAGGTGCAGTCCAAATAAAGGCGTGTACATACGTTGATATATAGCCACAATTCAAAGCCTAATGTGTCAAATAGCTTTGCACAGCCTTGTCATCTGTAATTCTCTAATCTATATTTTTACCCTTTGGTGCACACATCCAGTAAAGCAGACATCAATACTTGCTAAATTTAGCCTTGAAAGACTTGTGGTTGCATATCCTGTTTATGTCAAAGTAACACACGCTTTGAGTAGATGCAAACGAATCTGACAGATTGAAGCGACTCAGTATCCGACCACAGCTTCATCTCTCGTCTTCCTGAAACGGGGTGAACGCGTACTCTGCTTTACAGAAGAGGGGAAAAAAAAGACAGCAGAGTTCAGACTTACTTATCATGGGGTAACAGCCACCGTTTCACTACAAATTAATATTTATAGCTATGTTTAAATTTGTTCTTTTTATCATGGGCCATTTTAAAGTGCACTTAAAAGTCCTTCTAACTCGTAACTAAAATCTTTTCTGGAAGCACAGGTTCACTTTAACTGTGTAGCACCATTTCAACATGCTATGTTTCAGTGAAATAAATGACCACAGTAGTTTTTACTCAGAGATGTACTGTATACTGCAATACTAAAGTTTCAATATAGTAACTTAAAGCAGGCCACGGATACGTTTTTTTTTTCTTCTGTCAGCTCTGTCACTCACTCCAGAGTTAATCAGTTTTTACAGCCTCCCCTGTGTCCTGTGATTCTCTGTGTGTTTGCATTGTGAATTTAAAGGAGATCCTGGAGTTTTTTAAAAATTTTTTTACTGCTGTAACTCAATTAAAACAACAATGCCATTATATTCAGATGAACAGTTTCCACACACACACATTCAGAAAAGATTGACGTCCACACACACACACACATTCAGAAAAGATTGACAATACATACTGCATCAGTAAGCTGTATTTACATTTCGGTTTGAGCTGAGGCACTTGATGTCAGAGTAAACACTTTCGCTGTTATATGTATTTATTTCCACTTTTTCGGTTGTGCTTGCTCTCGTGGTAAAAGTCGGTGAAGCATATATCAGAGACTCCTCGGTTATCTGGAGAGACATGCAACGCTTGTTTAAACAGAACAACAGAACTGGTGCTGTAATTATGTGCAGTCCATCTCACCTGCTGGTTTTCCTGATTACCACCGTCCTCTGTGTCTGTCTGCAAAGCAACAGTAACTGTTGGACAAACAAACAACACACAAGATGTCGATGAAATATCTGTGAGCATTAAACTAGATTAGCTATTACTTAAAATTAGAGTAGCCTTTCCCAATCACACCACATTTTTTTTCTACATTAACAAGTTCATTAAATAGATGCAAATTTGCATCTATTTAATGTAACACTGAGTTAGACCCCTGAGGCATGTGGTGGAAAGAAAAAACGTGAACAGTGCTCAAGGCTGCCTTCTAGTGGCTAACTAGAGGCTATGGTCATGTGTTTTGAGGACTTACAGGTATGTGAGTGGGAGTGTGGAGGCGAGATTCATACGCATATCACATAATTACGCTAATATCGGGGTGATACTATCGGTCGGCCGATATTATTAGACATCCCTACACAGGTACCAGGGCCATCTGCCGATAGACTCTTTTCTGTCTATCCCCTGCGTAACGCTGACATTTTATGGTTCTAGTTTGTATCTTTATGAACTATTATCTGCTGATAGACTCTTTTCTGTCTATCCCCTGCTGACCTTCATTCCTGTTCTCTCCGAAGCAAACCTCCGCCTCTCCAGGCTTTCTTCCATCTACCCCGTCATCACAGATGTCAACGTCTGTCAATAGAAAAAAATATGTCATTTGACAATTTAGAGAGGGGAAAAAAATAATCCTGTCTCAGCATGATGCAATTGTCTGATTACCTAATGTTCTTTCTCTATCATTCCAATTCTTACTGATAGTTAACACAAAATTATATCAAAATATTTTACTTACTGTAGGATTTTTTCTTCGGGTTCCAGTTTTGTATGATGAGAACAACTATAATCACCAGACACGCAGCCAAAGATACGATTAAAACAGGGAATATGATGACGTCGTTGCCGTCCTGTCGTTCAGTGTCTAAATAAAAACATATTCATAGTTGACAGAACTGTAACAAAGATATATTATGTAATTTAGACACAAAATAAAGACTTTGATCAAATACTTTTACTACTGTAAACGTCACTCCATGTTACCTTCATTTGTGAGATTTCTTCTGCTTGTGGGAGACTTCATTTCACACGTGGACAGAGCAGAACAATTCCCACCAAAGTCAGAGGTTTTCATGATGCAGCACATGCAGGTTTTCGGAGAGAGTTTTCCAGAAAATCTTTCACGTTCAGATATGTAACATCCAGTGTTGTGATCGTAGCACGAGTCCGACTGATCTGATCCGTCTGTACAACAGTAGACGCATGTCCTTTCCCCGCATTTTTTATTCGTGGTGTTTTGGAGGGACAGCGAGTGTTCTGGTGCAGATGTAGGAGCTGTAGTCCTGCCAGGTTTTGGTCCTAAGAAATTTAGAAGATGTTAAAAAATACACAGAAACCTCAAATGCTGATTTTATTTTCTTCTGATCATAGTACTCACCCTCAACTCTCAGGTCTGTTTCATTTAAAATTGTCACTGTCTGACGGATTTTTAAACAGAAGTAAAGTGCTGTATCGGACGGGTTTGCGTTTTTAATATGCAAAACAAAGATTCCAGGCTTTTCGCTGGCTGTGATGCGAGGATTAGCCTCATAACTGTACGTTTTTCCTAAAACTTCTAAAGTGTGCCCACGCACAAACCTGATCCAGATTAAGCTTCCAGTAGATTTGCGTTCACAGGTCAGATTCACATCATCTCCAACACTAGCAGTTTGAATTTCAGGCCTGTGCTTCTGTGTCGTGCATCCTGAAAAAAAGCAAAATAATTTTCAGATACATGTTACTATCTCCTTTGTATGTTTCTCAGCCTCATAAAATTCAGAGTTCCACACTTTTTGTTACACAACCTGTTTTAGGTCCATGACAACTTTAGCATGTCCAAAGGAAACTAGAAATCAAGTCAAAAACCACAGCCTTCTACAAGACTATGGTGAAGTTCCTTGGCTACTTACCTCCCACTGTGAACATCAACATCAAATAAAACACCATCAACATTTTCTGGTTATTCTATTTAAGACTAATGGACATTTAAAAACAAAAATGTACACGAGTGTGTTCTTTTAAACAAAGAGGAGGAATCAAAATGTAATAACACAAGCTGATTGGCTGCTAAACGCAGGCTGGTGGGCATGTGTCACAGCGGAAATAATTTTTTTTCTCCTTTATCTCTTGTTGAGAGAGATAAAGGAGAAAAAATATGAAGTATATTTCCACAGCCTCTTTGTTTCAGCTTGAATCCTCAGTTGTTGAGAGAGATAAAGGAGAAAAAAAAAAGTGCTCGAAAAAAAAAAAATCATCACACACTGATGTGCCGATTATATTTCCTATTATCTATGTTTAATTAAAAATGTCACACAATATTCAGTGAAACAATCATTTTTTACTTTTTTTAAATGACCCTGAGATTTTACCAAATAAGTTCTCCAGAGTTTAAAACTAACCCAGCTCTATTTTGTCTTATAAATCTTAGGGAAAAAAAGTAGCATCCTAAAAAACCCCACCCCCTTACATTGTTTTAAATCTTGCGCACCCCTTTATGGCAACTGGCGCCACATCACTCCATCAAATCTAGTTACCACAGCTAATTAGTTAGTCACATATTCAACTCGTAACACAGAGTATGTATACCTGATTAAGTGTATATTGTGGGAGGAATAAAGGAGATACATGTTTTGCTGATGTTAGCATCACGACTGCAAGATTTGTTCTTCCAGTGTTCGCGCAAATCCTATTCAACCACAAATACGATGCGCCACCTAGAGGCCTAGAATTTCATAGAAATGGAGTGATGTGAGTGCAAATGGACGAGTTATAGGATGAAAATAAATAATATTAATAAAAACGACTAAAATAATAATATAGTAGAGGTGTCTGTTTTTCTCGTGTCTATGCTCTGCTATGGTTTCTTTTTCCTATAATTTTTCTTTTAAATTATATTTTAATTTTATCATGTTGTTAATTATTTTTGCTTTACTGTACAGTATGTCGCACACATGTTCCTGGATTACAAAGAACAGCATTCTTTGCTCTGGGCTGGGGAGGGTCACAGTCATTTGCAATTGGGTCAAAAATATGTTTTGATGTACAATTCGGAGAAAGGAAGAAGAGGAAGTTGTAGATCACTTAGAGGTTTTTCTACCACAGCAAGACCCATCCTTAAGCAGTCAGGAAATCACATGTTCAGGCAACACGTTTAGGTCTTAACAGCAGCTTAGATAGGGTTTTAGATAGTGTGCTAGCTTGTTTTTACGTAGTAGAAATAAGTTTGAAAAGATATTTCAAGTAATGCACCACAGTCTGTTGGAAAAAAAAAAACCCAAAAATAAACAGAAGATAAACAGAAATCAAACAGAGAGGTGCTTATGGTTGGATTCGAGTATGAACAGTGACAATAAAACAAACAAACAAAAAAAAAAAACAAAACAAAAAAACTCAAATTATGCAGGTGCAGGTAAACTGACTAGTTCATTTCACTTTGAATTTGAAGTGGACATTGGTGTGAGAACTGAACTGTTTTAAAAAAGCTACAAAACCTGTTCTGTTTTTAGCCTTACATCTAAAAAAGCAAGGCGAGAAAAACATTGTTGCATACATGGTATGCATTTGATAGAACTTTGTGGCATCTGATTTTTTTAATTTATTTTTTTATTGTCTAGAGACTTTAAGTTTGTCACAATGCTCTAAAAAATTGGAGAGAACTCTCCTGGCCATGTCAGAGTGAGTAGGCAACAATGACAACACTACTATACCTGAGAAGATGTGACCAGAAAACCAACCAACCAAACAAACATCACAAAGATAAAAAAAAAAAAACCAAAAAAAAAAAACCATAGTTTCCATTTTGTGGCATATGACACATCAACATCACACCATGCTGGCGCTATGCTTTTAAAAATCCACATTTTGCTCTCTCTCTCTCTCTGTCACACACATACACACCCGAATGTTTACCACCGTTTAATGCAGTTCAGAAAGTTGTTGCATTTGACGTATACCTGAAAACACTTATGGTAACTGCCAACAAACAAACAGCACAGTGCATGGAAACTGTGGCCAGAAGTGAGAAACAAAAGCTGCCCCCCTCCGCCCCCCCACCAACACCACCAGCCACATTCTGGTCTGTTTCAGGAAGCACATACTGTGTTCTGTTTGAGCAAAATCTAGAACATGTCAGATGTCCATCCAATCAACAACTGTGGGTTAAAAAAAAAAAAAAAACCCCAGACAGTATATTCATGTAGACCCAGTCTTATTTTAGTGTCAGAGTGAATGTGGGCCCATAAAGGAAGAGACTTTCCACCTAGTCATTCCTAACAACAGACGTGTCTCCCTCTCTGCTAGTGAAATGATTGTTGATGCATAAACCACCACCTTAAAAACTTTACTGCATAAATCATATCCAATGTCACAAACAGATTTTACTTTGAAAAATAAAACTCCTAATGGTCACAATGGTCATGTTTAAGAATCATTTATTTTGACTCAGATCTGTAAAAGAGGAGACATACATTTTGAAAGACGCTTATAAATAAACCCTACATGTGTTCTACAAGTCACCATGAAGATGCACAGTAATACAGTAATGACTAAACTCCATCAAATCTAAGAGGCCTCTGCACATGTCCAAACCATCTCAATCTGGCTTCTCTAGCTTTTTTCTACATTTTCCCTGACATTTATCCATATTTTAAATTCCACCATTTTGTTTACTCACACACATATAGTACATTATATGTAAATATATTAAATACCTACTTTATATATATATACTGTATATATAAATTCTAATGTAGCCCCATCTGAAAAACAATCAAATCCATCAGTTCACAGTTACCTTCATTGTCCTGTCTTGTTGCACGTCCAAATAAAATCTGTCCACGTGTGGCCACAGCACAGTAGTAACTGTCTGTATCAGAAGAACTGACGTCCTTACAGAAGTTGGAGAGACATTTCTGAGGAGGATTATCTTCATCCACTGTGTTGTTTCCACATTCTTCACTGTCATCTCCTAATGAAGCCCAGACAGAAGGGTAAT
>NC_024321.1:2976280-2978651 GCF_000523025.1 Cynoglossus semilaevis
TAACAGTGATAAATTCTTTGCTATGGTTTGTAACGATACACTGTCTGGTTATTGAGAGTCCATTTTTTTTTGCTCAAAGTGACAAGGAATGACTCATCTTTAAATTTAAATATGGGAAAACATCAGAATCGATTTGTTGAGAGGAGAGAACGAAAAGGGTCTCACTGTTGGCTAATCACCGTCATTGGTCTCAAGTTGCACCAACCAATCACTCCTCAAGTATATAAGTCACTCTCCTCTGTGCGAGATCTTTCTTAACCTTCTTAGCTCGTCTCCCACCGAAAAAGAAATGTTGTGATGACTTCAGGAAGGAAGTAAGGGCAGTTCTGGGCTGTGTTGAGGAATTCACAGATGATTGGGAGACTACAGCTGCAGTGATTAGGGAGACAGGTAAGAACATGCTGGGTATGTCCTATGGGCAGACAAAGGAGGACAAAGAGAGCTGGTGGTGGAATCAGAGAAAGAGATTAGCGAAGAAGAGATGGGACAGTGACAGAACAGAAGAGAACAGACTGGAGTACAAAGAGAGGACAAGAGGGAGGTGAAGAGGGAAGTGGCCAAGGCCAAACAAAAGGCATATGAGGAGTTGTACGAGAGTTTGGAAACAAAGGAAGGAGAAAAGGAGTTGTATAGATTGGCAAGACAGAGAAATCAAGCTGGGAAGGAGCTGCAGCAGGTGAGGTTGATTAAGGACAGAGAGGGGAACGTAATCACAAGTGAGGAAAGTGTGCTGAGAAGATGGAAGGAATACTTTGAGGAGTTGTTAAATGAGGAAAATGAAAGGGAAAGTAGAAACGAGGAGCCAGAGACTAGTAGGAAGAAGGTAGATCAGGTTAGAAAGGATGAAGTTAGAAAAGCCCTGAAGAGGATGAAGAGTGGAAAGTCAGTTGGTCCTGATGACATACCAGTGGAAGTATGGAAGTGTTTAGGAGAAGTGGCAGTAAATTTCCTGACTGGTTTGTTTAACAGAATTTTAGAGACTGGCAAGATGCCTGATGAGTGGAGAAAAAGTGTTCTGGTGCCAATTCATAAGAAGGGTGATGCACAGAGTTGTAACAACTACAGAGGGATAAAGTTGATGAGCCATACAATGAAGATTTAGGAAAGAGTAGTTGAAGCTAGGTTGAGGCAGGAAGTGGAGATTTGTGAACAACAGTATGGTTTCATGCCTAGGAAGAGTACCACAGATGCAATATTTGCCTTGAGGATGTTGATGGAGAAGTACAGGGAAGGTCAGAAGGAGCTGCATTGTGTATTTGTAGATCTAGAAAAGGCATATGACAAAGTGCCAAGGGAGGAATTGTGGTTTTGTATGAGGAAGTCAGGAGTGGCAGAGAAGTATGTTAGTTTGGTGCAGGACATGTATGAGAATAGTACAACAGTAGTGAGGTGCGCTGTTGGGAGGACAGAAGACTTCAAAGTGGAGGTGGGACTACATCAAGGATCGGCCCTGAGCCCCTTCTTGTTTGCTGTGGTGATGGACAGATTGACAGATGAGGTCAGACAGGAGTCCCCATGGACTATGATGTTTGCAGATGACATTGTGATCTGTAGTGAGAGTAGGCAGCAGCTAGAAGAGAACCTAGAGAGGTGGAGGTTTGCACTAGAAAGAAGAGGAATGAAGGTCAGTCGCAGCAAGACAGAGTACATGTGTGTAAACGAAAGGCAGAACAGTGAAATAGTGAGGCTACAAGGAGCAGAGGTGGTGAAGGTGCAGGAGTTTAGGTACTTAGGATCAACTGTTCAGAGCAGCGGAGACTGTGGAAGAGAGGTGAAGAATAGAGTACAGGCAGGATGGAACAGCTGGAGAAAAGTGTCAGGAGTGATCTGTGACAGAAGAGTGTCAGCTAAGGTGAAGGGAAAGGTTTACAGGACAGTGGTGAGACCAGCCATGATGTATGGTTTAGAGACAGTAGCAATAGGCAGAAGACAGGAGGAGGAGCTGAAGGTGGCAGAGTTAAAGATGCTAAGATTCTCTTTAGGAGTGACAAGAATGGACAGGATCAGGAATGAGGTCATTAGAGGGACAACACAGACAGGAAGGTTTGGAGAAAAAGCCAGAGAAGCCAGATTGAGACAATTTTGACATATGATAACATACATAACCTGTCATCTTCCACTATGTTCATCAGCCTGCAGTTCATCACTATCCACTAGGCTAGAACATTCACCGGCCTGTCGGTCTTAGTTTGGCTTTGCTATGGCTCGCTAAATTGCTAACGTCCTCGTTGCTAACATTAACTGCGGCTGCAGTCGTGACTGGGTGCTTTGTGTTGATGTCATCTCCAAATGAAGCCCAGATGGAAGGGTAATATGTACATATTATAGGATACAAGTGAGTCACTAATATACTGTGACCAGACTCTAGAGC
>NC_024321.1:2983099-2990950 GCF_000523025.1 Cynoglossus semilaevis
ATCAGAGGCAGTGTTTACACAAAATCAATCACAGCCGGCTCAAACACCTAAACTAGCAGAGGTAAGCAGCCGCACTAGTGAGTCTGGAGGGAAAGTTGGTGTGAGGTGTACATTAGATTTTTTGTTTGTCCATGTCCGTTGTAAGTAACTCTACGTTAATAAAGTTTCTCTTAACAGCACACGCTTCTACAAAACTAGTGGCCAAAAACATCAAACAACTGTTGTTGACACTGTTGATGTTGCTAGTGGGCCAGGTGTGGCTAACGTTAGCAAAGAAGGGCACCGAGCCACGTCGTTTTTAAGAATATACTTTAGGGCAGTAAGTCTGCCAGTTGTTGTCTGTTGAGATGCAATAAATACTTAAAAATTCTGTGTAAGTACCTATCTGTGTAGTTCTGGCTCGTAAAATCTGCTTAGAAAAACTCTTTGGGAGAAGTTACTAGTAACTATAATTAGTCACCTTTTAAAAGTAACATTGTCCTTGAGCTGCAGATGAACAGCTGAGTCCTGGCCTGAAGAGCTCTGCTGCGTTTGTACTCTGGCTGTTTGGTCTCTAAGGTAAAGGTCAGGTCACACCTCACTACACTGTACTACAGACACAACGTTGCTTTGTTTGTGGTCTGGTATTTGCACTTTGGGGAGAACTTAAGCCACCGCTAGGGGCAGAGGTGGCCTAGTGGTTAAGTGGGTCCGGAAGGCTTCAGGTTCGAGTCTACCACCTGCCAAGTTGCCACTGAGGTGCTCTGAGCAAGGCACCGTGCCCACAAAGCTGCCCACTGTTCACGTTGGTGATGAGTTAAAAGCAGAGGTCACATTTGGTTGTGTGCAGTGGTGTGCTGTGTCACAATGACAAGGAGTTCACTTTCCAGGAGGGCCAACTCCTCAGGACAGGACTCAGCTGTTCACATACACCTCAAGGACAAAACACACTCCTTTGAGGACAACAATGTGCACATTTTGGCCAGGGAAGACAGATGGTTTGAGAGAGGGGTAAAAGAAGCCATTTTTGTCAACCTGGAAAAACCATCACTCAACAGAGGAGGTGGACTCAGACACAACCTATCACCCACTTACAAAGCACTTTTAGGAACAATACCCAAAAGTTTCACCTCAGTTTCACACAACAAAGAGGCAGGTGACCGAAACCTTTCTGATGAGGACCACAACGACCTATCAGACTCTTAACGACTGTTTACACTTTCACAGTTGACCCCAAGGCCCCACCCAACAGGGGGGAGCTGAAGTAGCTTTATTCTTTCACGCCCAGAGGATATATTTGTTGTACTCCCCTCCACCAGTTAGAACTAAAGAAGCCTCTTGGATGAGAGGTGAAACGTCTTCTTTTAGAAAATTCACGTCCAGTTGCCTCACTCCTCAACCTTCACTTTCCTTCCTTTCCTTTTTCAAAGGCACCAGTAACACAAGGAGTAACAATGTTATTCAGTCTATTACTGTTCTCTTCCTTGTTCATTCCTTTGACTGTGGTCGTGAAACTCAAAAGATACGTTTTGAGAGAGTTTTTTCACTCGTTTTTAGTTGCAGGTTAGTAAATTAAATACGATGTGTAATTGTAGTTTTTCAAACTGACTTATTTAACTGAAGTTATATCCACAAATATAGTATTAAATGTTGCAGCACTTGAGTTTTCTTTTCTTTTTTTATGTAATCAAGGCCTGTATGCAATGGAAAACAGGTCAAACCACAAACAGCAGCTCTACTGCAGGGTGCATTTTCTCCACCCTCTGACCACGTCTTTTGACTAATGGCAATGAAACAAGGAAATAGCTTAGTACACTCAGCCCTTCAAGTCACCATCAGCCCAAGGGCCTAGCATAGAGGTTTACTTCTCAACTAAATTTAATTTTCAGTGTCCTCTACACCAGCAGTGTGACTTTGGCAAACTGATCGCTGAACTACATCCTATTTTCTCCAGTAAATTATTTTGATTCCTTTGTGAACTGAGGATACTAAAGATTGTAATTGATTCACACTCGCATTTTTCACCCATACATTTAGTCTTTTCTCTAGACTGACGATCAAACACACTTTCATCATACATCGTCGTGGATTTCTAATTGGCAATTATGGATAGGAAGAATGTCATTGCGTATATCCGATTTTTTTTTTTTGACTAGGCAAAACTGAGCTTGGCGTTTTAATATTAAAATGTCATGCCACAGGAGATACACGTTTTGCTGGTGGATTTATTCTTCCTGTCTTCGCGTAAATCTCATTTTACCACAAATGCGAGGCGCCACCTAGTTGCCTAGCATGTCATAGCCTTGTAGTGATATGAGCACCAACGGATGAATAATAAATGAATTAAAATAAATGAAAAAGTAATAAATACAAAAAAATATATAATAGCATATATAATAGCACTGTCTATTTTTCTTCTATCTAATTTGTGCCATGGTTTCTACATTTTACTATTGTCTCCAACTCTCTACATGAGCATACCAATTTTTAAACAACTTTTGTTTTAAAACCATTTGACATGCCTCATACAGGTGTAGAGTGTGGACAAACATTAATGGTACTATTGGCAGTGGTCTTAAATTTAATTTTTTTAAATTTTCCGAGTGCAACTTAACTGGGTTCATGTTGTAGGAGGAACTTAAGTCTGAAAAACAGAGAGAATGTATGTTTCTCATAATGTGAGCCAATCAGGATGTTTTGTCCTAAACTCTTGATGACGTTGGTACTAAACCCACCATTTAAATGGAATACCACGAGTAGGTCAAAAAACACAGCTGCACCACAATGATTGTAGCAGTAACTGCTTTGATTTTCCTCAGTACAGAGGGTAAGTGTGTGATTACCAAGTGTCCAATAGTTTTTTTTTGTTTTTTTTCGGTTACAGTTTACTTTTGTCAAAGCCAACTTTTAATGATTTATTCAAGAATGATCTTTATTGTTTATTTGTTTCTTCTTCAGCTTTGGCTGGAAGCACAGAGGCTCCTCTTGTGGTCTCTATAAATGTGGTGGAACCTGGTGAAGATGTTACTTTGACAAGTCCATGTCACAGCAAGATTTTCCACTGGTATAAGCAGCGTCTTGGATATACCATGGATACTGTTGCTTTGAATGTGGACAACCGTGAATCGTCCAAGCGAACCAATGACTCTCGTATCACAGTCTCAACAGGAAAGGATTGTACTCTCACCATCAGAAATGTCAGCAAAGACGATGAAGCGACATACTTTTGTTTCAGTGGAACAATGTTCAGACCCAGTTTTGCCAGCGGCATCTTCTTGGCTGTGACTGGTAAAATATCTTCTTTCTACTGTTTCTTAAACACACGAGGATATCACAAATACGAGCATCATTTTCCTCATTTCCATGTTTTGAAAAATGTCAATATAATACAACAATATTTATTAAAAATACAATAAACTTTTTTTGCAGTAAAAAGTTAAGTTGGGATGGTAAACAAACATCAATCCAAACCAAAATAGTAAATGTAAGCATGAACTTTAACTATATTTAATTTTAGCCTTAGTTAAAGTTATAAATGTAAAAGAAGAAAAACGTTCATTTAAAGCATACAAAATATAAATATATGTTTTGTTAAGTACTGAGTACATCTTAACCAACATCTTTCATTTATGGCTTTGATGATCTCAATGGTAATTATTAAGTCTAAAACTAGATATGTAATACTAATAAATAGACTAAAGTCTAATTAATTTTCAAATATGTATGCAAAAGTATACAAAAAATACATTATAATCTATTTGTTAAGTACCGACTACTGATGCAAAAATAAAGAATTTGACATTTAACATTTAGGTTAAAAGTCATGATTATGTTTTACAGATAAAAACCAGCAGGACCTTAGTGTCAAACTGACTCCAGAGATAGTGTCCATCCAACAAGGAGACCAGATGTCCCTTCAGTGTTCTCTTCTCTCCGAGAACAAACTGAACAGTGTGCAGTGTCCAGGTGTGGACGAGGTTTACTGGTTCAGATCTGAAACAGGATCCTCTCACCCTGGCCTTATTTACATTCAAGGGAACAGAACTGTTGTCGCTACAGTCTGTCCACAAAGATTCAAGATTCCTTGGACATTGGGACATACCTCTGTGCTGTGGTCACCTGTGGAACAGTCTTGTTTAGTGAAAAGACAGTGGTGACAAGTAAGTAGTGATTTCACCTTCTGTCATTGACTTCATCAAATCCAGTGCTTCTTATGTGTTCAGAATTATTTTTTCTTGTTCTAGCGCCAAAACTTCAGCCACTTGTCCTTCTACTTGGGATTATGTTGGTCTGCTGTGTTACCGCCATCCTTGTCCTTGTCTTCTTTCTTATAAAGTTTCAGAGGAGAATTCGCAAACACAACAAAGGTAAAGAGAATACGATATTATTTTGTGTGTGTATGTCTCTATAGCAATTAAAAATATGTTTTTCCCATTGTTATTAGCACTAATAAGGGAGTTTTTTAGAAGGCCGGAATGGATTAATATTTTTTCTGTTATTTCTTATGGGAAAACAAGATACAAGATACGAAGAGTTACGAGCTCGGCCATGGAACAAAAGATACAAGATACGACAGATATATACAAGATATAAGAGTTACGAGCTCGGCCATGGAACAAATTAGTAATTGTAAAACATCTGTAAAACATACTTGTAATGGAATATACTTCTTATCACATTGTTGTTCTGCAATATTCCAGTGATAAAACCATAAGCAAAGGTTTAACATTTACATTCAAATCAATACATTCAAATCTGGGAAAAAGCTTATTATCCGCGGACCACGATAATCAGAGTCACATTTGTTAAAACCAGACTTAACTTGTACTTTGTCCCTTCATAAACCAGCAAATTGTTTTATTTATGTATTTACTTTTTTTTACAGATGGTGCAATTGCATCCAGTCCTGATGTTTCAAGTCTGGATCACTCAAACACTGTGGTAACTATTTTACTATTAGTTTCACCGCAGATCAGTGTATGTGGTTAAATGGTAAACAGAGACTGTTTGAGTCTAAAAATGGAGGCGAGGAATCAGCAGTAACGCGTGTTGCTCTGTAACATGTACACTAGTGAGTTAGCAAATCATAAAAACCACAGCACTGCCTCTGTATAGTCAGACATTCTGACTGACTCATTTACAATCATCATGGCAGACGTGTAAAATATGGTCCAGTGTGTCTGTGCTGTAATAAAAAAAGACAGAATGTTGGTGAAGGTCTAGATCCAACTGGACTCATTGTTCTGTTTCCTTTGAGCTCACAGCTAGGTTGTTACAAGGCCATCCTATTTGTGACTGTGTTTGTGCTCAAAATGTTATCCAGATGCAATGAAACACGACCCAGTGCATCAAAGTGCATATTTGTTCTCGGTGTCTCTTTATTTTAGGTCACAATAATTTTAAAAATGTTAATTAAATTTAAACTGTAGAATATGCAAATGTTTTGACCCTGGCTGTGCAGTTATTGTATAACACCGGTTATTTTTGGTTTTGTTTGTTTTTTTTCTTCACAGGAGGATGAGGCTGGGAGTGTGAACTATGTGGCACTGAGGTTTCCAGCCAGGAAAATGACTAAAACAAAGGAGAAGAGCAGAAAAGTTCCATCTGAGTGTTTGTACTCTGTCGTAGAGCTTAAAAAATGAACATTTTGCTCTTGAGCAACAGACGCTTGCTGTTGATCAATAAGGAACGTGGCAGAAGGACACAGTAAGATGTGTATGTGCAGATTTAAGCAGTACATTTTACCATTCAGATTTGTTGTAATGGCAATGTTCCTAATACCTGACAGCATATTTAAGATTTTCTTCTCTGTGTTTTAGATCTTTTTTTTGCCATCAAACTGAGGGAACAGGTTGGAAAAGAGTATTTGTAGAAAAACAAAATACAAAGTACATAATGTATTTACAACAACCAGAGAACTAGTTGTTGTAAAAAAAAAAACAACGATAAAAATATAAGTTTTTATTCACTTAGTCAAAGCAGATTTACGCAGTGTTTCACTTCTGCAAATGAACTTGTAATAATCACAGAATAAATAGAATTAATATAATAATTTTAAATGAAATTAGCCACACTGCAACTAATTATCTATACTTAGTTCAAGTTAAGTTAAACCTTTAGTAAAATACTAAGAGATATTGACTGCATTATTTTTCCAATTAAAATGCCCTTCTAGCACAAGTGACATAAAGTTGTTTACATTTATTTTATTTTATATCTTGGGTTAGGGTTAGATGAGAACTGGCAGGAACTTGACTCCATGACGATGTAAAACTTTTAACCGCTTCTCAAATCTTTTAAGTTGTCTGTACTGCCTGTGTCGTTTCTCACAGCAGTAAAGACGACAGTTGTCAAAGGCGCAACTTGGTCTCTCTGAAAAACCACGTCCAAGGTGTGAAGACAAACGTCACGGAAACGAAACTCCACACACTCAACTCAGACTTAAGCAAACATAGACTTACATGATTCTGCTGCTCACTGTTGTGGACAATGTCTGTAAAAGAAGAAAACATAAATAGGTAGTGGTCAAAAGAATCTTTAAACGACATTATGGGATGCTGTAAGTGCATGTACTGTATGTGTTTCATACCACTGTTAAAACTATTTTGGTGAAAAGAAGAAAAAAAGAAGAGCCATGGTCGTCATACCAAACCAAAAATTAAAATTGTGCAGCACATCTTGAAAAGGAGAAAGATGTCACCTCTAGTAACTACACTCAAACAAAAGACCGACTGAAAAGTTAGACAAAGGTGGAGTAAATCTCATCTTCCATAAATACACAACAGAACTGGTAAATACTTTGTCTACTTATGCATTACTGCAGGCATCAGCAGCAAATAATGAAGAATCTGTATTTAAGGTGAAATCAAAAGAAACAAATTTAAAAAGATGAAATGTTGACTCAGAAGAAACAGAAAAAAAATCCTTAATTTTCTTTTTATTCTGCTCCAAATGAGGGCAATACAGTCGCCCTGTGACTACAACAGACTGTAACGCCCCTAAAGAGACACAGACACTAGACCAGTGTTAAAACCGCGCCAGTTTTGCTTTGCACGAGGGATGTCCGATAATATCGGCCGACCTCAATCCGGCTTCTCCTAAATCGCCTTTTTCTCCTTTCATTCTTCTTCCTCTTACACACACGCGCTCTCACCACGCCTCCTCACTCCTTCTCCAATACCCTCAACTGTAATTCTTTATATATAATCTGCGTAGCACTACCTTCTATTTATGGTGGACAAGGAATCTATTTCTAAGTTTAAGGTTAAGTTATGCTTTTATTCTAAGACTTTAGTGAGAGAGTTTATCAGAGTTATATTCCACTTGGTTGTAAAAAAATTGATGTTACTGAATGGATGGCTGAAAACCTACACAGACAAGTTTCAAGATGGTGTCGTCCGAGGAGGTGCCTGTTGCAGCTGTCTGTGGACTGGCAATGTTTGTGCTTAACAAATCATGTAACCCAGTGCACATCACTGATAAAGAGAGATTAAAGAATTCTCTAACATCATCGAGACAACTGTTTACATCCCCCCCATTGGCTGATGCTACATCAGTCTGTGAATTCCTAACACAGTGGAGTTTCTCAGCTGCAGACATCACATCCTCAGACTCTGCTTCTTTTCTCAGGGGATTTTGTTCCATTTTTCTCTGTTTCACTCTCTCCACATTCACTCACTATGTAAAGTGGCAAACCCTGGACATATATGTTGTTATTTAAACACATTGTGAGAAAACAATTAGTTTCACCAAAGCAGCTCAACCTTCAAATACCATGTCAACTCCCACCATGTGTTCCTGGAGGTTTCTACTTCAGGTCACACCTCCAGCTACTGTCACAGCAGCCTCACCAAGCAGAAGAAGTGAGTAAGA
>NC_024321.1:2991005-2991579 GCF_000523025.1 Cynoglossus semilaevis
GTTGAGGATGACGGATTAACAGAAGTTTCAAAAGCAGCTCTCAGTTGTTCTACAAGCCATCGTCAAGACTCACAGTGACGACTAAAACCCACCAACTCTATCAAGCAGAAGTTAAACTTTTGTTTTAACCTATTTTCTTTATTGACAAACGAACAGCAGCAAAGTTGAAGGAGAAAATCTAAAAGACAGTAGTGAGACCTGCTATAATGTATGGTTTAAAGACTAGGGGGGTCACAAGATGAAAATAAATCAAAACCTCACATTCTAATTAATAAATAATTACAGGTTTATTTGATTATGATTAAACACACTGTCTTTATAAGGAAGCTTCTTGGATTTTTATTCTTCAGGTGTGGGGAGTTTGGTGGTGTGTCAACCTGGTTGGTATTCAGAAGGGGGTGCACGAGAAGAAAAGTTTAAGAACTGCTGGAATAAACTAACAAACAAAAGCATGTACAGTGAATCCTGTTGATTGGAAATCATTCCATCAGGCTTGGATTAGTTTCTTGGAGTAGTCTACACTTGAGAATAGATAATAATAGTCTTATCTTCCAACTGTCTCTCATTCAGTCCA
>NC_024321.1:2991679-2994178 GCF_000523025.1 Cynoglossus semilaevis
ATGAACGGCAGCAAAGTTGAAGGAGAAAATCTAAAAGACAGTAGTGAGACCTGCTATGATGTATGGTTTAAAGACTAGGGGGGTCACAAGATGAAAATAAATCAAAACCTCACATTCTAATTAATAAAAAAATACAGGCTTAAGATATGTGTGTAAGTCTTACACAGGTTTTCTGGTCATTTGATTATGATTAAACACACTGTCTTTATAAGGAAGCTTCTTGGATTTTTATTCTTCAGGTGTGGGGAGTTTGGTGGTGTGTCAACCTGGTTGGTATTCAGAAGGGGGTGCACGAGAAGAAAAGTTTAAGAACTGCTGGAATAAACTAACAAACAAAAGCATGTACAGTGAATCCTGTTGATTGGAAATCATTCCATCAGGCTTGGATTAGTTTCTTGGAGTAGTCCTGACATGAGAATAGACGGTCTCTTCTTCCAACTGTCTCTCATTCAGTCCATTCCTGTTGTTGAAGCGTGGTGAACAGTAAACCAATGAGTCCTCTGTCTGAGGAAATGAACAAAAACAATGTTGTTAGGAGCCAAATATTCCCTTTTACAGACATGAGACATGTGAAAATATCTATGATTCTTACCTGCTGACATTGCTGACTACTGTAGACTCCTTCAGCCGACAGTGCTTTAAATAAATCAAAGACAGAATATAGTGATTTCTTAATGCAAAAGTTCACAGTGACAGATTAATAAGAAACTGACCATACCTTGGTGACATTTACACTTTTTCTTCAGAATGAAATAAACAAGGAAGGAAATCACCACCAGACCAATAGAAACTGTTGCAGCCAAGATACATTGAAGAGTATTTGACTTTTGTTGAAGCAGGACAATTTCTGAAAAAAAAGAGAATACATGTAAATGATGATTGGGAGAAAAACATATTTCAATCCAGGTTATAAAGTATAGACATTTGCAACAATGTAACATCATCCAAATGTGGTTCCAAAGTGTATCAGTTAGCTCGCCTCCCCTTGGAGCAGAGGTTGGGTTTGATTCCCAGAGGATCCACATGCCTAATAATGTTAATCCTCTTCTGTGAGCCATTTTGGATAAAAGCATCTGCTTAATGCATCAATTCAATTTATTATGTTTTTACATTTTTACATGGAACTTTTCACCTGCATATTAAACCTTTTTCCTTTTTTATTTGAAATAATTATGCATTAATAAAATGCATTTCAGTTGTAATTGTATGTATAACCGGTCTGTGATTGCTACGTCCACTTTTTTGAGGAGATGAAGTAGGTTTTTGACTATCCCGTCAAAGGAAGGGAGGCAGCAAAGCGACCATTATCTCTCCGTCAGTGTACATCTTCGGTGGCTGATTTCTCGGTCGACTTTAGAATTTTAGCCGCAGAAAGCAGATGGGAGGATTTAGCGATGCAGGGGGTTTTTCTACAGGGCTTAAGTGAAGAACTCAAGGACAAATTGGTTGTTAGGGATGACACCTTCTCTCTTGATGAGCTCATTTCGTTGGCCATACGCTTAGATAATCGTCTTAGGGAATGTCGTCGAGAAAGGAGGAAGGTGTCTGGTGTGTCCTCATCTCCAGAACCCTTAAGGTCTAACTCAGAGTTGTGTGCAGCGACGCTTCCTGTTCTGAAGTTGACTGATGAACCGATGTAGGTCGATGGAACACAGTTATCGGTTATAGAACAAAGCCATAGATTCGCAGGAGAGCTTTTCTTTTACTGTGGCCAGAGGGGTCATATGATTACGAACTGCCCTAAGCGGCCAAAAGACAATGCTCAACAGTAGAACAGGGCATACTGGTGAAGCACACGATTTCCAAATTTTCTTTGATACAGGAGTGGATGGAAGTTTTTTGGATGCTGCATAATATTAACGGGATAATAATTTTGAAAAAAAGTGTCATTTTCATAAATGTGACATAAACAATTGACAGACAATCAAATCCATGACATTTACACTTTTTCTTCAGAATGAAATAAACAAGGAAGGAAATCACCCCCAGACCAATAGAAACTGTAGCAGCCAAGATACATTGAAGAGTATTTGACTTTTGTTTAAGTTCTGAAATAAAAGAATAATAATAATAATAAAAACAGAAACAATATATCATCCAAATGACTACTTAAATACTACTAGTGTTATTCATTATTTTATTTTATCTTTTTACATTTTCACGTGGGACTTCTCACCTGAATTTTAAATCTTTTCTTTTACCTATTTAAATTAAAAAAAGTCCAAGTTCATTAATAAAATGCATTTCACTATAATTGTATGTACAGCCACCTTGAAAAAAAAAATCAAAATGTTGTTTTAAAATGTGGCAAAATCCATCAGTTCACAGTTACCTTCATTGTCCTGTCTTGTTGCACGTCCAAATAAAATCTGTCCACGTGTGGCCACAGCACAGTAGTAACTGTCTGTATCAGAAGAACTGACGTCCTTACAGAAGTTGGAGAGACATTTCTGAGGAGGATTATCTTCATCCACTGTGTTGTTTCCACATTCTTCACTG
>NC_024321.1:2994964-2996059 GCF_000523025.1 Cynoglossus semilaevis
TGGTTAATGTGCAGAAGGAAGATTCCAGCCTCCTGTTTGAGGGTGAAGTGAGGAGATTGATGATCAAACACAGCTCCAGGTAAGGAAGTTGTTCCTCCCAAAACTTCAGGAAAACCACCAGAAACCAGTCTGATCCAGAATAATGTGTGACGATCAGATATCTGATGGTCACATTTCAACTTCACTTCATGTCCAACGACAACAGTTTCTGTCTCAAAGATCAGATCTGCAGTGTGACCTAAAATCAGAGAGTCATTATCAACAGTGATGGACAAAATATCAACAAAAAGTATTTTCTAAATATGACTGATTAGTAAAATACACAGTGACTTACATCTGACAGTGAGCAGCAGAAGTAAATTCAATTTGAACAGCATTTTCCTGTGACATTGACCATGGCAGTTACATTAACAAACAGTCTGTTGAAACACCTTTATATACAGTAATTGTCAGAAGTGGGTGGTAACTAAATAAGGTCAGTCTATTGGCCCTGAGAACAGGGGAAAAAAAAAATCAAACGCAAATCACATGAAACAAAACGGACGGAGAGCTGTTCCTTAATGTGTGATGGTTGCTCTCTGTCTCTGCAACTGAAGATGAATTTAAGACGGAATTTGCTCTAGAAAAAATGAAGTCATAGAATTAGAGGTGGGCAGTAGCAAAACAATCTACAAACATGATTTAGAGTTCCAGTTTTAATATACAGATAATATCAGCAAAGGTGGAGGCAGGAGTTTTGTAGTAATGAAAGCTGCTGGCTGATCTGAGAGGTCTTGGTGGAGTGGAGTTTATCAGCATGTTAGTTATATATTTAGGAGCAAGTCCATGTAAAACTTTATAGACCTCGTCTGTAAAGTTCATAGAGCTCGTCTTCAACGTTCCAGTCATTCTACCTGTTTTGATCTCCCGGGACGAATAAACCAATTACAGCTAAAATATAGGAAAAAGTATCTACCATGAAAATAGTAGTCAGTTCATGAGGTATCACAGGCTAGCTGAACAAATGCCAGATTAGCACTAGCATGAGTTAAAGTCAGCAAAACTAGTTACGTCAGGTTAATTTTACAGAATGAGGGATAATTTGATGAAATCTTT
>NC_024321.1:2999119-2999816 GCF_000523025.1 Cynoglossus semilaevis
TGTGGCCACAGCACAGTAGTAACTGTCTGTATCAGAAGAACTGACGTCCTTACAGAAGTTGGAGAGACATTTCTGAGGAGGATTATCTTCATCCACTGTGTTGTTTCCACATTCTTCACTGCTGCCTCCAGGAACATAAACAAAACTAGGACGAGCTTCAGGAGATCCACCTCTGAACCAGTGCACACTGGGAATTCTGGGACAGGATTCCCTCTCAGGATTGGAAACAATGGAACATTGCAGATTTAAGGGTTCTTTTGGACCAGGTGGAGGGTCTGCCTGGTTATTGTCCTCTGGTCCTGGAACGTACAAACCAAAATTAAATTATCTGGTAAAATTTCTTTGGATTTTTTTTTTAAACATTTAGGAGTGTTCTGGTTCAACAGTCATTGATTTGTTTCTATATTTTATCTCTTGGTTTGAGGTTTTGAACTATTTATCATGAAATTTAGTGTTGTATTATTCCTGGGAGAAATCTTTGTTTATGTGGTGTTTTTAGTTTTTATATACAATTCTTACCCTTTTTGTGAATTTATTATAAGTTATAATTATAAAGTTTTTTATTTAAAATCTTTTCTACCATCTTTAATTTCTTTCTAACACTAACCTATCAAGTACATTTTGCCCTGAGTTTGTGCCAAAATGTTATTGACTGATTTTAGGAAAGAGCTGGTATAAATCATTCAAAGATGGTAAA
>NC_024321.1:3000069-3003708 GCF_000523025.1 Cynoglossus semilaevis
AGTCTGATCCAGAATAACGGGTAAAACGCGACGGATGTCTGACGGTCACATGTCAACTCGCGAAGGATGTCTGACGGTCACATGTCAACTTCACTTCATCTTCAACGACAACAGTTTCTGTCTCAAAGATCAGATCTGCAGTGTGACCTAAAATCAGAGAGTCATTATCAACAGTGACATTGAAATATCAACATAAAAATATTTTCAAAATATGACTGATAGCAGAATCAAATATAATCATCATTATCAGTCATTATTAGCACAAAACATCTACCAAATATACACGAGTGAAGACAATTTAATGAAAGAAAAACGTCAAACAATGTTCGTCTTACATTTTGAAATCAGCCACAAAAGTAAATTTAAAACGATTAGCATTTTTCTTTGAAACAGTTTGCTATTGGAAGATCTGCCTTTTATACAATTGTAGGAAGAGGGTGGCAACAAAACCAATGCAATCTGATTGGCCTCTAAGAGCCATAGGGGCGTAGGGGGACAAAAAACAAAAAACAAAAAAAACCCTCAGAACTTGAAAGTATAGGTAGAGAAATTTTGCTTTCTTTT
Source organism: Cynoglossus semilaevis (assembly GCF_000523025.1). Lineage (NCBI taxonomy): Eukaryota > Metazoa > Chordata > Actinopteri > Pleuronectiformes > Cynoglossidae > Cynoglossus > Cynoglossus semilaevis. The sequence continues at coordinate 3,000,634 of NC_024321.1, forward strand.
ATTTGAAGGTGGTTTTCTCTCACTGCTGTTTGTGTTTAAACAGATAGTTCATCATAGGATCAAAATACTTTATCGAAGATGGCTACAAATACAGTAGTTATTTTTATGTACCGTACAATTTTAAAATAACAGAAGTGAGCAGCATCCAGCATTAAGCCCCAACAACATAGCTCCAAGGTTCATTAGGGTAATCAAACCCTCCACCACATTAAGGTTGCAATTCAATGCCAGATAAATTCAATCAAATAATTATCTGACTACTTAAGTATTGAGTAATTTGGTAGAGATATTTGAAGTTAGCCAAAATAATGTAATACTGGAATATCAGGGTTTAGTTACACAGAAGTGAGGATATCACTTAGTCAATCAACAGTGAATTAATTAATTAAATTATTTGGAAAAACAATTCTGAAAGTTTTTCAAAAATATCTAGAATAAGCCAAACTTACAGCTAAAATATAAGAAAGAAAAAAAAAAGAATTCACTGTGCAAACAGCAACCAGTTCATGAGGTATTGCATGCTAGTTAAACAGTCGCCATGTTATCACTAGTATATTTAAGAGTATTTTTCAGGTTAGTAGGCAGTGGTGAAGAGAGCTGCTGGCCAGTGGTAGTGGAGTTTCCAGCAAGGTGAGTTGGTGTACTATGTACACATGATGGTAAGAACGGTGATCAATCCAGCACTGGAACATAGCAGTGATGGGATCTCCAGTTTTCTAAAGTCAAGGAACAACAAGGCAACATAACTATGAAGCATTAAAAAGTCCGAGGACTCAGACCACAACTTTACACCTGAGCACAGCAAACACTCTGGTGCTGAGTCCTTGTGGAGCTGGAGCTTAAATACTCCTACTCCTACTAGGGCCTTGGCTGATCAGCTCCAGACTGAGTACAACTGTGAAGGAGAAGGGCAGACAGCCACATCCACACACAAATACACAAAAACCTGCTAGCCAAGGACACAAAACTAAGGATGTTCGATATGATCTTTTTGCCGATATCCCGATATTGTCCAAACACTTAATTTCCAAATCCAATATTGACCGATATAGGCCTGGTAATCAGTGTGAGTATGAGATTAATTAAATGAGCTTCAATGCTGCCATCTAGTGACCTGCACCTTAATATACAGCTGTTTATCCCCAAAACAATTTTTAGACCATACATCATTTGGCAAAACACAGGTATTGCATCATAGGGTTTGCAGTATCGGAGGAAAAACCGATAACGATTCTTACAGATATCACATAATATGCTAATATCAGGCTTGTTTTGTGTAGGGATGTCCAATAATATCGGCCGACCGATATTATCAGACATCCCTACACAAAACACATGAGCCCAAAAAAACAATACCAAAAATCATGCACATTTATTAATTCTTTGTTGTACATAAACTGCTCGTTCTGAAGCTTCAGTTCATTCACAAAATCAAAAGTTACACAACTCACTGGGCTGGAGTAATAATAAACTCCACACCAGGAACAAGGACCAAGAACATCAGGGCAGGAACACCAAACACAACAGCCAAACACAACAGCCAAACACATACTTTCTGCATATTTCACTCTGCCATTCCTCTTCTAACTTCCCCTAATTTTCCCAAACTTTAACAAAGTATTGTATCTTTGTATACATACTGTATCTCAGAATATTACTTGAACAAAATGTTCTAAAAGTATGAAGAATTAGTCACAAAATAGACTTTATCCACACTGTCAGAAAGTGCATCTTTAATGATGTAAATCTTGTTTTTTTTAGATTAAAAGATGTGATTGTAATTGTTAGGTTCTGCTCATTTTACTGAATTCTCTCTAAGTGTGAGTCAGATCTCTTATGTTCTTTTATGGAGCAACCAGGAGAAGGTTTTTAGGCTTAACTCATATTTATTACAGAATCAGCAAAATAGGCAGTTTCAGAGCTCTGGGTCAGATCTACGCGTCCCTGACAAACAGCATAGGAGTCAGTTCAACTATCTTTCCCAGGTTTTTAAGCGTAACAGAGTTGTGCACGATGAGATGGTCTTGTCCTTCTTCTTGGAGTCATACTCCATCTCTGCGGCTGTTGCTGGGGCCTCCGTCCTGAAACTCACCCATTTCCACTCTTTGTCACACAAATGCTCAGTAGTTTTCCATTCTTGAAGTTTAACATTTATGATGCAATATTTTCACTATTAGTTAATCAGAATATTATAATCATAATAATCATATCTTTACAGATTTTATTCTTGAAAGTGTGGGGAATTTGGTGGTGCGTCAACCTGGTTGGGATAAAGAAGGGAAAGCAGAAAACTTTAAGAACTGCTGGAATAAACTAACAAACAGTGAATCATGTTGATTGGAAATCATTCCATCAGCCTTGGATTAGTTTCTTGGAGTAGTCTGGACTTGAGAATAGATAATAATAGTCTTTTCTTCCAACTGTCTGTCATTCAGTGAACAGTAAACCAATGAGTCCTCTGTCTGAGGAAATGAACAAAAACAATGTTGTTAGGAGCCAAATATTCCCTTTTACAGACATGAGACATGTGAAAATATCTATGATTCTTACCTGCTGACATTGCTGACTACTGTAGACTCCTTCAGCCGACAGTGCTTTAAATAAATCAAAGACAGAATATAGTGATTTCTTAATGCAAAAGTTCACAGTGACAGATTAATAAGAAACTGACCATACCTTGGTGACATTTACACTTTTTCTTCAGAATGAAATAAACAAGGAAGGAAATCACCACCAGACTAATAGTAACTGTAGCAGCCAAGATATATTGAAGAGTATTTGACTTTTGTTGAAGCAGGACAAGTTCTGAAATAAAAGAGAATAACATGTAAATGATGATCGGGAGAAAAACATATTTCAATCCAGGTTATAAAATATAGACATCTGCAACAATGTAACATCATCCAAATGTGGTTCCAAAGTGCAGCAGTTAGCTCGCCTCCCTCAGGAGCAGAGGTTGGGTTTGATTCCCAGAGGATCCACATTATTAATGTTAATCTTTTTCTGTAAGTCACTTTGGATAAAATCGTCTGCTATATGCATCAATTCAAATGACTACTGAAATACTACTAATTT
>NC_024321.1:3004972-3005900 GCF_000523025.1 Cynoglossus semilaevis
TAAATGATGATCGGGAGAAAAACATATTTCAATCCAGGTTATAAAATATAGACATTTGCAACAATGTAACATCATCCAAATGACTACTGAAATACTACTAATGTTATTGATTATTTTATCTTTTTATGTTTTCACATAGGACCTTTCACCTGATTAAATCTTTTCTTTTATCTATTTGAAATAAAATGTAATGGTCCAAGTTCATTATTATAATGCATTTCAGTTATAATTGTATGCAAAGCCATTCTGAAAAAAAAATCTAAAATGTGGCAAAAACAAATGACAGACAATCAAATCCATCAGTTCACAGTTACCTTCATTGTCCTGTCTTGTTGCACGTCCAAATAAAATCTGTCCACATGTGGCCACAGCACAGTAGTAACTGTCTGTATCAGAAGAACTGACGTCCTTACAGAAGTTGGAGAGACATTTCTGAGGAGGATTATCTTCATCCACTGTGTTGTTTCCACATTCTTCACTGCTGCCTCCAGGAACATAAACAAAACTAGGACGAGCTTCAGGAGATCCACCTCTGAACCAGTGCACACTGGGAATTCTGGGACAGGATTCCCTCTCAGGATTGGAAACAATGGAACATTGCAGATTTAAGGGTTCTTTTGGACCAGGTGGAGGGTCTGCCTGGTTATTGTCCTCTGGTCCTGGAACGTACAAACAAAATTAAATTATCTGGTAAATTCATGTGGATTTTTTTTAAACATTTAGGAGTGTTCTGGTTCAACAGTCATTGATTTTATTTTATGAATTTATTATAACTATTAATTATAACATTTTTATTTAAAATATGTTCTACCATCTTTAATTTCTTTCTAACACTAACCTATCAAGTACATTTTGCCCTGAGTTTGTGCCAAAATGTTATTGACTGATTTTAGGAAAGAGCTGGTATAAATCATTCAAAGATGGTAAA
>NC_024321.1:3006182-3007259 GCF_000523025.1 Cynoglossus semilaevis
TCCAACGACAACAGTTTCTGTCTCAAAGATCAGATCTGCAGTGTGACCTAAAATCAGAGAGTCATTATCAACAGTGATGGACAAAATATCAACAAAAAGTATTTTCTAAATATGACTGATTAGTAAAATACACAGTGACTTACATCTGACAGTGAGCAGCAGAAGTAAATTCAATTTGAACAGCATTTTCCTGTGACATTGACCATGGCCGTTACATTAACAAACAGTCTGTTGAAACACCTTTATATACAGTAATTGTCAGAAGTGGGTGGTAACTAAATAAGGTCAGTCTATTGGCCCTGAAAACAGGGGGGGCGGGGGGGAATCAAACGCTAAACACATGAAACGAAACGGACAGAGTTGTTCCTTAATGTGTGATGGTTGCTCTCTGTTTCTGCAACTGTAGAAGAATTTAAGATGGAATTTGCCCTAGAAAAAATAAAGTCAGAATTAGAGACAGAAAAAAACCCATTGAGATCAATTGAAAAGTAATGAAGGCTAAAATGTTGGATAGACTACATCTGTTTGCAAAGATTTCATTTTTAACCTCACTCAGGAAACTGTGCGGTGTAATAAACAGTGAAAAAAATAATGATTAAAATCTTCACATTTTATTTTGAAAAAATACTTTCTCTTTTAAAAAAAATTCTTAAACATTGCAGTCTTGCAAATAAGATTTTTCCATCCTGTCTGTGTAAAAGACTTGATCTTCTCAATAGTGTCTCTTCTCTGATTCTCCTCATTTTGCATTTTTGAAAGAAGACAGATCCGACAAGGACATCGGAATCTCACTGTTGGCTCATCACCGTCATTGGTCTCACCTTGCACCAACCAATCGTTCCTCTAGTATATCAGTCCCCTCTGTGCCAGATCATTCTTAACCTCCTTAGCTTGTCTTCAATGTTCCAGTCATTCTCCCTGTTTTGATCTCCCAGGGCGAATACGCCAATTACAGCTAAAATACAGGAAAAACATCTACCATGAAAATAGTAGTCAGTTCATGAGGTATCACATGCTAGCTAAACAATTGCCAGATTAGCACTAGCATGAGTTAAAGTCAGCAAAACTAGTTACATC
>NC_024321.1:3011058-3025359 GCF_000523025.1 Cynoglossus semilaevis
AACGAAACGGATAGAGTTGTTCCTTAATGTGTGATGGTTCCTCTCTGTTTCTGCAACTGAAGAAGAATTTAAGACGGAATTTTGAAAAAATAAAGTCATAGAATTAGAGGTGGGCAGTAGCAAAACAATCTACAAACATGATTTAGAGTTCCAGTTTTTTTAAAATTTGGACAGACTACGGCAGGAGTTTTGTAGTAATGAAAGCTGCTGGCTGATCTGAGAGGTCTTGGTGGAGTGGAGTTTATCAGCATGTTAGTTATATATTTAGGAGCAAGTCCATGTAAAACTTTATAGACCTCGTCTGTAAAGTTCATAGAGCTCGTCTTCAACGTTCCAGTCATTCTACCTATTTAAAGTTGAGCTCATTCAGCAGCTGTTTCCTCTTGTGGTTATGACATTGGCAAAAGGGAACCAGAGGCTTTTAAACTGCCCCCTGTGCTCAGATGATCTCCTATGGGCCCACAAGTACAGTGCAACTGAACTGTCTTTGTTTCTTGAAGACCATCACCTTCTGGGGAATGCTGGAATTTAGCCTCAATGAGGGCAAATACTTGAAAAGACGGTCATTACATTAAAAAACAAATGGGATGACCACGCCCTGATTAAATGGTATGAAAGTTCCTTAGAATGCAGGATTCTCTGAGGAGAACACAGGAAAACATTGTAAGTGGATGAAGGATGGTGTCTAACTCCACCTCCTCTTGGTTGGTGATGGTTTCTCCAGGTTAATGTACTGTAGGAAGGTCTCTTCACTCCACTGTCAAACCATCTTCTCCTCCAGTGATGGGAATAACTGTGTATAAAATGAGCGGTTTTACTAACGGCGTTATTGTTTTCAGTAAGGGATAATCTAACTAATTACTATTTCCATTGTTACAACGCCGTTACCGTTACTGACAATAAAGTGGGGTGCGTCATAAACTAAAGCTGCTCATTGAAGCGGATGTCATTTGAGTTTTAGCTACAAGGGCGCTGTTTCTATTTGTGAGGAGGAGGGATGGATGAGACACCTGCATAATTGATAACGATTGGCTAAGACAGAGTAAGCTTTCAAGGTAGGCCAATCAGAGGCAGTGTTTACACAAAATCAATCACAGCCGGCTCAAACACCTAAACTAGCAGAGGTAAGCAGCCGCACTAGTGAGTCTGGAGGGAAAGTTGGTGTGAGGTGTACATTAGATTTTTTGTTTGTCCATGTCCGTTGTAAGTAACTCTACGTTAATAAAGTTTCTCTTAACAGCACACGCTTCTACAAAACTAGTGGCCAAAAACATCAAACAACTGTTGTTGACACTGTTGATGTTGATAGTGGGCCAGGTGTGGCTAACTTTAGCTCCTCTAGCAAAGAAGGACACGGAGCCACGTTTTTAAGAATATACTTAAAGGGCAGGAAGTCTGCCAGTTGTTGGACTCGTTCTTCTTTTGAGGTCACAGCCAGGCTGTTACAAGGCCATCCCTTTTGTGTCTCTTTATTTTAGGTCCCACAATAATGTTAACATATGAAGCCAACTTACCACACGGCTGATTTTCCATTGTCATGATCAAGGGGTGGGAATTGGGGTTGCGGCAGGGGAATTGTTGGGGTCATCCTTGTACTTACCTTCACGTCGAAGGGGCTGTGGTGAGTGGTTGAGTGGCATGGGGTGTATGACCTTAAGGTTACTTTGTAATTACTTTGTAATTTTTCTTCTCTTACCGTGAGACACATCTTCAGTAGTGGACCTTGGGGTCATCGAGTGTTTTGTAATTAAATAAACTGTAGAATATGCAAATGTTTTGACCCTGGCTGTGCAGTTATTGTATAACACCGGTTATTTTTGGTTTTGTTTGTTTTTTTTCTTCACAGGAGGATGAGGCTGGGAGTGTGAACTATGTGGCACTGAGGTTTCCAGCCAGGAAAATGACTAAAACAAAGGAGAAGAGCAGAAAAGTTCCATCTGAGTGTTTGTACTCTGTCGTAGAGCTTAAAAAATGAACATTTTGCTCTTGAGCAACAGACGCTTGCTGTTGATCAATAAGGAACGTGGCAGAAGGACACAGTAAGATGTGTATGTGCAGATTTAAGCAGTACATTAACATTCAGATTTGTTGTAATGGCAAGGTTCCTAATACCTGACAGCATATTTAGATTCTGTTTTTTTATTTTTTTTTATTTAATTTTTATTAGCAATTACTGACAACAGCTTTGATCCAATTCATCAATGCCATCAAACTGATATTCCACTGAGGGAACAGGTTGAAAAAATATTTGTAGAAATATATATATAGAACAAAATACTGTACTTACAACTAGGGGTGTCAAATTAACACATTAATTGCAATTAATGTATTTTTATACAATATATATAGGCACAATATCAATAAATGGGTCTATTTTCATATATAAGGCGCAGCGGGTTATAAGGTGCATTAAGCGAAACAAAACAGTCAGCGAAATAATTAAGCAGAACAATCAAGCATGTCCGGATGACTCTCGTCATTATCCGAGTCAGTCTCGTTAATGGTTAATTAGTTGTTCAGTGATGATTCCGGCCTTCATGAAACATTTGAGACTGATACATTAGCCCAGTCATCCACGATCCATTAGCAGATAGTGGTGTAACTCGCCCAGCGTTGCCTCCCTGTCTTGGTGAATGCGTGTTTGCCTTCTGTCATCCAGTGCTCACACGCAGTTCGCAACTTTGAACACCCTGTTAACACCAATATTTAGCGGATGGAATTCTTTGGTTAATCCACCCGGAATGATGACAAGCCCTGAATTAGTTTGATTCACTTGGGTTTTGACAATATCGGTGAGATGGGTGTGCATGGAGTCGCAGATCAATAGGGATGGAGATCTGTGAAAAGGGTAGTGACCTAAGTTGGACACTGTTGTTGTTGTTCGCCCCTTCAGAGTCAGGCGGTTGTCACTATTTTGACCTTGGGGAGGACAGAGTGAAGAGAGGTGAGGAGACGTGAAACTGGAGGAGCGTGTGAGAGTTGTCCGTCTAATAAACGGGAAATTTACATTTCAAAAACGTCCACCATCGGCACCATCGATAAAGGTAGCGTGATATGCCTTCATTGTAAGAAGGAATTTGCTTAACACCAAAGCAGCTTAAGTTTAGAATACCGCATCAACGCAATGCACCTAGTTGCGAGTGCAGCCACAGCTAACGTTAGCAGTGAAGACGTTAGCAATTTAGCGAGCCACAGCAAAGCTCTATGCCAAACTAAACTCGAGGAGAACGCCCCGTGTATGAGCAATTCTGTGACCGACAGGCCGGTGAATTTTCTAGCCAAATGGAAAGCGATGAACTGCAGGCCGATAAGTGGAAACCAGGGGTAAAAGAGGTGTTGAGAACCGTGTCCAATAACCCATCATACAAGCCAGCGTGCAGGACTACAGACGAGCAAAATCAGCAAGATGTACGGTGGTGAAAAGAAAAACAAACTTGAGAAAAGAACAGCAATATACCCTCCATGGTTGTCGTAACTAAAGGTTGCAGGCAGCACTTGAGATTAGTCTCAAATACAGTGGAATGTAAATGGCTACGACTGTTCAAGTCTGTTAAAAACAATAAATGACTTTATAACGCCATTTTTGTTATGTATATAAATCTTTGAGCTGCTACAATAATGTAATGAATTTAAATGAAAATACCTAAATTGAGAGCTTTTCTCAGTAATTTTTAGGTGAGATTTAAAAACAGATTCATTAGATCAACCATTTACAGATCATAATTAATTAATCTCTCAATTTTTTTAATCTATTGACAGCACTACTTTCAACTACCAAATCACTTAAAAAAAGATAAAAATATTTGACCTAGTTTTTATTCACTTAGTCAAAGCAGATTTATTCAGTGTTTCACTTGTGCAAATTAACTTGTTATAATCACAAGAATAAATAGACTAAATACAATAATTTTAAATAAAATTAGCCACACTGCTGATAATGAGATTCTCTATACTTTAATTCAACAACAAATTAAAGTCGAATAAAAAGGTACAAAAAAGATATTGACTGCATTATTTTTCCAATTTAAATGCCCTTTTAGCACAAGTGATATAAAGTTTCAGTTATAAAAAGTTGTAAAATCAAAAAACTTAATTTAGGGTATATAAAATATAACAGAATATGTTAAATACAATGTTAAGTACAAATGCAAAACTTTTATATTTAGTCAAGAATTTATTATTGCTTTTATTGTTTATATTTATTTTATTTTATATCTTTTTTGCTGATGAGAACCGGCAGGAACTTGACTCCATGACGATGTAAAACTTTTAACCGCTTCTCAAATCTTTTAAGTTGTCTGTACTGCCTGTGTCGTTTCTCACAGCAGTAAAGACGACAGTTGTCAAAGGCGCAACTTGGTCTCTCTGAAAAACCACGTCCAAGGTGTGAAGACAAACGTCACGGAAACGAAACTCCACACACTCAACTCAGACTTAAGCAAACATAGACTTACATGATTCTGCTGCTCACTGTTGTGGACAATGTCTGTAAAAGAAGAAAACATAAATAGGTAGTGGTCAAAAGAATCTTTAAACGACATTATGGGATGCTGTAAGTGCATGTACTGTATGTGTTTCATACCACTGTTAAAACTATTTTGGTGAAAAGAAGAAAAAAAGAAGAGCCATGGTCGTCATACCAAACCAAAAATTAAAATTGTGCAGCACATCTTGAAAAGGAGAAAGATGTCACCTCTAGTAACTACACTCAAACAAAAGACCGACTGAAAAGTTAGACAAAGGTGGAGTAAATCTCATCTTCCATAAATACACAACAGAACTGGTAAATACTTTGTCTACTTATGCATTACTGCAGGCATCAGCAGCAAATAATGAAGAATCTGTATTTAAGGTGAAATCAAAAGAAACAAATTTAAAAAGATGAAATGTTGACTCAGAAGAAACAGAAAAAAAATCCTTAATTTTCTTTTTATTCTGCTCCAAATGAGGGCAATACAGTCGCCCTGTGACTACAACAGACTGTAACGCCCCTAAAGAGACACAGACACTAGACCAGTGTTAAAACCGCGCCAGTTTTGCTTTGCACGAGGGATGTCCGATAATATCGGCCGACCTCAATCCGGCTTCTCCTAAATCGCCTTTTTCTCCTTTCATTCTTCTTCCTCTTACACACACGCGCTCTCACCACGCCTCCTCACTCCTTCTCCAATACCCTCAACTGTTAACGCCATCATAATGTAGCGCAGCGGTAGAATGAGACGGAGGCAGAAAGCGATTTATTATCTCACCTGGAATCTGCATTGTTGTCGGCCACAGTATTCGCCAAACCGCTTACAGTAGAACTTGACAAACCACGCCAGGCTACTCCAACACAACGAACAGAACACATTGCGCATGTGCGCGACAACATGGTGCGTTCAAGGCACCCAAAAACCGTCAGAAGAAAAAATTATACCAGAACATAAACATTTATTCCTCAACCGTTACAATACCAAATGAACACAGAACACTATCAACGCTAAACGAGCCTCTAGTCACTAGATGGCAGCATTGTAGCTCATTTTATTTATCTATATTAAATAAGAGTATTTCAATTGTGTCCCCTAGGAGGCAGAAAATTATTGAAAAAACCCATGGATCATTTGGTACTGGGCCACAATGGAAGAATTAATCATTTATCTAATTTAAACGGAATCTGGTATCTCCATCTGCGTTGTTCATTTAAAATAAATAAGTAAATAAATAAAAATAATATGTCTTTAGATTCCCATATAAAAATGGTTGTGGACCGCTGTTATGGGACCAGCAGTCCTGGTATAGGGCAAATGAGTTTTGTTAAACTCGCCTCTGCCTGATCTTTTTTTTTGTAAACTTCAAAATTCTTTTGATAAATGATTTAAGTAGCATATGTTTGATAAGTAAAATGCTGAAATATAATGAGAGCTTTTCTGATCTCTCTGATTTTTCATTAGATTTTCTTGTAGTTGCAGGTAATTCTAATGTCAACAGCAGCAGTAATAACCTGTGTTCGAGGTTCAGTGTTCTGGTGTCTCATGTATCTTCTGCCTTTAACCTCATTTCCTGTTGCTCAGTTGTTTCCGTGTAAACAGCTTTAGTAGTTTGGTCAAAGAGATGAAGTCTGCTTGTTACTCTGATGCATGTGGCTTTTTTTTTTCTTCTTTGGTTTGATGCACGTTACTTCATGCTAGTCTCGTTCTTGCGTGTTCTTGCCATTATATATTCTTTATATAATTTTTAATTAATGAATTAATTCTTTATATATAATCGCACTGCCTTCTATTTATGGTGGACAAGGAATCTATTTCTAAGTTTAAGGTTAAGTTATGCAAAGACTGAGTTTATCAGAGTTATTTTCCACATTTTTTTGTTTTGTTTTGTTCTATCAACAAAATAGGATTGTGCTATTTGAAATCTTTGCAAAACACCACTAAACATAACATTGATCCTAGACTGAAGAAGTAAAAAAAAAAAAAAAAAACACTTAAAAAAATACCAGTTCAAGTTACAACAGGAAACAGTAAATTGGTAAATGCAGCAAATTCTCAGCCAATCATCAAAAAGGATTTGAAGACATGTGGACAAAAGCTTCACTTAGAAAGGAAGGCCATTGTAGTGTCACATTCACCACAATGTTCCTCAGAGATCTGACAGTTGTCATTCCTCTCATTTCAGTGTGTAAGGGCAAGGATTTTGTCATTAACAAACTGACTGCTGACTTTTTTTTATTTTGAGGCACCGAAATGCATGAAGATCTTTTTGTTATTTATTTCTTCTTATTTTTATTCCTTTCTTTGTTTTTTGTTAATGTATTTATTTTATTTATTTCGATCCAACTCAGGGAACCTCCATCATTGTGAAACAGAAACCAAAGAACTCTCAGGCAGGATTTATTTACACTCAAGGAAACCGTGAAGATGAGCGTAAGAGCTGTGTCCACACTTTCTGCACACTGATTGGACGCTCCTCAGATGCTGGGACTTCCTACTGCACTGAGGCCATGTGTGGAGAAATACTGTTTGGTGAAGGAACCACAGTGGATGTAAGTATGGCTTTGAGAGTTACTTTTCTGACTTATCTGATATGGCGTGCCCACTTTGATTAATGAAGAGAAACACTGCTTTAATTTCTTTACTGTATTTTTTTTCTTCTTTCTGTTTTCTTTTTATGATATGATTGGAGCTTCATTGTCGCTGTCCTCCAGTTGATGTTATTCCTCTGCATCATTGTTATCGTCATTGTCGATTTTTTAACTAGACTCGAGGTGTGTTTAGGACTCTCACTGTGAAACACTGACACCGCTGGCAAGTCTGGGAAACACACTGTGGTATCACTCACATCTGCAAATGTTTCCAGTGAAAGCTTCTCACGCCCGAGGTAAACGTGCTGTTTTTGTCAGTGGACTCAGTGTCAGTGGTTTGCTGGAGAATGAGAACAACGATCGGTGTTTGTTTTGTTTTCCTGTCTGAAAAGTCTGTCGAATAAGAAGCTAAAACGGCACATGTATTCTTAAAAGAGCGTCCATTTAAACTGATAGACGAATGAAACTACCTCTGGTTTCAATTTTTTCAAACCACCTGACGCCTTGTCTTGTCTATCCTGCAATTTGATTGGCTAGATTGGAGTGATGTCCGGTGTTATTAAGGACTGGGTGTGCCATTATGGTCCAAGTGAAGTCACGAGTCACCGATGTTAAAGTCCAAGTCGCATTGCAGGTCTATTGGGAAAAAACACAGACATGAACTTTTGATGGTAGTTTATTTTTTGACATTCATCTGAAGTATCAATCATCACTCACATGTTGATGTTTTCTTTCTGTTTTAAACCTAGGACTGTAAATATATATATATATATATCTATATATATATATATTTACACACATATGGAAAGAATTAGTGAAGTGTTCCTTGAAAAAGAGGAGAACATAAATGGAAGAAACACAGAGCTGAGTAAACAGAGAAGATTGTTAAAGCTCAGGAACATCAGAGCAGAAGTGTGAAACAGTAGGGCGATACTTGAGATTGACGAACCCGAAGAATGAACAGTAAACTAGCTGTTAAAGTGTGACGAGACTCTACACATGTCGTAAACAAAGCAACCGTGTATAACCTAAACCAATACAGTAGTAGTTACATTATAGTACTATGCTATGATTGTAGTTGTGTTAGTTCTTTCTTAGATGATTATAAAAATAATACGTTGTTGTGGTTCCTTTGTAAAAAAAAAAAAAAAGAGCCGTTTCCTGATATATGGCAGGAAACTGAGTCATTGCTGTGGAGGTTTGTGCAGACGGGAGCTCTCTGAATCAATAATGGACAGTTTTATCTTCAGTTTCCAACATGACAGGATTATTTGGTCGGACCTCGGTTCTCGTCCATGTTTCTAGGCACAGAAGAAGAATTGATTTTTAGAATTTCCTCTGAATCGGCCATTTATATCGTTCCTCTTTTGCACCTGCTGCTATTAGCCGGTTATCCTTACGTGTTTGCTGTTAGCAAACAGTGACAGACATCTAACAACTTCACACCCCACATTAAAATGGGTAGATAGGGTGAATAACATTAGTTTGTTTTGAATAATGTGTGACTAATGGCCTTTGGATTGTCGAACATGCTACGGTTTCGTTGCTACCTCTACTTCCTGTTCAATATGTTTTAATAGTTTGAGGTATGTATGTACAAAGAAGCTCACCGCAACTATCCATAACATTTCAGTACCATTTCAGTCTGACTAACATGTTGACATAAAATCTCACTGTATTATGAAAACTCGAGGAAATGCTCCAACCAAATGTTCTTTTTCCAAAAGGACTCACCCAATACAATCAGTTCTTCAGCATTATAAACACATGACAAGGTAAAATGGTGACATAAACAGGATTCTGCTGATGTAAAAATCATTCACATTTAATACTGAATCTCACACTTTGAGGCACTGAGGCACAGTAAAGTCATGTCTTATTTTTGGCATAGGTTCTTTGTTTGCTTAGGGATTTCTGTTATATTCATTACAGCACCTGCGGGGATTCATCTAAAGGACACTTTACAGTTTGGAGTGGTCAGAAATATGACCAGAGCAATATTTTTGAAAGTAAGTACACCTTGAATCAACCATCAGCATCTGTTTAGTTTTTGACACAGGTGTTCTTTAAGGCATTAGCGGTGAATTCGATGGCTTCATTCCAAACTGAAATTGGTCAAATTAAAACAACAACAACAAAAAAACCACGTCATGTTGAGCAGTTTAAAAATGAAACCAACTTGATATTCTGTAAGGGATCAAAAGTTCAACACTGGTGGAATGACATTACTGCTGGCAGAGCAATACTGCCCTCTACTGGTCACACCTGGCTTCATCCAGCTGTGACACCCTGTTTTATTTGAGACCAAAGCGAAACAGGCACAAACAAAAAAATTGCTTTGTCATTCAAAAATTGTCACATCCTCATTTCTTCTTCTTCTTCTTTTTATGTTTGCTTTTTTAGTTTGCAAATAATAGGGGGCGTTTATGTGTCTGGGGAACAGCCAATGACCATGAATGTAAAAGGATGTAGTCATTTGGACTAAATTAGTTTAGCCTAGCAGGTGTACACTGTGGTTTGCACACTCACATATACATATACATATACATATACATATACATATACATATACATATACATATACATATACATATACATATACATATACATATATCACAATGCTTACTTTATGGTTTGCTTTATCCAAAATGGACCAGAATAAAAAGGACAAAATTAAAAAAAATATTGAAAAACATTAGAGCAAAAAGCTCTATTATTGTTTTTCTTCCAATGTAATATAAAAAATAGCCTCAGGTTATGTAGATGTGTACTCAAGTTGCGTTTTTGAAAAAAAAAACAAAAACGCAAAACAAATGTTCCCCCTGGTGGTTAAACAACTTTTGATCTTGGCTTTACTTGTTTAACCAAAATGACTACATCCATCTCTTGCACATGGTTTTTGGTACAACCAGAGAGCAACATGACAAATCATTTCACTATTCTTTTCTCAATACCATTTGTTTCTTGTTCCTGTTTAAAATTAGTTCAAACTATGACTCAGGCTGAACAACTAAAATCCAGGTTAATGTTCAGGGCATGTCTTACAGATTTGTTATATGTCAAACTTCAGGAGGCCCCACGTGGCTGTCGTGCAACAGCAAACAACAAAATTGCAACAACGACAATAATACAAAGAAAACATAGTTACATTTCCTCCATGGAAAGAGTCTCACATGAGAAAAAAACTCACATGTGAGGATGAAGTCCAGTATATACTGTATAGTGAAGCAGGTTAGCTCGGCACGTACAGTTCTCTATCAGACAAGTGACCACAGCGCCACCTTCTGCTGTGGGTGGAATCAACAGAGCTGGTCTCCCAGTGTCCACGGCCTCCCACGCCTCAGCACTCACATTAACGTCATGCAAATACACTTGAAAATATAAAATTCATTGGGTTAAGGTATATATTTATGTAGATTTATACATACATAGAAATTCATATACTTTTAAGGAATGTTAATCTTGCGGTGTACTTTTTCTTACAAGGTACAAAATAACTTTTTCATACTATGTAACACATGTAAAAACAGCTCATAAGTCCTTTTATCATCTTTCAAAAAAGAAAAAAAAATCATAATAAAAATAAGTTCTATGTTTTTCTTACTCATATCTTACAATATATTTTCTCTCTGTCAAAAACACACGTATGTCCCGTTTTTGTTTTCATTTGTGGTTTTTCTCTTGGCAGCGAATCGGCAGCGGTCGAACTGAATGCTGAAAAAAGGAAAAATCACAGGTTGCTCATCAGTGTGGAAAAGAATCTCAGAACGTCGGCCTCGTTGAGGTGGAATTCACAAAATGGCAGCTGAAGGTGGTGTTTGTGAAAACAGAACAAACAAAAAATAAAATTAACTAACTGCAGACGCTGTTACAACGGGCACTTATTGGAGCAGCCACATTCCAGAGCCGTTTCCATCTCCTCGGAGTACGAGGTTCCGTCGGTGCAGCGGAAAACCACCTTCCTCTTCCTGCTCTTGGTGATGCCGCAGCAAACACCAGGTGGCGCCGCGGCCTGACAGGACCTGGGGCAGTCCATGCGGGGGATCCTGCTTGTGGACGTGCAGGTTCTCATTGGGTGGTGGCGCTTCAGTTGCTCCCTCACCATTTCACCGTGACATGTCAGCTCTGGACATTAATGAGAGGAAAAAAATAAATAAAAAAAAAGTAAGTAAAAAGGCGGGAAAAAAAATCATATGAGAAAGTCTAATGATCAGAATCTGGTCTCCTTCAAACCTGTGTCACAGTTTGCTCCGGTGTAACCTGATTGGCAGACACAGACGGGCTCTCCTGCTTCTGACACTTTGCACTCTCCATGTGTGCAGCGCTGGCCCCTGCAGGCTAGAGGCTCCTGTCGCCGATCGCAATACTGACCCTGATATCCTTCATTACACTGACAACTGTAGGACTGACCCTTCAATACACACACTCCATTGACACATCTGCAGCACGAGAAAGTGAAGAGAGGAGTGCATCATTATTGAGGCCTCAAAAGTCATTCAAATGATACATGAATCTTAAGAAACAGTTTTTTTGGTAGGTATTCTTAATACAATATAAGTGTAAAAACATCAACTTAGAGGTGCTGCTGGTGTCTGCCTACCTGTTGTTCTGACAGGCTGTCGGCGTCGTTGTCTGTTCACACAGTGACCCACTCCGTCCTGGAGGACACTCACATGTGACCCCGGTCTCTCCTCCCTCCCTGCAGACGCCCTGCGCACAAACACTGCAGGCGTGGCAGCCTGCTAGAATACCATCAGCCTGCAGGAGAAAGAGAAGATCATATTTTCATATTACATTTTAAATTATTTTCTTGACGAAAATTCCACTGCACGGTTTTAATCCCAGCCCATTCACAGCTGTTTTGCACCTTGCTGTCCACTCCCTGGGGCCGCCCTCCTGATGCGACTCTGTAGCTCAGATCTTGAAGCTCTCCGTTGATTCTGACGTTGTGGATGCAGCCGTTGAATGCTTGAGGAGGACGTTCGGGTCCTGGACGCAGACCTGTCGCCACCACTTGGGATGAAACTCCTAAGAAGGAAAACCCAAAGAGTAAAAAAAAGGTATTTTGGATGAAAGGTCAACATATTGTAGCATAAAAGCAAAAACAGGAGTGAAGTAAATAAAGGTTTCTCTAAGTCGGCCTTTTGTGTCTCTGATTTTCTACTTCACTTTCACTGCTGTACCAATGTTTTCGTACCACCCCGCTCTCAGACAGTGTCTCATCGTTTTTTCCAAGGAAAAAACTGAACATAGACAATTCTTTTCTCTGTATCTGTGGCTTGGACACACGTCTTATTTGTATGTCATTTTGTTCAGAGGCTCAGGAAAACAAAGGTTAGAATACATGTAAACGATATCAACTTTGATTTTTTTTGTACATTTTTAACGGATATTTTTGACACATTTGGTAAAACATTAATTTATTTTAATATACTAGATTGCAGTTGTCTTTCTTTAGATACTTTTACAGCTGTTTCATTCAAACCAGACATTCCAGTTGTAGTTTTAATTAACTTTTCTCTGTAGTTCCAGGTGTTGTATTGTTTTATTCTGTACCCTAAATACTGTTTTTTAATTTAATTTAATTTTAAGGCTCTGGGAATGATTTGACTTTGTGTCTTTTCCTGTTTTCTTCAAACAAACCTCAGACGTAAATGGAAAATCTGGCTCCAAGGACATTTGCGGTCTGTGCTCCGTTCCTAACAACACAATACACATGATTTAAAACACCACAGAGAATACACATACCTCCAATGTAAAGCTGAGTGTTGTGGTCGACAGACGGCTGGCGTGTCAGCTTGCTCAAGCTCTTGGGGGCGCCGTTGTCCACCACCAGACTGAGGGAACGGTTCTGAATCAACAGCTCGACTGTGTGGAAAAGCCCGTCATTCACCGACTCCACACTGTTACAAAAAGACACAGTAAAAAGGAAGGGTTTTCAGAATGGTTTCTATTATCATAAATTACAGTAAACATTCTCTCCTGATAGATGGAAAAAAAAAACAATTATGATTGAGCAAACTGTAAATGTCAGAGAGAAAACACGGTCCAAATACTTTCAAGTTCAACAGCTTATTTATCTTGTCTTACCAAATGGAAAATAAATGGAAAAAAAAGAGATTGAAATTAGTTTTGAAATGTTATTCTCTGATATAAACCAGATTACATCCTGATTACTGTGTTCTTTGAAAAGATTACACAATGACCTTGATCGGGGTCAAGGGTGTTCAAACCGAATTTAAGGAGAGCCAGGTTTTATAATGAGCTAATTCTTGAGGGCTACAATGTTTTGAGGTGAAGATTTCAGCAATTCTTATGAACAATAAATAAATGTCGGTCAAATAAGAAGAAACTAATAGCTAAACTACATCTACACCCCAATATAAAGTAAACACTTTCAAAAACATCCATTTTATTTTTGAAAATATAAACAAATGTTTAGACAAGTAATCTGTAACCCTTTCATTCCATAACTTTTCTACAGCTACCCTGACCACTAAAACCTATGCCATAAATGTAGAAACAATAATAACAGAGCTAAATGTTAGCCAAAGGTTTAGCTTTAAGCCAAATATATATATATATATATACATATATGTATATATATACACATATATACATATACACACACATATATATATATATACATATATACTGTATATATACTTATACATACATATATATGGGTTAAAGTTAATGACAGATAAACCTAGACCTATTAAAAAAGAATAAGACACATCATAGGGCAAAGTCTGAAGTAGATTAGTGATAACAACATGTTATAAAACTGGCCTGGAAAAAAAAAACACTGCAAAAGAAATGTAAAAAACAATAAAAACTTGACGACCCAGCTGAGACTGTATGCAGTCCAAATGTAAACAATACTTGAAAAAAAGATTATTATTCAAAAAATATTGACTTTCTACTGAAGAGAATGTGACAATAAACTAAAAGATCATGACCCTTTGCACCGTGTCTGACCCTGGAGACCAAATGTGTGTGTTTGTGTATAGGAGTGTGTATCTGAGATTACCCACTAAGTGGTTTTTGCTGGAGGGGGGACAGACAGCTATAGAGACAGTGGTTTGGCTCAGCCAGAAGAGAGAGAGAGAGAGAGAGAGAGTGGGAGGGAGAGGTAGGTGCTGGAGTGGGTGGTAAAATTGTTCACTGACGTTCTCCTTTTGCTGGACCCTTACAAAACAAGCAGAGGGTCAAAAACACAAAAGAGGAAGTAAAGCCACT
>NC_024321.1:3025390-3035820 GCF_000523025.1 Cynoglossus semilaevis
AAGACAATACATGCCTTTGTCTGCTGGTGGATAAATTAGCGCAGGAGCCTGGGGTCAGTCTTTGACTGACAGCTGTTTACGGAGTGTTCAGATTACAGGGATGCTGCGTGAGCAGCCAATGAGCAGTGGTACCAGGGCTGCCAGATTGAGTGGCCACAGATGTAGAACTGCGGGATAACAATGGTGACGAGTAGAAGAAATAGATTATGAAAGCATAAAAAAATATTTTTATTCGAGGGTTTAAGGGCCACCGATCACTGCAGATTATGGTGACCTAGTTACTGACTGACAATGACACGTACAGGACAGAGATACAGGGTAGTAATGGCACCTTAAGTTTTATGACTGTTTTAAATTGTCCTGACAATGTCAGTATTATACTTGTTGAAATTGCTAACAGTGCTCACAGTAATCATGGGTTTTTACCGTTGATACAATAACTGATGACTAAGTTTCAACAAGACGACGAGCAACTAAACTCCTAAAATCCTGCAAACAACCCAAGGTTAATAAACTACACAAATCTACAATAGCTACACATATAAGAACCAATTAGGTAAATCGCAATCCTAACATGGTATATCTCAGACACTATTATTTTGTCATATTGGTAAAAATAACAAACAAAAAACAGCAGTATTTGGTATTGTTAAAATGTAATGTTCGCCCGTTACTGACAAAGTTACAGTTCTGCTGGACATCGATGGGGAGTTCAACAATTAGCTGAGGCCCTTGTTTCTAAAACAAGAGATGCTGCTTCACAGCAGAGCCATTACGGACGCAAATATGGTTTTCATTAGGAGCCATGTCATCCAATAACACTCTGAATGAATCAGAGCTCTTGAATCAGAGGGAGATGATGGTCTGTTAGTTTTTGGGATTAGTGTGCTACCTCACAAAACTTCTCTTCCATCGTTTCTGTTTTTGACGACCTTCCACTCACCTTCCTCTTCCTCCCACCTTTGCTAAGTTTCTTCTCAGTGTTTCCCTTAAATCCAGCAGTCACAGCACTTCTGCTTATTTCAACTCCTCTTAGGATCTTCTCTTTTTATCAGTCATGCCATCTGTCCTCCTTCATATTCATTCAAGCATTTGTAGAACTGAATGAATCAATCAGCTCACACCGTGGATGACAGCTTCAAATCCATTTTATTTACATGAGCCTTGACTCACAAAGTGGATGAATTCCAACTTTTGTTCTGTTTCTTTAACCTTCATTTTTGCTTTCCTAATGCTAAATCTGGCTAACTAGCCAAAGCTAAATCATCTGCATTGCAGTTAGTTTTTGGCTATTAAAAATAACAAAATATCTTGTTATTTTAATGTTCCAATTCAGATTATGGTTTCTGTGCTATTTTGGTCATTTAAGTTATATATTTTTTAGACTCTAGCTTACTTTTTAATTACTTATTATTTTTCTTCTAATCAAATTTTAGTTATCTAGAGAGTTTTAATATTTTAATTACCAAAGTAAGGCCTCAGTTAAATTATTATTTCTACTGTTACTAGTTCTTTACGAATTGAACATTATTCTATTCTGCATAAAAAACACAAGTTGGTGTACCGTATAACGCCACTGGGTGGCAGTAAATGACTAACTGTTGCTAGCTGTTGTTTCTGTGAGTAGTTTTCTTTCTCTGAACACATCGATGACTAACTGTTGCTAGCTGAGTAGTTTTCTTTCTCTGAACACATCTTTTTCAGAACAACTGCAAAGAAAATCATCTTTTGATATTTAGTTATAGTTAATAATATGTACCCAAGTACACGTTAAACTGCCACACTATCAACATATTAATGTCCTGCCAACAAACGGATAAATCAATGTGTGTGTGGCTGTCACTGTTAAACTTTTAACTGACCTAAAAACAAAAGGTCACAACTCCATCCTTAATCTCTAACCCTGACCCCTCAAACAATTCTTGACCTATAAGAAGCCCCCTGCTGTTAATTCAAAGACACTTTGAGGGATGATATTTAAGGGGTGAACTTAGTGATGAGGGCAGTCCTGCTTTGACTCAGGTTGGTAGTAGGAAGCATTGGAGGTAGCATGTTGTGGCAGCTTGTAGTGAGGCTGTGGGTATATTTGTAAAATTGTTGATGTTTGTAATAGCTGCTTTTTCTTTTTTTCTTTTTTGCATTTTCTGAGCATCTTTGTGCACTGTAAATGAACCTGCACTGTTATTCAACAAACCCAAACTAATTTTTCAAGTTTAATTTGGGTTGATGTGCTAAGTGAGGTCAGGACGATGACTTCCCTGCCTCACAGGGCTGTGTACATGATACCACTGACAAAGAACAGTACATGTACTGCTACTTCTCTATTGTCTTTATATATTTATATCTGGTTATTCACTGTGTGAGTGTGAGTCTAGAGTTGTATGTTTATGTTATGAGTGTGTGTGTGCCTAACAGACCAATCTGGTTAAAATGACATTCAGCAGACAGACGTCCTGGTCCCATATTCCATCAGACAACTCTATTAGTCTGCGCCGGACATTTTCGAGAGTTTTTTTTTTGGATGAAATTTGTACCCCTGAGGAACAGCTTTTTCCTGTTTTGATCTACGATTGTGGAAATCAATGCTTGTTGTGTTTCAGGACTGAAATTGTTAGTTTAACCACAGCAGAGTGGTTTTTAAAAGCAATATTGTAGTCAGGCCTTCAGACATTCACTCTAGTGATTTAAATCTGGGCATAACATGCATTTGTAAAGGCTGCAGTAGCTGGGATTAATGTGACAATTAAAAGAAAAATATACACGTATCATGTCTACAAGGTGAAATAAACCTGGTCTTTACAGCACTGCTAATGTGTTTAGATTAAAGTGCATTGGCTTGGCAATAAACTGCAACATACAGTACCTTGAATGAGTGGGTGGATGTATTCAAATCTGTTAGAACTGTTCACAGACTTCAAATATGGACAGAGCTGTTGGGTCAAGATTGCAATGTCATATTGAATATTTATTACCAATTTCCTTGTATCTTATTTAGAAACTGCAGACCTTTGATTATCATATATATTCTTTAGTGCCAGGTTTGGTAGATGTTGTGGGTTTTCTTTATAAAAATAATCAAATGATAAGTGAACCATTATTCATACAGTGAACCAAGCAAAGAGAACTGAAGAATTGAAGTTTCCTTTATGTCAATTTCCCTATTATGTTTTTTCCTTATTTATCAAACTCACAAAATATAGAAATCGCAAAAGAATTCGATTTTATACCTGTATGTATGTGTAGAGGAAACTGCGTCCTAGTGTTCAAATAGAAGTTTACTTTCTAGGTGTTTTAGTTACATGTCAAGGTAACACATGGCCTCGGTAAGTACTAAAAGAAAGAAGCAAACAAATAGAAAATCTTCATTCATCCTTTGTTCCAGACATCACTCCCCATCCTTCCTCGCCCTAATTCCTTTACCCTTCACTTCACTGTCATATCCATCACTTCCACTTTCATACTTTTCTTCATCATCTTTCTTCCGTTCATACGTTTCTATCTCATCCTTCCTTTCCTCATTCACTCACTCCCTGCCTCTGTCTCTGCCTGATGGGTCCCAGTAGATGCTCACTCTCTCTGACCTGATGGAGGATTAGTATGGCATTTAGTAAAGGGCAGCACAATAATACATGGCAAGTCACACACTCTGCACATTCCATTTGTCCATTTGCTCCCGCAGCTTCCATCTCCATTTATCTCATGTCTGAGTCTCATGTCCTGTGGTTCTACGTGCTAAACTTTCCCCACCTGATTGTGTTTGGACCGTTTTCCCCTCCTCAATTTTTAATTTTATTCTTTTATTATGTTGTATAAATGCAAAAAGACAGATCTAATGCCGATTTGTAGACAATTATCAGTACAAGTGATAATTAATTTGCTGTTGTAATTTATCATTTACCACCATTTCTATAACTTTTCTAATCCTGAAAAGGTGTCTCGAGCTCAACAGTGCGACTAATCGGACTAATTTATTATTATTATTATTATTATTATTTTAATTTTAAATCCAGTTGTCCCGAAACGTAAACCACAAAAACTGCGATGGTACCTAAACGCACCCTGTGTGACACTGAAACATCGGCATAACAACGTCATAATCTCTGTAGACCTGGTTTGTTATTCAGTGGGAATATACAGTGCTGAAAACTTGTTTGTTAATCAGTTTCTTATGCTAAACAAATAATACTAATAATTATTGAATAGTGAATAAAAGTAAGAAAATACATTCTAAAAAATGATGTTTGTTTACATATTTGATAGCATTGTTTGTGGGTTTCCAAGGGGGTCACCAGCCAGAAGCTAATGCTATTAGGGGGGAACCCCGGTCTAATATATTATAGGCTCAGACTCTTTGTAGCAAAATATATTTTTGCAATAAAAGTCCTCATCAACATATACAGAGAATCAGACTACTGTTAAGGTTTGTGTGCCGCAGCCTCAGGTCAAGCACCAACTTCAGTCCAAATCCAGTATTTGTTTTTGCCCCTGTTTGAATGATGAAATGTTAGAGTCCACTGAATAAAAGCATTTGTAAGACTATTCAAAGTACTACCACTCACAAGGTCGTGCTGTTGTCCTGCATATGAGTCCGACTGGGACACGAACATACGCACAAGACGTGGCCCGTGTCAAGTTAACAAGACCAGACAGCACTAATTCCCTGACTCACTCTGTGGTTTATTTTACCGTTCTGCTCTCTCCCCACTTTCACTCCATCCCTCTGTCATCGCTCACTCCTCCCTCGTCCGTGCTGCCGTTCAACTATGTTTCCTTTGAGCTGCTTCTCTCCATCTTTTCTGTGGAGTTACTCCTCCATCATAGCCTACAGTCGTTGTGCATTTCATTCAGCCTCTATCCAATCCATCTGTCTTTCCCTCAGTCTCTTCTTGTCACCAGGTTCTCCCTCCGTCCTTCTCTGCTGAAGTGATTAATTAGATCCACGCTATTGTTTTCATTCTTCCATACGGTTCCCTCTCAACTCCCACCCTACTCATCCTTTCCACGTGTTTCAGTCCCGTTATTTACAGCGTGAACCCCAACATCATTCAGGTTAAGGTCACATGTAAAATGAACAGTTTCTTTTCATCTCCAAACTCAGATTTATTACTTAATCTCTTTTATGAGAGGAAGTATCTTCTGGGAAATGGAAATGAAAAATGCAAAGGCAACGTAAAAGAAAAAAAAAAGTGCAGCACGTACTGAATAGACCGGAGAGAATGACGGTTGTAATGATGACTAATAAAACTGTCTCCCTGCACAGCTGATCTATTGACATACATCTGCCCTGCTTAAGTCTCCTTAAACAGGTCACATTATCGACCAGCTCCAGGGCTGCAGCTCTGCAGGTGCCTGAGACTGATCTGAAAAACAAAAGGAAAACCCTGAGAATGCAGCACGGCATCACTGCTTGCTAGAAAAGTTATATATAACCTGCTAAAATCCAATAAATATGTCTATTTAAGGTCAATTTGATCTCATAAATCTCATTTTTATAGTATCATGGTTTCATGAAAAATTGGAATATCCTTTGCTCAAACAAATTCTGTAAAAAAAAAACAACCCAAAACATTAAATCAGAACAAAAAGCTTGTAACATCTATAATAAAAATCAACTTCTAAATACCGCCTGTGACCTATTTCTGCGTGGAGGTGTTGAGTTCTATTAAACCCACATGCTGAAAAACTATACAAACAAAGAGAAAAAATCCCGATGGTCTAAATGAGTCATGGCTAAAATATCTGCTGCAAACTTCTCGTCCTTGACACACTAAAAGTGTGGCTTCAATTTTCTTTCTCCACAGCTACTTGAAGGATATGTAATGTGAGGTATGGTTTCAGGCCTACAGTCAGATTTGTTGTGAGCAGACTGCACATCATCTTCAGCTGCCGAACTACTCCGGGAGCCTCCCCCACCTCCTCCTTCTTTTCTCTGACCTTGTCTCAAACCACAGGCACAACAGAGCAGTGTAAAGAGCCCAAACCACAAAGCTGAAGAAGAAGAAATAAACCCTCTCCCTGTTTTCCACACTCCGACTCACACTCTCCTAATTATTCAATTACACTGACATCTGTCTACCTCCTCCTGCAGCTGGCATTGTTCTACTGACTCTATAAGTCAAAAAGCTCCTTAAGATCCCATTTTCTTAGAGCCTTTATTGTGTTATATTAAATCTTTTTTATGAAATCTTCTCCAAGACTAGTGCGAAATTAATGTTTTTCTAACCCTTAATAAATGTATACATTTATAAAATATTATGCCCTACATATACCGATATATTTTCTTTTGACCTCTCTGATGCATAGTAATAGTTTGAAATTCTCTTGGTGTTCTGCATCAAAACCAATTTGCACTTAAATAGAGATTTAGCATAACAACAAGAACAACAATAATAATAACAATAATGATCATCATTATTGTTATTATTATTATTATTATTTTTATTGACGATTTTAAAAAACATTTAACTTTTTCTGCAACATCAGAATCAGACCATCCTTAGGCTTCCATGTAACAATTGTGATCGGTATGGACTTTGGTTTGGTAGACTGAGTGGTATACTACTCAGCTAAGATTACTCTAAAATGACCATCTTCAGGGTAACAGGTGTGAAGAGAAGTATGTATTCAGGTAATTAAAAAAAGAGAAAATCAGCAACAGCGTAAAGAAGCAGTTCAATCATTTTGTCATTGATATATGAACCAATGTCAGCCATCTTTAGTTCAGAGCCCAGTTGCCTGGGTTGCCAGCCCCTGACTATTAATATAGAACATAGCCAGTACCAATCTAGTACCGATCAACATCCTGACTCCTGTAACCTAAGGTTGTCTTTAAGTGTTTTTTCAGAACCATTGTACACTTCCTGTGTCATCGGTACCAGCCTCACCCTATATCTTGGTGCCTTTTCTGACACCAGCCATCATTGTTTCCTTGTCTCTAACATTGCTGGTCAAATGCCTCTAATTCCCCTCCTCTTCGTCTCCACCTCTGGTACAATTGCTGATTTGTCAGTTCTCCTATTTACCTAGGATTCATTTCCCCTGTCCCTGGAGACTACTGGGTTTTGCATCATACATCCCTCTCACATCTTTTTGTTCTGCTGTTTGGTGTAGACAGTAGAACAGACAAAATCAATAGGAACCAACCACCATGAATTCTAACAGACTTTTGTCTCACTTCAAACTTTAACAAAAAAGTCTCTCTGGTTCTATTTTGGGACCGTCTCATTTATCTGCAATAGGTAGGAGATACAGTAGATTTAATCTCCTGTAGATTTAATCTCCTGTACCAAGGTTCATTAAGAAAAGGAGCATTTTTAACACTGAGGTTACAAATAATACATTCTGACCTAAACCAGGAGACAAAGATGGCCAGACAGTTCCGTTCTAGAATTTGAATCACAGAATTGGTGGTTTGGTTTTACTCAAGATCTCAACAGTCAGTAGAATAGCATTAAAGAAAAATAACTTCTTATTTTTTCTTTGTTTTTGGTGTGTGAGGAATATTATATGGAGCTGTCTTTTACGAGGGGAGAGACTGTGACTCGCTGCCTTTTGAATCACCAAGGACATAAAGACAATAATGGATTTTGTTCTGAAACAAATTCCGTTTCGAATGACCTTCGACCCTTTGAGAATTCTGCTTCACTGGACTATTTAGACCAATGGCTCTGTCTATAATTTAAGCCCGTAAAGAAACTCAAGTAAGAATGGTTTTAGTTTCCTGTTGCACTTCATAACATTGAACGCGCTTCCTGTATCGTAATCAAACATAAAAAATAGACATTTTTGATTTCAAGAACTCTGAAAAACATGTTGCACAGACATCATTTGAAAACTAAGAATTATTCATGTGTTAATTATTATTGTGTCTAATTCTACTGTCTCCTTTAATAACCATAATATATATAAAAAAAAACTGATTGTAAACAATGGCTCCAAGTCTTTGTCTGTCTTTTTGTGTTTGTTTGTGAGACAGCAGTTCCAAATGCCTTTTGACTGTTGTTGATTACGAGGCATTTGAAGCTGTGATGTTTGCATCATGTCAGTGCAGAGCTTCGCTGCACACCGGATTGATCCCTCCAGTTCAGATCGTGCAGACACTAAGACACTAAACACATGTGAAATAATCTTATTTACTCTGTATGTACACTGCATTTTTTTTTAAGTAAATAAACTGTGTACTGAGTCGCTGGATTATCCAAGCACAAACGAGTACTGGATCAGAGTCCAGTGTCTGCAGACACTCGTTTTCTAACAGATTTGATCGGGTTTGGGTAACAAAGCCACCTACAATATATAATGCAATGCATTATATAACCATTGTTGAACAGTGTGTAAAAAATGGGTCCTACCTATACACAGTGGTTGGCGGGTAGTTGGCAATGTCGTAGATGAGTCGTATGTGGCCCTGGTACAGCTCCAGGGCCAGAGGGTCGTGATCCTCTTTATACAACAAAAGGCCGTTGTCTTTCTCTGTCGCCACCTAGAGACACAAAGTCAGAACACTCAGTGTAAGTTGGCTGGTGCCCATATCTTTTAACCAACGCTGTCCTCCTGTCCACAGCAGCAGATGTGGGCCACTCAAGGCTAGTACTGTAATGCATTGCTTTTGGTCCAATTTTAGGCAATTTTCTTACTGGGTCAACATGTGGCATGGAGGATGAATACCAGATGTGGGCCATTAAAGGCCTATTATTCACTGCTCACACTTCACAGCTTAATGACTAGAAGTGACAATTGCTTGGCCAAATTAACTCAATAGGTCTAAAGGGCCTGTACAGAGACAGATATGGGCCATATCCCATATTGGCTGTGATGTGGCCCACAGTTTGGATTCCAGATGCGGGCCACTACAGACCCACAGACTCTGTTTATTTACTGTATGTATATGTACAGCTCGACCATTCTGATCATCCGCTGATAACAGTTCCAAGCCCTGACGCAGAAAATACAAGACGCAATAATGAAAAATTCACTGGAAAAATGGCCATGATTTCACATGGCTATTGAAGTTCATGATTTGTGCCTATAAACTGAGCGTTTGTTGGTTAGAACGTAACGAAAACCAGCTTGTTTGTGGAAGATTTAAAACATGTTTTGTCAACTACTGTGTTCCACTTCTTTTCCGTTGGCTGTCTGTAGCCTTGTGGTAATCCTCAGTGATCCTGCCAACCTACGTACTGTAGCTGGCAAAGGCCGCGGACGCGGCTCCAAGTCAAAGATGCAAGCAGACTGTTGCAAAACCTAACAAGAAAATAAGGAAGAAATGTAAAATCTGCCAACGACTTTCCCCAAAACAAGGTCACTGGCTCCTCCTTCCCACACTTGACATATCCCACTTGCTGGTGTGTGTGTGTGTGCGTAGAGCACTAAGAGCCGCTAACTAGCGAGCAGAAAAGGGGCCAAGGGGCCAAGCACTTAACACTCTGACTTCAGTGAAGCATAGCCAAGTCAACAGCTCCTAACAAGCTGCTGAACAGGAGAAAGGAGGAGGTGGCGGAGGAGGAGGATTGAGAGGAGAACGTGACCGAGGAGAGAAAACAAAGAACACACAACGAAAGGAGGAGATGGTAGAAAAAGTCAGAAATGAGCTGTGATGAAGAATAAAAAAAAACAAAGGGTGGTTAAAACTTGAAAAATTGCAGCTGCACGTCTAGCGTTTGGTGTTTTCCTCTCTCCTGCCTTTGAATCAAAGCCTTTCGGTGGTGTTTTAAGAGCCTTGGCACTGGCACTAAGATGGCCTGGCAGCTGCGGCGGCGGCGGCGGCGGGAGCACAGACACACGTGCACTCACTCACATTTACACACCAGGATCCAAACAGGTGGTAAATATCTATTAGACTGCCCTCCTTTTTTCCTGTTTCACTTTCAATCACTTACGTTCTCCAATCCGACGGGAGAACAAATGTGTCTGGATGAAGACCTGGTCCTCAGATGTACCTGGGCTGTGGGTAATGAACGTGCACGTAAACGTGCACTGTACGTGTGTGTGTGCTCAGACGTAAATGCTCAGTGTAACATGGAAACAGCAGATGTTTTGTTTTGCTTTGTCGGAATGGAGAGACTGCTGCTGCCACCAGGCTGGACTGGTTTGTACGACCCAGGGCACTATTGTAGGAATCTCTAGGGTATGATGTATGGATATACAGTATATATATATATATATATATATGTGTTTTTTATAACCAATGTTTTAACACACAATAAAGTCTAAGGTATTTCACTCATAAGGTGAGCAGAATACGATGCTGTTTATGACTCCATAAATTCCTTCTGAATTCTTGTCGGATCTTTACAGCTCTGTGACAGTGGACTGTACCTGTAATGAAATATGAGCTGTGGGGCGGAGCTTCACGCCGGGCAACTCCACAAAGGCATCACGGCCCAGGAAGTGAACGGTGGCCGTCTTGTCACATTTGCTGCCGTAGAAAA
>NC_024321.1:3037141-3056508 GCF_000523025.1 Cynoglossus semilaevis
GACACAGCGCGCTATTGTGTGGATCTCTAGTGTGTGATGTATAGATATACAGTATATATATATATATATATATATATATATATATATGTGTTTTTTATAACCAATGTTTTAACACACAATAAAGTCTAAGGTATTTCACTCATAAGGTGAGCAGAATACGATGCTGTTTATGACTCCATAAATTCCTTCTGAATTCTTGTCGGATCTTTACGGCTCTGTGACAGTGGACTGTACCTGTAATGAAATATGAGCTGTGGGGCGGAGCTTCACGCCGGGCAACTCCACAAAGGCATCACGGCCCAGGAAGTGAACGGTGGCCGTCTTGTCACATTTGCTGCCGTAGAAACCGGGCATGCAGCGGCACACGGGCTCCCCGGCTGTCACGATGCACTGGGCACCATTCTGGCAATCTGATTGGTCGCAGGGGCTGGTCTGCAGCAAGATCATTGGCGGAGGGTTCTCACAGAAGAGCCCACTAAAGGAGAAGCAGTTGAGAGTGAAGATAATGTATTTTATTAATATTTAATTAGAGTCATTTCTTGTGTCAAGAGTTGTGCAATTACTTAAAGACCGAGTGGGTATATTTTAAAAAATAACATTCTTGAAGGACACAAACAAATGAAGGTGAGATTCTTTATCCATCATTTATTAGATGTTGTATTTTAAAAAAATTTCCTTTACATGCATAATTAAAATGTTTGGCTCACCTACCATGTCGCAGCCAATCAGAGTATTCATTTCTTTTCTCAATTCCTGAACCATTTTTCTGGCTCGCTAAGGTAAGTGACTACTCATCTGTCTCCAAATTGTCATGGGAGACACAACTGAATGCCAATAAAAACTAAACAGGAGAGCCCTGATTGGACCACACTCCGAGCCTGATGCTAGAGCAGATGCTGCTGCTAACTGTCCTGAATGCTCTATTTGACACAAGTTATATACGGTTGCTCCATCAACTCACTGCGCATCATCATCATTAGCATCCCCTTTTGTTTGTCTGTGCAACAATCTATTTGTGCATGTCCATACGCTCCTTTCCTGCGCTCTCACCTGAAACCTTCCTTACAGACGCAGGTGTAGCCGTTGACGGCGTCCACACACTCGGCTCCGTGTTGACACTTATTCTCCAGACAGTCATTGTAATCCTGCTCACACTGCTGGCCCACGTAGCCCGGTAAACAATCGCACCTGCAGGGAGACAGACGGCAGGAAAGTCAGAGTCAGCATCATGATTGTTTAACCGAGAGGAGAAAGAGTTTTAGGACTTTTTACGGCACAGGTGCAGTCAAGTAACACTTGTTTCCTGTAATGGCTCTGAGGAAAGAGAATGCATTATAGGCTTTATAGACCTGGTTTAAAGTCAGATGTAAACACTTAAATATTGTCCTGTTACTGCAATTTGTATTTAGTTAATATCTATGTTTTTTATTAATTGAATTATTTTTAAATTAATTTAAAAAAAATACATATGGCCACATTCTTGTTTCTTTCTATTGAATTACCCATTCAAAATAGAAATGTATTAAACAAAGTATATGTATTAAAAATGTATTATTATTATTAACAATAATAATAATAATAATAATATTTATTCTGTAATAGTTCCTGTAAATGTACCTAAAAAAGGATGACATAAAAGTGTTCCTGGAATTTCTATTCCTCCTCAAAAATAAAGCAAATTTAGACAATGATTAACCAACAAAACAGCTAGAGGTTTTTCAATATAGCCAAGTTGGTAAAAATAATAATTTATAATAATACAATTTGTTTCAAATAGCTGTGGAGATCCCAGAACCTTCTCCCTATTTTGCACCAATTCTCATCCATTTCTAACCTTACACATGTCACGTACAGTATGTATCATGTGAAATCACATGCTATAGAGCAGTAAAACACGCTATCAGAGGCTTTTTGAAGTTGAAAAGTATGCGATCTGTATGGTTTGAGTTAAGGTGGATCACAGTTTTCTCATAAACACACGTCCGCCTCAGTGATGTGTTTACACCGATCTGTCCCGATGTGTATTCATCTGAGGACAGCAGTGTTTAACAGCAGTCACTCAGGTTCAAATAGAATCCAGCTCCAACTCTGACCCTGCCGCTCCTATCACTCTGATGTCACTCTCCGTGGTCTGACCCCTGACCTTTTAACTGCCAATCTCCATACGGGCCTGTCACTCACCTGTAACTGCGGCCCATGTGGACACACTTTGAGTCGTGCTGACAAGGGTCAAAGCCAGGTAGACAGGGGTCAACCACCTCTTCACAGAGGTCGCCTGTTAAGAGAACGACAGAATGTTTTTCTCTGTTAAAAACATTGTAATGGCATCATTTATAGTGAACGTCATGAGGATGGAAGAATGACAAGAAATAGCTTGAAACAGAAGTCGATCATCAACTGAATTAGATAAGAGTGTCTCCTAAGAAAGCTGGTCATGTTGCATTGTACTGCTGATTCTATTTTGGGCACAGGTTGACTCTGAGGTCACTGCTGCACAGCATTTTCAACCTCTAAAAAAACACATGCGTAAGTAAAAAAAAAAAACAACCTCCAATCATGTCATTCTGCTTCTGTTTCTCTTTTCCTGTCCATGATTTCATTTTATTTGCGTGAAAAGAGTGAAGAAAGGGTTGGCAGTTTAGCTAAATAATGATTGAGGAAAGTTAAAGTGCAAGGCAGAAAACATTTACGTTCTGTCAGAATTTTATGATCCCATCCAGGTTGTGTCGTGGGGAAGAGTTTCGATGAAAATGTCAATTTTAGCATATAAATAATGAAAAAATGACACTCTGGGTTTGGCATTTAGACCATAATGGTGATCCCTTGTTGGAGGCATGAAAACTCTTAAACACTCAGGACATGATGTGTTTATTGACTTTCTGATCCTTACAAAATACATTTTAAAATGAATCTCTTAACTTCCTTTTCTAGATTCCCAGCAGAGAAATCCTAACACATTCTCGGCCCCTAGACCTTTCTGTCATTCTTACTCTGCCAGTATAAAACTGCACACAAATCACTTTGTCCAAAAGATACTCTGACATTTTAATTTAGTTGAGCACATTCAGGCACAGAACATTTTTTCTCCCCACATTTTGGACTGAAACTCCATGGATGTAGAAACCTTATATCAGCTGTTTAAAAAGGTCTCGTGACCTTTAGGCATGATTTATTCCCTCTGCTGGAAAAAATGACATGATGGTTCCGTTTGCTGAGTTGGTAGAAAGCAGAACGGAGCAGAAAAGAGTGTACTCTCAATGTGACACCTGATGATGAGGCCACGGTTCACTGAGCTGAGTGGGATATCAGATCCCCAGTGTGTATTTGTGGTCAGATGGCGAAGAGTGTGTGCAACTTCTTTATGCCAACAATATGAATGGCAGGTGTGTGTGTGTGTATTTTAGCGGACGAAGAAAAACTTTATTTCTTAGTCAGCATTTGGACTTAGACTTCCTGAACTGCACCCCCGCCTTCTCTACCTCTGGCCCCTCGCATTATTTGTCCTACGTTTTCTTCACCTTCATCCCATTTCCAAGGCTTATTGTTCTGTGTAGTGATGGGAGTATCAGTTCCGTCATTCATCATCAAACTATCAATGCTAATGAATCAGTGAAAAGAGTGCACGTGTCAGTTCCACATCATTTGAGGGTGGGTGTACCTGTGTAATTAGGTGGACAGATGCAGGTGTAGTTGTTGACTCCGTCCACGCAGGTAGAGTTGTTCTCGCAGTCGTTGTCTTCACAGTCGTCTGGGTTGACCTCACAACGTTGGCCTTCAAAGCCAGGTAAACAAACACAGCTGCAAACAGAGGGAAATAAAAAAAGGTATTTTTCAGAATGTGACTTTCAGAATTTAGACTGAAAGCCTGTATCTACTGTAGACACAAATGGAATTGAAAGGATTTCCCTTTCTCAGTTAACACGTGAAAACGTTGTTTTAACAAAATTAAAAAAATGTTATGAGATGGTTCAACTCCTCCCAGTGCTGCCCATGAGAATACAAACACTGCTTTACAACAGCTATGTTTTCGCTCTCTCTCGGTCTGATTCTTTCTCCCTCCTCTGAAACCACGTGGGCATCAAACACATCTGTACAATCAGAGTGTTATAAACATCATTTTGTTCTCAGGGACAGACATGACGTCTGTGAGTATTTGAATACAGGGTGGGGGAGGCCAGATCTGGATCAGATCACTCAGGACAGATGTCAATACTGGGCCACAAATAAACATGAAAGGCCAAAGTTCCTCCAGCTTTTACCGAGCGATAAGATACAGCGGAACTTCAAATGACACCGACTGAAAAAAAAAGAGATAGATAAATAAATATAGAAGCTGAGATAAACTTCGTTTGATGCCACTGCAGCTGGACACCGCCCACTTGGGCCAAAGTAAAGAAATTATCAAAGCTTCCTGCTCTTCCTCCCCTCCATCCATCATCGTCCTCCTCTCACTCCCTCTTTTTTTTATTTCATCTTGTTCCCTTATTTGTCCCTCTGCTTTTATCTTTGCTAAAACTTGACCCCTCAACCATCTTCTTTCATCTATTTGCATTTTTCTTTTTACAATGGTGACAAACATACAGTACAGAAGTATTTAATCACGGCCTTGTTTAGCGGCGATTTTTAAATCTCTTACAGTAAATATGAAGTGAATGAAATAATTCAGCAAAGAAAATAAAACAAAGAAAAAAGTTTTCTACTCCAACTGTTTGGAGCAGAAAGTCTGGGTGTTCAGAAAATTGGAGGGGAAAAAAAGGGAAAAAAAGAAAAAAAAATGGTTCAGAAAATTGGAGGGAAAAAAAGGGAAAAAAAAATTATTTATTTAGAACAATGTTCCTGAATTTTATAATAATCAGATTCTCAAGTTTCGGATGGCACCTGAATGCACCTTGTGTCCCAGCTGCAACTTTGGCATGACAACATCATAATATGTGCAGGCCTGGCAGTTTGCGCTTATTACAAAACCGCTCTACTATTCATGCTAGTGTGTTGTAGCTAGCGCATGTTTCTCGATAATTGTCTTATTCTAAACAAATAAAAATTTTGCAGTATTGTTTTTTGCTTTATTACAAAGGGATTCCTGGCTAGAAGTTAATGCGGTCAGGGGACCTTGGCATGGAAACGTTTTTGGAACTCCTCGTCTACTCACACATTCATCTACTCTGCCTGCAGTCCAGACCAGTGTCTCATTTGAGACAAGCACAACATAAACAGGACAATACAGTGTTGTCGACCAAAGACTGCTGTTGGCTGCGGAGAAATCAAATTTCTTTGTACCTTAAAGTTTTCGTTAAAATCTGTGTTCGGTTGCTCAAATACACTAGACTAGAAGTGTGTTTATGTTCCTCATTCTGATGCAACTGCAGTAGAGACTGAAGAGAAGGGAGGAGGGGAGACGAAAAGTGCAGTAGTCGTAAAAATAGAATGAGACAAAGCCGTTAAGTTACTGGAGGGACGAAAGGCAAAACGGGATATAAATGAAAACAGCAACGTTGGTGCTGACTCAGAAACTGCTGATCCACCAGTCCAATCTCATCTTCTGACATTTAAAATACATATTTGTTTCCCATTAAGGACCAAGACTAATTGACTTATATATTCCCAACTGATGACATCACATGTCCAAATGTCAAAGGCTGTTTCCCCATCTCCCTCAGAGGGCACTGATATTTTATTTTTTCATTTTTTTTTTTTTTTTAACTTGTGTCTGTAAAGGGTAAGGAGAATCCTAATTTCATTAGCATGCGGGATGTTAAAGGTTAAACGCATAAGAAAACCTTTGAAATGGCCCAGGCTGCATTAAGGGTCTGCAGTTACAACATTATTAATGACAGTTTTGCTCAAAGTGGCTGCTGGTCATGAGCGTAGGATGATAATTGTGGACCAGTTGACGACACTGGTTAAAGGCACAGACAAGTATGATGCTATTAAAAAAGGCAGGGTAAAGTTTATTATATATGAAATGCCCCCAAAGCTGCCCCTGTGCCTCTTCAGAAGGCTTTAATCAAGAGTGTGAAATATGTGAGTATTTTATGGGCTTTTGTTCTTTTCATTCAAACATAGTTTTCTTTATTAACCATGTCCCTCTTCTACTGTAAACAATTACTGGCCTTTTCAGCGTTATATTTGTCTTTTGTTTCTGCTCGTTTCTCCTAATTTTTCAGACAGAAGGATATCAGAGTCCCATGACAAACAAAATTGTGCTTTAAACTTGATTAAGTCATTTCAAATCCTCAAAACGTGTAGAGTTTGTCACGATTGGTCACACAATGCCACATGATTTAATGTTTTTTTTTTTACTAATTTCTCATATATAACTTTCTTTACTTTTTTTTTAGAGAAAAGGTAACTGGGATCATCCTTTAGATGAAAGTTGTGTTTTGAAATGTGTATTTCAAATAGTATGAATTTTTAACATGCAGTTGGGAAAGTGTATTTTTGGCTCTTTAAAAAAAGCCATTCACATGTAAACTTCAGTTTTGTGTTGGCAAACAAACACAAAAATCAGTTTTTTTTTTACAACCAATACTCAGCTGTGAACCGATCTGACGGCTGCAGAAATAATCCCACAATCCTGCTCTCCTTTGGAACAGGCAGTCAAAACCATGTAGATCAGATGAAACCCTCTGCCGAGGTCCGACATGAACTTGATGGTTATTCCAGATTTATTTGCACGAAACTGGACTTGCGTCAAACAATAAAACCTTGGTAAAATAAAAGTGATGATGCTGCCCCTAAATCATTTTACATGATGGTAACCTATAAAAATAATATGTTTACTCTGGAAAAAACTGTGCAGAGAGTTTTTTTTTTAAGATAAAAACTCTGAGGCTGATGTGTATAATATCACAAGTTAAAAACTGTTTTTGATTTTAAGAATTAAGTTCATAGTGGCTGCAATAGTTTAACAGACACAAACTGTGGCTTCTTCTGGGTGAAACCTTTTCAGAATGAAACAAGAACAGTAGTCTTGATTCAATCAGGAGGTATTTCTGTACCTGTAGTGATCTTCGTGGCCAGACTGGATGTGGCAGGTTCCTCCGTTTGCACAGGGGAAACTAATGCAGGCATTGATGGGAATTTCACAGTTTTGACCCTGGTGAAGAAGAAAAGATACACAACCAGTTGATGGAAATAATTCACATTTTCAAACAAAAACATGTACACTTAAAGGCTCATTAACACACAATCAGCAGTTTTTCTCCTTGCATTCACCTGGAGGTGTAATCTCTACAAACTCATTCTCCCAAATGGTGTTTGTTTATATTTTAAAACTAGTCCCAGCACCGAATGGAAAGATGAACTCCTTGCTAATGACGGAAAAGAAATATTACTGTTGAGTGCTGAGGTGGAGTGCAGTCGTACCACCCACAACCACAGGGACAGAAGTGCTGGAGTGAGATGGTGGTATGCTGTGCAGCAACCACATATCCCAAACAGCTCTTTACTGTGAAACTACCATTACCACAACAACACCGACTGAAAAGCATCACAACATCCTGCTGTGATGCAGCCTCCCATGAGCAGGACCTGATAAATGAAGCTAACCCCAGAGTCGGAGTCCCCTGTTGACACACTTATAGCCCTGTTTGACAGATGTATTCACAAAAAAACAAAAAAAACCTAGCCTCCATAACTGATTGTATTATGGAGTGTAATGGATTGTTGAGGATAAATATAAAGGTCTTAATTGTCATCTCCCTCCTGTGTTTGTTCAAATATGCCATGACTATGGACCAATGCAGGGCTATATTTCAATTCTCAAGAAGTGAATGTACAAACATGTATAAGTTCGAGGCTGAGGTCTTTGGCAGTCCTTCTTATGAATACACTTTTTGTTCAATGTTTTATTACTGACATAATGCACATACAGGCTATTTATTTATTTTTTTTAGAATTTTTTCAAATCCTCAGACTTACAATACATGGACTTTAATAATAATAATAATAATAATAAATAATAATAATAATAATAATAATAATAATAATAATAATAATAAGTCCCTTATTCATCCCACGGTGAGAAAATCTAGAGTGTAAGTGGCCAGTGCATTGGGGATATAGTGGTTCCTCTGAATATAAATATATATATATATATTTGGTGAGATACAAGACTTTATTTTGACTCTACATTTATTCACATTTGAATGAACAATTTCATATAATTTCATTCAAGACCATTTATTGATCCGTGGTTGTAAACTCTCAGTAATGATATCTGATTTTTTTTTTCTTTTTCCTGATGTCTCTCTGCAGTTCATTTAACTGGCCCTTCGTTCGTGTTTAGTGTTTTACAAGTTGAACTGCGCCGCCTTCTAACCAAACACCTGTTTTCTGAATAAACAGCTTTGGCCGCTGAATTAAAGTCTAACATTTTCAACCACTAGACCTTTGCCCACTTGCACGCCCACTTCCTCTGATCTTAGCTGAGGCTAGAATGCATTTTCCCATCTCCATCCATCTTCGTAAATCTCTTGGTCTTTTTTTAAAAAAAATAACAAAAACGCTTTAATTTAGTTTTCGTCCTTCTCATTTTGCATTCAATTCCTTAGGATTTCCTTTTTCTTTTCCTCCCTCACTTTGTCTCTTTTTTCCTTCAAACTCTCCCCAAGTTCCTCTCACTTTTTTTCTTCTTCTACCTCCATCGTTTGTCCTCTGCTGCTCTATTTGGTTATCTAACACATTTTAATTAATGTTGTCGGACCAAGAATGGAAAACACACAGACATGCAAACACACACACACACATGGAGCCCCTGTTTCCTGGTCTGTGACCTTGGCAAGTGATGTTTTAATTAAATGGGAGACAAAGGTGTTGTCTTCCTGTGAAAGCCTAAAAGTGCTGAGGTGTCTGTACACAAGGTCTACCGTTTCTGCCCGAAACAGAAGTGTATCTACACAATATAGGTATGAAGCCGTGTGCGTGCCGTTCATCAGTCAGAAGAAGCCAAAAGATTTATGTAAAATCCTAAGAAAAATCTTGACATTAAACCTCTTTCAATATCTTTGCATGTAACAAGTCTCAGTTTTACTACTTACTTCTTTATTTTTCCCCTTATGCTGCCACACAATCTCGTGCCAAAACACACAATCGCGCCCACACAAACACACATACATCCTCCCACACACTCTGCAATGCAGCACAATGCAAATTGCCCTTCACTTGTATGTCTTTCTTAATGCAGACATCATCGAAGATTACTACGGCCTTCCTCTGCATCAGTCGATCCCCCCTCAATCCAGGCTACTTTTCTGTCTTTCTGATACGTGCAAAGCTCAGACTAGCAAAATCTTTTTTCCTTCGTCGCCCCGGCTGTTAGAGTCCATAATTTATAGGCTTTAAAATACTGATGAAGCACTGAATTACAGTTACAGTATTCCGGCTGACAGAGGAGGGAGCTGGAGCTGCAGGATAGGAGACAAAGACGACAACTCATCTCAACTGCTCTCACTGGAGGAGTATTGTAAGGATTCGCCGACGCTCACGGCCACGATAACTAACTAGTTAAGAGACAGATGTCTGCAGTTCTGTGATGCAAACAAACACAACACGCTCATATTCCTAGAGATAACAAAAGCACGCATCTTCATTATTAAACATTCAGTTGAACTATTCAAACAACAAATATAAAGGCTTGACTTGGAGTACGTGTCAGACTTTATTCTACAATTTCTTTTCATTAGCAGCCTATTACCAACAGACAGAAACCAACTACAGGGCTTCCTCAGTTCACGATGTCTACCTTCAGCATTTCACCGTTACGTTGCCACAACCCCTACGTATAAATCTATTAAGAAAGTCTTGATCCCTCATTTAGATGAGGAAGAATAACAGGCAAGAGTCTTCTGATGGCACTGCTTGTCAGACAAATTGTAGAGGACAATAAAGAAATCAATGGTCTTCATTGCTGTTCGCTGTGACTAACTGCAAGTAAAAGCAATAGTTTCCCGGCCAATGTAATGTTAGAGTATGTACGGAAGTTCCAACCTTTGGTGAAAAATTCGAGTTACGCCACCGCTAGAAACCATACCCCGATGTCAAGTCAGGGACCCCTTGTATAGTTTTTCACTGCATTGCACTAATACTGTATTTCAGGGGTGCCAAACATATGGTCCGTGGGCCCAAACCGGCTCTGGTTTTTAATCTGGCCCTCTTAATGAATTTTGATAATTAGAAAAAGAAATTTGTAAAATGATATTTCATTAAATAGGAATTAATAACAATAAGTATAAGTATTTAATATACGTTATTGTATATATATATATATATGTAATAATATAATAATGTTATTCATAGTTAATTATGTAATGGTTGTACTTGTCCTGCTCCCTGCTCTACATTAAATGAGATTGTATGCGACCCGTGAACCAAAATGAGTCTCATAACCCTGATGTATTCAAATGTAAAAAGTCAAGACCACGAGGTGCAGGTTACTACACCATTTAACCCAAGGTCAATAAAGAAACCACTCTTTTGCCTTGCTCAGGGGGAGTCTCACCTTGAATCCATATGGACAGGTGCAGTGATAGGATCCTGAACTTTCAGGGACACAGGTACCGTTGTTCTGGCATGGGTTCGCCAAGCAGGGAACACACTTTGACAAGAGGTTGATATCAACTGGACCTGAAGAAGGTTAAAGCAGCAGAAAACAGGACAAAAATATGAGGAAAATAAGAATATAAAGATAGATCAGATTGTTTCATGCGTCAAAGGCACTAAAAAGATAGTGAGGTTAGAAAGCAAACAAGTGTTACAACCCGGCGCTTGACTATGTGAAGTACATACTGTAGGCGTATGCACTCTTCAGCCATTGTTTGCTTTATAAATTGTATCAACACACAGTCAGAAAAAGCTGACTGCTTCAATCTGTCCACAATTCCACAGACACCACTTCTCCATCTAAAAGAAGGGATGAGTTTTTTACCTTTGCACTGGAACCTGTTGAGTGGCGTGGTGAGCAGCAGCCTGTCGGCCATGTCAGGAGGTCCGGTACATCGAGCAATCCCTGGTCAAGACAGCATTTTTCCATTTAGCGATGAGAGAATTGTACTCATGTGACATTACCCAAAAACAAAGAAGGCATTTATTATATTTTTATTTTTTTACCAGGTTCTTTAAAGCCAGCTTTGACCCACTGAGAGAGCCAGCGCAGGTCACAGTTACAGTACAGAGGGTTGGCACCCAGAGCCCTAAACAAAAAGACAACAAACAGTTGAAAATGAATGTTTCCAGAACTTCTTATAGAAACATCCACGTTTTAAAGATTATGAACCATCAGGACCATATATTGCGAATAAATCTGGAAAATCATAACCATTGAAGTATTTACGATTTTCAAACAGAATTATTATTTTAAATGCTAAAAGTAAAATAGCATAGCTTCCTGTACATCTGTCTTCAGTTTGATTTGTAGAAAACAAATGTGAATATCCATAACAAAGGCTATCTATCTATATTTGTGCACAGTTTCTTAAAGACAGGCAAAAAAGAAAATTAAGTATGCATCCTAATAAATAAAAATAAGTTTTGGTGGGAATGAGTTTTTAAGAGAATTTAAATGTAATGCTGACAAACACGATTATCCAGATATTTTCCATGTGCCATTGCACAAAGAAATATTGAACAATATTGATGCCTTTTATAATATTTAAATATAATAAGTGCTACTGTACTGCATTAGGGACCAATGCCCCTACTGTTAAGACTGAGTATAGCATGACAGGATGTTTTTTTTTTTTAACTCAGAGCAGATTGTGGTTAACAATGGGAAGGGTATGGAAGCCATGAAAAATCATTTTTATTTATTTTTTATCTAATTCTGTTTATCGCCCACACGTGCACACATGAACATGTAGATGAGGCTGCACTTACAGGTGTGAAAGAGCAGTGAGGTGATTGAAGGCTCCTTCTGGAATTGTTGAAAGGTCGTTGCCATGGAGAGTTCTGGAGGGAAACGAAAAAGCACACGATCCTTCACATTAGTATAAAACTGAGAACTAAACTTTTGAAGCATGAATTCTTGCATTTTTGCTTTTTTTATTAAAACAGGATATTGACCTTTGTATTCATTTTTACTGTGTTTTTACTGCTAAATGCGAGACAAAAATAATAAAGACGACACAAAGAGAGCAGTAGACGCTGAGGTAAATATAGCACTTGGCTTTATAATCTACATTTCTCCAAAAGATAAATAAAAATATCAAAAAGTGTGAAAAAACAAAACTAAGACAAGCTAGAAAAAAAATTTACCTAGATAACAAAAATTCCGCTTCAATATAAATAAACAACAGGTTAGCTGACTGAGAAATATGTGGAACGTTCCAGGACTGAACTGCTGTCCCTGTCATCGGAGAACACCCTGTCACGCTCTCCGCTGCTCACACTCAATAATGAAACAGTGAATATTTTCGGCATCGCATCCATCATATTAGACGTAAATGAAACTGACATTTGGGCTGTATAACGACCTACATGCAGAGAGATTATAGCAGCAGCATGGTTCTGGGCTGCCTTGTGCTAAATTATTCAATTTTTTGTTGGTTCCTGAGCTGCAGAGACAACATCACACTCCTTTTAAATTGAAAATAAATACATTATTTATGGCAGCCGGGCAGAAAATAAACAGAAACTTTTATATTCCTCGTCAGGCAATAAAGCGTTCGCTAGTCTGGAAACGCTACATAATTTGACTCATGTGGTTTTTCCCGCATGTGCGAGTAGTGCGTGGATGTGTGGATGTATATGTGTATTTGTGTGCACGTGTTTTTGATGTGTGTAGAAGAAAACACAGGGTCTCTGTGTCTGCCGGCTGTGATGTGTACCAGTGTGTGGATGCTCTTTGTTTTCTGCCTTTGGGTTTTGGTGGACATGTTTACAAGTACGACTTGGATTCTTCTAATCCTGCTGGCCAAGTGTATATTGCTTCTAAATTTGATTAATTTATTTTTACATAAAGACACGATGTATCTTCGATCTTGATTAGTCAATTCAAATGTATTTAAATTCCGAAAGCTACACGTCAATTCTGAGGCTGTGGTTGAAGTTGGGATAATGGTTGAAGTTGTTGCTGTACAGGTGCAGCATCCTCACAGCAACAGCTGCACAATTCGTTCTGACTGTATGTGCGCGTCCTCCGTGTGTCTCGCAGTCTAAGCCTGTTGCCTGTTGGATAATAAGTTCAGATTCCATTAGAGCGCCGGGCTGCAGCAGGGGACAGCTCAGCTATCAAACCACCACTATTGCCAAAGTGCATGTTTGTGTGCACGTGTAAAAGCGTTCACTTTCTTTGGAAGTTTGAGCTTGCGTGTGTGTGTGTGTGTGTGTGTCTTTTATGTGTGCATCTGTATGTATGGTGGTCTCACTGCCTCTGCACAGATCTGGCCCGTGGGGGGTTTGTGGGTAATGAGGAAGTGACAGTGATGGCTGCCTGGCAACCAGTTGCTACGCGGGGGCAGACAGGGAGCAGTCCCCACGGCAACATTAACTAAAATGAAAGGAAAGAATGAAGCAAGGAAGGAAGGAAGTAGAGAAGGATAAAGAAAGAAAAGATTGGCAAACTTCTGCAGGGTGAAACCTCATAAGACCTACAAACAATGTTTGGATAAAAGGCCAGAAGACTAGACTGACACACAAGACCTGAGCTAACACACAGGAACAGGCGGAGCTCAGAGGTTGCAAGATACGTTTGGTTTCTAGGTGAAGGTAAAACTGGTCAAGTCAATGCCAGCTTCACTGTTGGCTATGGATTGGGCTAACAATCTCAATACTCTCACTGTCCTTTATACATTTAGGTGACACTGTGTTTTTTACTATAAGCAGACAACTTCAACAGGGGCAATGCAACAAACCACCAGGTCTACATAGATTACGACGTTTTCATGCAGAAGTTGCAGCTGCCATGAAAGGGGAGTTCAGGTACCATCGGAAACCTAAGAAGCTGGTGATTGCGGCAGTTTATGTGTGGTGCATTTTTTTCTGAGGCCGCCCTAGCTCCCCCTGGTGGCTAGATACAGGACTTCCACTTTGAAAACCACTGTCATATAGAATATGTACAATTTTTTTTCTTCCAGTTTTTTGTTGATTCTTGGTAAATAATTGACTTATAAACTTCATTTAAGAGGAACAAACTGTTGTGTCTGATGCATGTCACATTTCTTAAATATCTTGTATGTAGATATGGAAATGTTGGAACCCTTTAAAACAAGGAGGAATGCAGCCAAATCTGACTGAAATAGTGTATAAGAGAAGGAAAGAGCAGGAACCGTTGAACAGTACAGCGAGTGTTTCATATGTTCAAGGCTGTTTACGGTCTCACAGGTGTGTGAGTGGATCGTTTGACGGTGATATTTACGGGCACCAGTATGCCTATGTGTGTTTCTGTGTGTGTGTGTGTGTGAGAGAGAGAGAGACAGAGGGTGGACATTAAGATGGATGAGTGAGGACACAGAGGCTGAAGGTCGATACATCAAACACAGAATTGGGCGGAGTGGGAGAGGAAAAGACAGAGGGAGAAAGAACGAGAGGAAGATAATGGAAGGA
Organism: Cynoglossus semilaevis; assembly: GCF_000523025.1. Classification (NCBI taxonomy): domain Eukaryota; kingdom Metazoa; phylum Chordata; class Actinopteri; order Pleuronectiformes; family Cynoglossidae; genus Cynoglossus; species Cynoglossus semilaevis. The sequence goes on from NC_024321.1 coordinate 3,051,680, forward strand.
TAGAGCGGAGAGAGAGACAAGAGAGAGGGAGAGGAGGGAAAGACAAACCTGACACAGCAGATGGACAGAGTACGAAAGAGAAAATGAACGATTGTCTCTTTTATCCATGTTACTTCCCTAAACTAACACATGACTTGACTGCTGCTAATTTAGGGACCAAATATTTACACCAGGTCTAATGAGTTCAATCTAAAGACGAGCTTGGATACTCACAGCAGACGCAGTGACTTCAGTCCATCAAAGGCGTGGACAGGGATGCAGCGGATCTGGTTGTAACTCAGGATGCTGAGAAATAAAGGGAAATAGAGGAGATTTAAAAAAAAAAACAACAACTAAAAGAGAGACGTTTAATCCACATTGCTGTCTTTTTAAGACTGCATTTACATCATTGTTCATTACATTGGCATCATAATAAAGGAGACTGAAGGAAACACAATAAAAGACTATGTCAGTGTGAATGCTTGTTGCTCCTCCTAACCTGTCTATGTCTACAAGTCTAAAAACTTGAACCATACGGTTCAACCCGCGAAATAAAAATAAACATCAAATAATAAAGTTATTATTTATTTTATTTTATTTTATTTAAGTGTCTGCCCCCCAAATTTCTGGTCCTGTGACATATATATTTTGAGGAGCCCTGGTCTAGAGTGTACCATGCCCTCGGCCATTGACCTCTAGGATTAGCTCTAGTGCCCCCTGTGGCCATGCCAAGGCATAAACTGTAGATAAAGGATGGATGTTACCAACGTTTGAGGTAATATTTGTAATGTTAGGCAATAAGTTGCAACTTTTTCAGAAACCTGTAGTGAATCCTTTGGATAAAATATTTAGACTTAAAGTCCTGCACAGACTTGATTTTATTCTGCAAACGTTTGAAATCTTTTGTTCTATAATTAACAACACTGTGGCTAATCACAAGGCCCCAGTTAGACATGGGTTTGTGGTTTAATTATACTGTCTATTCCACACAGCCTTTAAATTACAGGTGTGGTGGCTTTATGATGACATAAGGACTTGGTGGTCTGTGCTATCCTACGTGTAAATAGTTTCACTCAGACAGAGGAAAATAGGGTGAACTATTTCACAGAGGCCTTACAGACTTCCCATTTGTGAGTTTGAAGGGCCATTTCAACGACTTTCTTTCTTTCTTCCCCTGAGCCCCTGCTCATTGCTGACCCTGCATGAACCTCCAAGAATCATAGTGCCAGGTTATTAAGAGGCTTAAAGGCATCTCAGAAGAAAAAGGATGAAAAAAAAATCTGCACTTCCAGTAACAGGTAAAAAAAAAAACATAAAAGAAAGAATCCTTGCATCCAGCAAAGTCCACAGATTAACCCTAAGACTGGAAAATCCACTGTGGAAAGTAAGAAAAAAAACACTCTCTTCCACCTTTTTACTATGTGAACCAACGGTGTGTTTATGCTTTAGCACAGTGTTTCACATGGAACGTGTTCCACTGATGCTATCTGGGGGCTAACAGTAAAACTCTGTGGTAGAACTGGACAGGACCAGTGCAGCTACATGAAATCTGAAACAAGGAGGGAAGGAAATGTTGCCCTGTCAAACTTTTATTCACACGCGAGTCCAGTTAGGATATATATATATAAAAGCCAAGACATTTAATCAATATACTAAAAGCTGGAAAAAGCAATAATATCATAATGTTCCTGTTCTAAGTATAAATGGTTAACTGGCCAAAGAGAACAGGAGGTTTAACATCTGTTCAAAATGTTATTTTTGATGTGAAATATTATCTTATCTGCCACGACACAAGTGTCTGAAGAAAACTGAACATGTAGAAACATGATCACAAACATCTTATTGACCTACTATAAAAGCTCATTTTTATTTATATGTTTAGCCGTAAAACTTGAATGGTCGAACTCACACATCTAGAACTGTGACATTTACTGAGACGTCAGCAAAAAAAGAACCATGAACCTTAGGTTACAGAGAGACTTAATAAAAGATACAGAGGAAACACAGACAACAAAATGTGTCATCTGAATTAATGAAACTACCCTGAGGGTAGGGAGGGAGGGGGTACTTTGACGCTGACCTGCTGGAACTGGGATTCAAACTTGCAGTGCCAAACACAAGCCTGATTTCCCACTGGGTCAGGGGCTACTGTTTATCACAATTTCTCAATTATCATAAAAAAAATGGTTTTAGAAAAGCACAAATTTCTTTCACTTTTCGCCACGTGTGTGAAGTAAAGCAGCGTAACTTACAGCGTGGCCAGTTGGGTCATGTTACTGAAGGTGTATGGAGCCAGGGTGCTGATGCTGTTGTTGCTCAGGTCTCTGGTTGGACACAAATAGACAGAAAGGATATTTCGTGAAGCTGCATATGTTACAATTATATCATAAAATGTTTTGTCAGCTGAACGTCTGCCGTATGAGGTGTTGTTAGTGACACGTACACGAGTAACAGCTGCTTCAGAGATGCCAGCTCCTTGGGCACAGACGTCAGGAGATTACCCTCCAGGTAACTGCAAGGAGAGTTATTACAGTGAGCACAGAAGACATCCAGCACACACACACACACACACACACACACACAGAGGCGTTTGTTTTCATCCATGTTTATGTGCACAAAATTATTATCATCAATATCAGAGATCCAGTTTAACTTTGAGGGCAGACAGCTAAATGCTGCTACATGTGTTAATATATATATATAGGCACACAGACAGGGAGTGTATGCTAACATTCTCTGGTCTTTAACTCACACTCTTTGTCTCCCTCTCTCAGGTCATAAGTAGGTCATGATGACACTTTGATGGAGTGTCTTCTTCTGGCTGATCAATACCTAATCACTGCTATTGACCTCGCAGTGCAGACCTATTTCATCGCTAACAGGTTTTCAGTGCACGTTTCACAGTAATAATTCACCTTTGCTCCCACAGACTTTGGTCCAGACATTTTGTTTTGTTTTTAATTCTCAAAGCGAGACCGTTTTATACCCTGATTTTGATTAGTTTATTTGTCAGCACTGGAGATTCCTTTGAATTTAGTGGCCTCTAACAATCATTACATTCATTACAAAGAGACAAACAATTATGATATAATAATATAAGTTACGATGGCCAGTAATCTAACATGGCACAAAACTGTAATTGATGACAATATAGTAAATTTTTACAGTACATTTGCAGTGGTGGTGCTTCAGATGATTCAAAACACGTGGTCTGGTAGAGCAATACACCAACAAATATTCATTTAGTATAACGATAAATCAAGTGTAAATGTACAACAGGAGGTTTAACCTGAATGAGCTCTTCTTTCTGTCTCTTTAATTTATTACAAGGCAATTCATTTTTCCTCTCAGCCACCGTACTTTCCTAATGATTCATTTTTGGTAGCACAAATCTAATGGACACAAACTGAATATATGAAGCAAAACATTGTTTACATTTGCATATACGGGGTGATACTGTTTTTAATACCTTTAGTATTACGTTTTTATCTGGCTATTCTTTTTCTACTCCGTTCTATTCTGTTCTGTGTCGTTTCTTTGTGCAGGGCAGGGCAAACTGCTGCATCAATGTTGCACTGCAGTAAAGTGTTAGTGGTTGTGACTTTGCATGTTACAGAGGAGGCTTTACTCAAATGCCTTATTGAGTATGTGCGTGTGTGTGGGGGGGGAGGTGTTTATGTGCACGTGCATTGGAGAAACCATGACTCACAGCTCACTGGTGTCCTTGGGAATGCCCTTGGGCAGAGAGTGCAGCCCCCTGTTGCTGCAGCGCACCACACCGTCTGAGCACGTGCAGACGTCAGGGCAGCCTGATGCAGGGAGACAACCATTATCCTCAGCACCTGGAGAAAAAAAGAAAGAAAGAGAAGGAAAGAGACATTAGAGACGGAAAAAAATGGACAAGACAGGCTTAAAAGTAAAGGACCACCAATTTGAAATGTGGACAAAAAAACCCCCAAAAATGTACGTAATAGATCGTAGAGAAGGAAAAAAACACGGAAAATAAAACAGACAAAGAAGGAAAAAAAGGTAAAGGGAGGCGAGGGAGAAATAAAAGTGTGAATGGGAAGCAGAGAGATAAAGGATAAGATCCTTAGAGTCAGCACCTTCTACACTATATAATCCATATCAAATGACTGTAATGGCTGTTAGAATGAGCTGCAGTTGTGTTTCAACATCTGGACCAGGACCTGCAGGCAGGTCACAGCAGGTTATTGCTCGGAAAACACACCTAAAATGACTGTGGATAAATAGTGAACAGATGTCTGTATAATAGTCTGTCAAAATTCTGGGATTTAATGTAAAAGTGAAATGAAAGCTGCAGCATCCTGCAGGTTTTTTTTCCGACTCGACACATTAGGTCACAGGAGGTGTTTCCACTGCAGGACGTGGAAACAGGAGTTATGTAAATTTACATAACCAGAGCTGGGTACGGCCAGGGAAATGTAGGCACTGCATCCGCCCCAGAAAGTACCTGATTTAAATGATGAGGGTGGAGCCTCTTACAAGTGTCGCTCCAAATGGCTGCCACAGTTATTTAGCAAAGAATGATGACACAAGATATAGAAACATAACCCACTGAGAACTGTTTCTTAAAAAAAGAACTGATTTTGTTTTAGATGTATTTAAGCCAAAATGTGAATGAAAAAAAGACAAAAATCAATTGTTCAAATTATTTCTCCTTTCTTTCTATTTCGCATGACATCACGAGAACACTAAGTCTTATAATGACATAAAGGAGGGCTAGTTTAAGGTTAGCCCTGTTTCTTATTAACTCCAAACACACACTATTAATCTTATTGTGGAAAAGAAGATTTGGCCTGTAACTCGTTCCACAAAAAGAGGGAAAG
>NC_024321.1:3056528-3091369 GCF_000523025.1 Cynoglossus semilaevis
GATTGTAATCACTGTAAAACTCCCTGATAAGGAAAGACGGATCAGAGAGCAGTGTTGTTGTTCTTGGCACAAAAACGGCTTTCATTTCCCTGACTGACAGACAGAGTCACTTAAACCGCTCTAATCTGAGGCCACAGTTAAATAGTTGAATGTAAATAGTTTAGCCGTGGTCCCAAATGTAAAACATGCTCAGTTAAAACCATAATGAGCAATAATGAAGATTAGTCAGTGAGCCAACAACAACAGCAGCCACAGTTTGAGCTGCTGTGTGCGGAAAAGATGTCAAAAAGATGAAGTAAAAAAAAAACAAAAAACGACCAATTCAACAAGCACGTCTACACTTGTATACAGGAAGTCTGGACTCACATACTGTCAATAAGTACCTGTCACTCACCCGTACTAACACAGTGGTAACATAGGACATTAACTACAGTCTGAGCCATAATAAAGGGCGAAAAGTTCATAAACAACACAAACAAGAGAAAGTGAATGTGGTACAATCCAATGTACAATATGTCGCTGTACATCGTGACCATGGATCAACACTTTCTTAATTCATTTATGTGAGATGGCAACACTGTGCTAAATATTTATGTAAATATCTACCCACAGGTGACACAAACATACTTGTATGTACGCAGTATTTACTGTTCCCTTGCAGTTTTGAAATGGAGTTAGTGTCTAAAAGTCAAGAAAACAACAGCTCAGGTGCCTGCCAGAACTGCAAACTGAGTGTGTACATGTCTTCATTTAACCTGAAGTGTAGACTAAGAAAAATCTAATCTGCAGGGATGTACAGCCGTGGGCTGCCTCCACCTACAGCTGCGCCAATTGAGCCAACATGTATATGTGCGCTAAATATCTCCTCAACAATTCAATTAACTGTACACGTCCCCTGGCCGCCTCTGGACAACTTAACAGCCATTTCACTTAACTCTAAATACACTGGACACAGAGACCTTGGTTGTAATTGTGTGTGTTTTTGTGCATTTGTTCTTTGGAGAACCATTTTGAGATTTACAGCCTGAGAATTGAACCACTTCAGCATCACTTAAGTGGTTGTGTTGCCCCTAGGAGTGTTCCAGTAGCTGCAAAAAAAAAAACAACCTAAATGTCGCGGTGGGACTCAGCCTCCACAGTGGATGTCCCTACACTGTCAAAAAACCACATGACTTGTTCAATGCACTTATAGAGGAGGGTGGACTGTAAAACAGAAATGGATTCAGACGTTGATTCACTGAAGCCCTGTCTTTTTTTTTTAACCTTATGCAAATGCTTTACCGATGTTACGATGATCTTATATTTTATTTCGCTGTAGGTAAATCAATGCAACATAATGTAAATTGTGTAAATTAGATTCCAGTATAGAAGAAAAATAAATAAATAATTAAATGAAACCAGATAATAGTGTTACTGGCTGGATCGTCCAATGGCATTCTGACATCACAATAATAGCCGGGTCTATTAATGATGTTGCCTGGCTCCATTTATAAATCTGACTCTTACTTTCTGGTATAATGTTTTTCCAATTAACGGGACATATTTTGCCCCTCACAGCCATCATCTAAAACCAGACACTATCAATTTTTACATACTGTGCAGCTTAAGGTTTGGATAGGACTGATAGAAAATTCAACAGTCGCTTAAATGGCGTTGAGTCGTTTTTTCATGGTCCCAGGCTATGAAATGGCAGAGTCGTTTTTTCATGGTCCCAGGCTATGAAGGGGATGTTTCCCAAGATTCCATGTACATAGGGTCCTTGGTTTAAGAAAGTCTTATTCTATCAGTATTCCATCACCATCAACTACTTCACACAGGAACAGGTTGGCGAGCAGAGCAGACAAACACGTTGTCAAGCGCCGCTCCATGTGAAAGACGGCTTGTTTACAATCGTCGGTTGTCTCCCTTACATTGGACTGTTGGATTGTTACATCCTAGTCTGGATCTCAAAGTCAAAATGTAGCATTCAAAGAAGGTTTTTAAAGTGCTCTGAGACACAGCGCCCTCTGGCATTAGTATTGGTATTAAACCTGCACATTCTTGTCAGTGTAGCTGACGTTTGACGATACATTTTTTCATTTCGCTGGCACACGTGCTGTACGTAAGAATAAATATTAAGCTCCGATAGGATCTCACAATCCTCTTTACTTGAGCCAACCTAGCGCTAACTACTTTCCAAACTCATTTTGAGTAAATGGTTGCAGCATGGCGACAGGAAATTAGAAAAGTGTAATGAATTCAGGGAAACTGTGGAGGTAGAGAGCGATGGCGAGGAGAGACACGGGCGCAGGGAGAAGCTAAAGAGTTTAGCCTGTCCTTCAAACCATAAATACAGTAAAAAAAAAAAAGAAATAAAAAGATGTAATGGTCAGACAGAGCCAGACCACACTTTGCTAATGTCGTCAAATTTTGGCGGCTGAGTCGACGCACTAAATAGCTATAGGAAGGCACGGTGGTGGTCACAGCCACGTCACTGAGAAAAACCACAGAGTGATGTCATCAAAGGACGCCGTTTGCCAGCGGTTACTGATCATTCTGTCCTCACAATACCCGCCAGAGCATGTTCGAATGTGTGTGTGTGTGCATTTGTGTTTGTCGCTGACCTAAGTCATTGGATAATGGAAGTTTCTGCAACAAGTATCGGAACAAATTGTCATATGTAAGACAAAAATGTCAAATGGAAGATATTTCTGTCTGCCTCTCTCTAGAAAAAAAACAAACAAACAATTATTATTTTACGTGTAGAGCGTGTAGATGTGTGTATGTAATTATTTTAAGTGTAGAGCGTGTAGATGTGTGTATGTATAGCGTGTATACACATTTCACCAGCGCCTCACGTTAAAACTGGAGTTGCATTTCCACAGACACATCAAATGTTTCACTGGGGAAAAACACCTACAAACTGCCTTTGTGACTGCAGTCAGGTATTGGAGCGAGGACACGGACGGAGATGCATATTTAATTTACCTTTCAATCATTTCTGTGACACTCTTATCTGTGCAGGACACATGGCTGCTGACTGACACCTCATCAAGTTTCACACTGTCACCTGTTTTCATTACTACGGCACTTTAACACTCCACTATGACTTTAAAAATGTTTAGTATTTACAGTCAGGACCTGGAGAATTATTTCAACACTATTTCAAGGTGTTGACAGTGAGCGCATAACGTTAAGTAAACGGAGCAGATAACACTGTGCTTGCATGCATAACGTTACTAAAGTAAACGGAGCAGATAACACTGTGCTCACCGTCACAGGTGAAGTCAGGAGTGGCCACATCCTGGATGGGGATCTCTTTGAGGAAGGCAGGTTTCTGACAGCGAGGGTTTCCACTGACCACCCTGGTCTTCTTCAGCCACTGACCCAGCCAGGACAGGTGACAGTCACAGACATATGGGTTGGACAGCAGGTTACTGTAGACAAAATTAGATTAAAGACTTTAAAGCCCAGGATTGGTGGCTTGATGGTCGTTAGATGATGATCTGGATGATTTAAAACCACCAGGATTTTGACCTTTAAATAAAACACTAATAAGCTAAATTTAGCTTTACATTACACTTTCAAATACTTATACTTGAACACTTTCCAAATCACACCCTGGAAGAAGTAACAGTGTTAGTACTTGGTATCTGCTAGTGCACAAATCAAACTACTTTGGCATTTATTGGTAAAAAAAAAAGATTGGTTCAGCCCAGACTAAATGAATAGGGGGCATTTAAAACAAAATTATTTTTTTCTTCACTTTGAACTTCATTGATGTAATGATGTAAAATCTTTCTGTTCTTTTAGATAACTGATGATTATAAATATGATTTATATGATGACTTACAAAAAGCCAACAGAGCTGTTTTCCAATCCAATTCTTTACTTTAAAAATATTTTTAAAAAATGACATTTTAATATTTTGAGCTCCTTTGTAGTACATTAATTCAACCTTGCAGATATTTTAAGGCTGTTTTACGAGGCCACGTTTCGGCTATAGTTCTATAACATTTAATCTTTGATTCATGTTTAAGGTTCTTATTGGTAAACAAACCAAAAAAAAAAAAAAAAAAAAAATTCGTATTCGCTTTCGTATTAGCATATATTGTAGGAAATGGTTTTTCATATTAGCATATATTGTAGGAAATGGTTTTAAGGGATCTTTGTCCTCAGATTTACTAATGCAGTATTGTTTGAAAAGCTTTGTCTGATTAGGATTAACCATCATATTATTGTGCATGTTTCTGTGCAGTCTAGAAAGACTAAGTCTCTAAGTCTAAGTCTAAGTCATAAACATATTTACTGGCATTTCCTGCATTAAAACTATGTATTTTATTGATATTTCAATATAACTAAAAGATTTCTGTGATATAAATACTATTCATATAAAGATTAATTTAATCCTTATGAGTTCATCTACCACATTCCTAGATTTGTGAAATCCTAATTTAAGTAGAAAAACAAGTTTTTTTCCATAATACTGTTTAGTTAGAATAGCAAATGGAAAATCTGATGCAAAGCACCTCTAAAAAAGCTCATTAAAAGAAAGTCATTTCACACTACTACAGCACAGCTACATTACTTAGAGACATTTTCTCCTTAACATAATGAGGTTTCCCTGGAAAACTCACAGATTTCGGGTAAACAACAGCCACGTTTCTGGATAAATTATCTTTATGTGAGTGAGCAAGAACTTTGCATTCAAGACGAACACTCAGTACAGATTTACAGGCAGCACATCCAGTCATAAAAAACTAAAATTCACAGAGCGATACATCAGCAGTGACAAGAGACGAGAAGCCTTTCACGTTTGTGAATTATTTGCGAGAAACGATACGGTGAGCGGCTGTTTTTCTCCTGCCATTTAAACAAACAAATATATATTTAAATTGAAAGACAAAGTGGGAAAAGATAATGTGGAAAATGGAGAGGGGGAAAAAGTGGCAGAAAGAAAAGGTTATCAGATCATTTTTTATATTCGGTTTGTAAAGTAAAAAAAAAAAAGAGCTGCAGAATGAAACGGTGGTTAAGGCGGCTGAGTGAGGGAGGAAGAAAAGGAGAAAAGGTCATCTTTGCATTTTAGTCACTTTTGATCAACTCTCACGACTCTTTGTTCCTTTCACCAATCGGCTGGTGTGATATTTATGCAGATTCCACACTGGGCTGTATTTGACTATCACACAGCCACCTCAAAGCAGCTCACACACCTTTGCCTTCACTTAATGCTCACGATCAAGTGACTGCTGTGAATCTTCTGTTTTTTGCCATACACTGAAACTGCAGCTTCACTGACAGAGCCAAACGCTGCTGTTTGTGTACAATATTTATGGTATGCTGTTACAGATAGGGACGAGTGATTTCCTCATTTCCTTGTAATGAAATGACCTCAGTGCCTGGCCACCGGACCTAAGCGAAGTCCCTTCTTTCCTTTTCACTTTGTTAATCTTTTAATTGAATGGAGTAAGGGTCTGGGAAGCAATGCAGCAGAATGGAAAAGTTAAATTAGGAGGTGAAAGAGAAAGACAAAAAGACGAGGTAGGAGTAGGAGGTTAATAAAACCAAGAAAGTGGATGTCAAAGAGAGACTACTGGCTTTTCAAATGGGATTCTGACACAAGAAGTACTTGTAAAAGCTAAATTATTTCACAAAGGTCTTATGTTTGTGCACTGTTTGCCTGATAACAGTCGAATCATTGCTCAGTTTATAACAAAACCACTTCTAATCTTGAACTGTAGGCACAGGGTGAGCTGCAGCTCCACTTAGACTAACCTGCACCAATGTACACGTTTTGTTGTTGAACAACATACTACACCGTACTGCAGTGATACACACAGCCTTGGTTTTACTGCTTCTGTGTGTTAATCCTGAACTGCTAACTGTCCCTACAGTTAGTTTCACCTTCACAATAATGTAAATATATGTAACATGGAAATATATCATACATAGCTGTCACTATGACGGGCTGTCATTGATACACACAGCTCTGCCTGTCACAGTGCCTCAAGAAACCTCCATTCAAAACCCCTGAATTATCCCTTTAGGCTGGCTTTCCACTCGAAAACCTCGCATCTTTCTTTCATGCTCAAAAGCAGACAGGTGTTGCATAGTAAATTAAATGCTAGACAGGACCGATGAATACAGAATAACAAGGGAAATTAATAGTGACAAATGCTGGCGACATATAATATCATTTCCATTTTGACCTGTGTCTATATCATCAATCTTTCACCTCACTTGTCCCATTTCCTCCTTCATGTCTGCCAACTATTCTCCCCAAAGACCTGAGATGGAACTTCAATGGAAGATGACAGGAACACAGCAGCGCAGAGAACGAGAACAGAAGGAGGAACACAAGAGGAAAGAACAGAGAGAAAAGACACAGCAGACAGGATAGGAGGGGACATTTCTCCTTCACTTGGACAGTTTCCAAAGTAGAAGAAATTAAAAGAGGTCAAGAGGTTTTGAAAACAAAGGCATGCTAAAAATGCTATATTGATGCAGACAACTGGAGGGATTTGAAGAAAATTCAATGTTACATTAAGAAAAGGGGGAAACACTACAATCCACAATCTCTGTGTAGGAGTATGTTGTAGGTATTGTATGGTATATTGTATTTCAGTGAAAAATGACAATGCTACCACTGGACTGGGCAGACAAATATGACACTACTGCATGTTAAAAGTGAAACATTTTGGGTTCTGTTCCTTCTTTGTTTATAGTCAGCTTTCTCACCAGTACTGCCTCTCTCCTTGTGTTAGAGGTACATGACGTTGTATAAATGTGCACATAAAATTGTTGCTGAAATAGGATTCTAACATTCGGCCAGTACAATTAGCACTGGCTGATTGGTGCAAAAGACTTACATGGTAGACAAGGAGTGTAGGGTGGAGAATGCTCCTGGGGCGATGCTGGAGATCCTGTTGTCGTACAGTGACAGCAGACGCACTGAGTTCAGACCCGTGAATGTTTGGTTGTCAATGCAGCTAATCTGGTTGCTCCTCAGCATCCTAAAAAAAGTTGAGAAAGTAAAGAACACAGTACAAACATGCTCAAGCGACAGCAAAGATTGATATCAGATTAACCCTTTAAAGGCGCTGCAGACTGGGTCGGCCATTCAGACCGTTCCCATAAGACAAATGGAACAGACTGTGTAATATGACATTAGCTTTTCACATCCAGTCATGATGGACCAGGCTAACTGAGTTAGTTAGCATTAGCGACATCTGGGACAAGCTAACCTAGTTAGCAAGGCTATTACTGAAGCAGGGAGCCTCTTAACATAATCCAGAGACAGCAGTGATACCATTAGAGACTCATTAGACTCTATAGATATATGCGTGATAGCATTAGCCAGTCATTAGTGAGCATACGCAGACGACATTAGCTCAGATTTGTGTACACTCTCCTGGAACCTCTAATTGGACCCTGGCCTTCTTTTTGGTGGCCATAAAAACTATGGAAAAAACAGTAAGCAGTCATTAGCTTTATTTTTGAGTTCCAGACGAGGAAAATATACTAATGAAGTTCTCTGAGTTGGACACAGGCACCAATTGCAAAAATAATATAACCATAAATTTATATAAAGCCCTTGAAAGCAAGGAGAGTTTATTAGGTCCAAGGAAATACTTCTATTGACGGTAAAATTCAAGCTTAGCTAACTTAAAGCCTTAAAACCTAGGCTATTCAACAAAACATGTGGCCCACTTCACTCACAGTGTCTTGAGTCCAGTGAGGCCTTTGAACATGCGCCCCTGTATCCCTGTCAGCTTGTTTCCTGTTAGCAGCAGCTCCAGAACTCCACTGCCGCCATCGAACGCACCGTCACGTATGTCCCTCAACTTGTTGTTGCTCAGGTTGCTGCAAGACACACAAAGATGGCGGTTTGTACGTAGTTTTATTCTGACACATGCTGCTCATATAAATGTTACCTTTTTACCCCTCAGGGACAACACATCCACACATCAGTTTCCTCGCTGTAATTGCTGTCATCAATCATGTTAACACTAGTCTATTTCATATTAATGTCCTCATCTCCGTACAGAAGATGTAGCGATAACCGCTCACAATAATGCAAGCACGCGCACACGCGTAAATGAGGTGAGTGGTCAGAGATACGAGGGAATCATTTCCATCTCTCGTCTGTGCTCACACAACAAGAAAAATGAAAATTAAAAGAGAGCGTCGGGCGATGATAATGATCACAGCCACTAAAGCTTTCATCCATAGCTGTCTTTGCGTTTTTGATTAAATCCCATAAAACTGATTCCAGACCGGGGGTCAATCCTGGCACGAGAAAACATTTACATAGAAAAGTAGGCTACGTAGTCGCTAAAGGTTAGAAGGTAATTTGAAGGGAAATACCATTTTCTGGTTATTGACGATAATCTGGTTAATTTGGCTCATTTTTCTTTTATTATTATTGTTTTTTATTTTACAAAACATATTTGGTGATAGTTGTTTTACACTTTTTTTGTGAAGGTTAAGTCTCACAGCTAATTTTGGTCTCAAGCGTATTTCTTTATATAGTTCCGATATTATTTTAATTTTCTTTCCCCTAAAACTCCTGCTGGTTTTTGCAGTGTTTGTCTAAAATATGATCAGAAACATATCGTATGTTATGCAGCAGAGACACTTGGCTCACAGTTAATCAAATTTGGTCAATTATCTAGAAGAAAAAAAGGTAAATTGAGAACGTGTGAGGCCATTGAGCAAAGTAGCCTTTAACAAATATGTCTGCCATGATGGTTGAGACACAGGGCGAATGGAGGGATGGGATCTTGCACGAGGACATGAACGGGGAGGGGAAGAGATCGAAAAAAAAACGGGAAATGGAAATGAGTGCTCGAGAATCTATATCGTCAGTGACACAGCGTGATGGTTAGCAATTTCCTCACCAATAAATCAACCACTGTTCTTCTCTATCTCACTCTGACACACACACACACACACAAGCACCCATCAGCGGTAGGATAACAGCTAACTGTTAATCTGAACCTAGACGTGTCCTCTATTCTTATTTATCATTCACTTTTTTTTTTACATCTAGGCCTTTGTTCTCTCCATTTCACTGTTCAGTCTTCCACGTCAAGTTATTTATCGCTCTGCATTCCTTTTTTTTTACTGTCTCCTTAAGTTATTGTCAAGTTTACTTTTTTTTTTTTGACTAAAATAAAATCAACAACTCTGCAGTTTTTACATTCACATATATGTTTGTATATATATATATATATAATTTCTTTTCAAAAGTACAACTGAATGCTGAATGCAAAGTATAGTCTGTCATTGTTTCAAAAGGCATCAGGTGTCTTGTCCAACAAAACTCAAACGTATTTTGATAATTTGATACTTTTTTTAAATCGACAATTGTGTTGTTGCTGGTAAAACACTAGTTGTTTTCCTGATCAGTTCACCATCATCTCACCCATCTGTTCCCACTAACTTATTTCTTCTCTAATCTGGTGATTGTCATACCTATTCTAACCCTCCGGGTATAAAACATTCAAACAGATTCTGTTGCTGATGGTGTTTTTCCACAACAGTTGGCAACTGTAACGCTGCAGATTCTGCAGCGATAAACAACATCCCCATTTCCCAGTTCATTGCCTACCAACACAGATAGGCAGATGCTGAACAGAAGGACTGACAGATGAGCGTCTATACGTACATCTTCCTCAAGTTAGGTAGCTTCTTAAACGTCCCTGCAGCCTCCAGGACGGCAATCTCGTTGTCGTTTAACCTCCTGCGAAGAGAGAGATGAAGGCGGTGAGTCAGACATTTACTCTTTCATGAACCCGGCAGCTTGGATTGAACAGACACATTAAGAAAGAAGCACAGAGCAACACACACTAAACAGGAGAGAGGTGCTGAGAGTCAGGGGAGGCATGACCGCGCCAAGGTTAAAAGGCTTTTGAGAAGGGAAAATAGAGAGGAGAAATCTTTTCTATGTGAACATCAATACCTGTGCTGCCCTGAGCTAAGGGAGAACTGTTTGGGAAAACAGAAAGCTAGACATCTGCTTTATGGAGGTAATTTGTACTAAAATGCTGTTGTTAAAGGGATAACGTTTGACTGTGTTTCAGTGTGTATAGGTGGAGTAAAAAGAAGTTGGAGTTCAGCTGGAAGGGAAGCTCTTTAATAAGATTGGGAAGAAGATAAAAGATGAATAAACCTGGATGAAAGTAAACTAAAATAACACGTTGCACTATTTGATGTGGACCAAAAGTGGCAGAAACGTGATATTGATTTGGGTGCAGTAATCTGAAACGTTTGCTTNNAGTAATCTGAAACGTTTTCTGTTTGTTCCCCTGCATCTTCTGATCTTCTTGGACTCGTGGTTTTGACTCATTACGTTTTATCGAGTGCTTTTTAAACGGATTCTTTCATGCTTTCCTGAGCTTCAGAGCTGATGTCAAAGTCCCCTACAGCGCATGGGAGGAATCACAAAATAGTCTGACAGACAGACAGAAGTGAGGACCAGAGCTACGAACATATATAAGCCTCCAGCTGGACCATAACCTCTTCTGATTTCCCCTGACACGTGAAGGTTAGAGGGCACAACTTTCAGCTCTCTCTCTCTCTCTGTATGTTTGTGCCATTCAACACGTTCACACTTAAAGAAAAAGCAAGTGGAACAGAAGCTGCGAAAATGGCCCAAACTTCAACGTGCCCTCCAGCCAACCGTGAAGGACAAAGTTTAATTTCTGATGTATAAAACTCAAAGAAGGGACAAAAGAACATAATGGCTAAAAAGAAAGAAAGAAAGAAAGAACCGAAAAGACAGAGGCAGAAGAAATTGAGGCTAATGATGTGTGAAATACTGACATTATTAGTGGGAGTGATGTTTCGCCACTAGACAAATAACCTCTATAATTAATACTGTGACAAACCTCCTGCATCTGCTGCAGGGGTTCACTGCTGCAGGGAGATTTAACATAGAATTTCTGAAGAATACTGGCTTTGTTTAAAAGGCTTGGTTTACTAAGAAGTATTCATTTTATTTACACATAAAAATACCATGGTCATAATTATCAAACCCATAAGAACCTGTCTGTGAAGCTGCTGTATGGCTTTTAAAACTATTCAAAATATAAAATTTTGGTCTATGTTTTAGCAGATGTGAACAGAAAAGAATTAAGTTAAGGTTTAAAATCCATTTCCCATAAAATTATATTTATTTGGAAATACTTCAAAAAGTAGCCAAGCTGCATCTGGCCAAGCAAAGTATGAGTCTATGGTCAGAAGTTTGCAGTTAAAAATTCTAGCTTTTACATTGGGATTTATTCTACTTGACTTTGTACTCTATTAATGACAAAGCTCATTCAAAATACAGATCTGTGGAAAACTTTTATGATTGGATTTCCTCAATATATTCATATCTATTAGGATCTCTAACGGGTTGTGAACATGCACGATAAGGTAACTCAACGTCCACAAATTGCACGTCAGTTTGAAACCCGTGTTCCATTTTTCAGCAGAGAAATGAATGATCCATGGGACTATTCGTTTTTCTAGTGTAAGACTCTGTGCCAGACACAATGATGGCTCCTTTGGGACAGAGAAGGAGATTGAAAAGTCTGTCGAGAGGCATTTTTCTGGGGTCGGGAAGCACAATATAAAGATTGATGCTGCAGTGAGAAAAGAGAGAATGACTGGCATATTGGCATTATTAGGATTCATTACATTCCATTTATATGTGCATGTGTATTTACGCATTTCATATGTACATTTCTGTCGAGGGAAAATGCATACAAAAACTCCCGCTTGTGTTTTTGACATGATGTGAACATGTTCAATGGCTTTAAACACGGTCATTTGTAAACACCATATATCTAAGTTAGTGCGTGAGTGTTGTGAAAGAGAGAAAAATGATCTTCATCGTCTTACAGGTCTGTTGTGTGCTCAGGGATGTGTGGAGGTATACGGGTCAGTTTGAGGTTGGAGCAGTCCACGACGGTGCCTTCACATCGACATTTCTCAGGACAAACCAGGTCCTGGAAACACTCACCACTGAGTCGGCTACGATAGTCCTCCTGACCTGAACGGGAGAAAACAAAGATGGAGAATGAGGAGAGTGACGAGAGCAAAGTGACACACAGACAACCAAAAGCAGAGGGTGGGGAGACACAAATAAATGGAGAAAAAAGAGGTAGAGTGGGTAAAAGGATATGAACAGAGAGAAAATCTAGTGAACCCAGACTGACAGATGTGGCCCACGGGCCACGTGCTGCCCAGCTCTGCAGTAGACTATGGATGCTTGGAACGCTATTTATCGATTCAAACCTATAGATAAAACATTTTTCCAAAACCAAAGGAAATGAGTGGGAGTTAGGTGAACAAGCAGGTGCAGCAATATTTCAATTCATACATGATATCCTCTCAGTAGAGACCGTCAGTGAAGCGCAACAATAACGGAAAACCATTTCATACGTCATTAGGGTGTGGTGCCTTCAACATCACTGATACAACCAAACCTGTTTGGGACGACTGAAAAAAAAAGTTTTGATTTCTTAACGCGTGTGTGCGTATGCGTTTTTTCTTAAACTGGTAATAGTCGCAGACAACACGTCACCCTCGCACGTTAATGCAAAAAGAAACAAAAAGCCCCCAATTTTGTGCTCCAAGGCATGTGATTGGCTGGGACAGGCAGGTGGGAGTGTGCTGGGCGGTCCCTGGCGCTTGACGGAACCATGTGATGTCACGATAGGCGGGGCCACATGGTTAGATCAAGCACAAGAGACAGCTGCACGAACCAATCAGAATGCGGATCCACACAGGAGGAAGGTGGGGCAACAGAGAGCTGCACCAGTCAGTCAGGCAGGGGGGAGGAGTCAGTGTCTATACAAGACAGGAGGAGAGGGCAACAGACAGCTGCGGATCCACACAGGGAGGGAGGCGGAGCCAGAGAAGTGTCCGACCAATAGCAATAGGGTCCGCATAGCTTCATAGAAGAAGAGGAGATGCAGGTAAAGGCATGGGGCTGCAGAGAGGAGGAGCTGAAGCAGAGAGGACGGCCAGAACCAGCGGAAGCTTTAGGTCCCTTAACCACCTATCTAACTAGTCCTCACGTTTTCATCAGAATTAGATCGGTTTAACCATGACCAGTGTGTTTAAAATACTGTACATGAATTTACACTAGTTTCACAGAAAGTTTCTCTCTTTTTTATTCAGGTTGTGTTTCCATTTCCCTAAAAAGAACGTTAACAGCACACGGCTCTATAATAAAAGATTATAGAGATTTGATGATGTAACTGAGTTGCAACAATAAACTTTGTTACCCTACGTCTTTAAACACGTCTTTCCTAAATTTAATTTAAAAACACTGCTTCATCAAAATTGCAAATGCAAATTTTTAACCTCGAGATAATATCATCTTAAAACAATCTTCTCCTGCCTTTATTAACATTCAGATTTTAAGGTAATTTCAGATTTGGACAAATGCACACGGCTGACTAAGCAGACATGTACATCTACACCTTACCACATAAAAGTACTTTGTTGAATATCTGCAAGAAGAATGTTACAAATATACAAAACATAGAGAGCAGTTTTTTTTTTTTTAAAAAAGGTTCATATAATTTGACGTGACGCTGTCGGAACAACACAGTGGTTGATAACATCTGTGTCTGCTCCCGACTGAGATCTGACAGAGCTGACAGAGCTTCACCAAGATGCTGCGTTGTAATTACAAAGACTCATGACTCGTGTCAAAGGAAACAACTGCAAAGGAAATAAAAGAGAAACACAGCCTGCCTGCACTTTGTGTTCATATTGAACGCACACAGTTTTCTGTTTATTTATATGCTGTAATAAAGTCATTTTGAATTATTAGGAAAACCGCTGTCATATTTGTGGCTTACTTTACGTGTCACATTTATTAGTGAAAATTTTAAAATCCATTTTCTTTTCTGGTTTGTTCTTTGTCTGTGACTTTACAACAATGATTGCGGTGGCTTAAGAACCCCTGCCTTACCTGTGCATCTGAACTTCTTCCCTTTCACCTGGCTGATACGTTTGTTGGCCAGTCGCCTTGGGTGACTGCAGCGTGCGCCACTGGTTTCAATGGGATTGTCGAACAGGTAGTCAGCCAACCACTTCAGGTGACAGTCACACATAAAGGGATTCTGGGCCAGATGTCTGAAGGGCAGAGTCAGGAGGAGAGACAGTTATGTTATTGGAAAAAATAGGAAATGTTGTTTCAGGTTTCTTTTAGAACAAAAGTAAACATCTCTATTTGTATTCATTTGTTACTCGTTTCTACTTGATCATGTAGCTCCAGTTTCGTTTAAACAGAACAGAGTTTTTGAAACTGCATTGTTTTTAGTCTTATCTTAAAGCAGCTGTCAGCAGTAGCCCCTTCTGGCTGACTCTCTGTCTGTTTTGGCCTCTAGCACCCCTGGCTAACTTTTCCATATGTCATCTTATGGCCATGTTTGGCTGAAGGGAACATCTATTAACGACAAAGACAGAAGAACTGCTTTTTTTTTTTTTGCTTTGGCTCCTGTTTCCGGGGGATTTAACTTTTACATCCGAATAGCTATATCCATTAATTATATACCGTCTGTGGTCTCACTTTATTGGCTCCAACCAACGGTGCCAACAACCTTCATGGTCTGTAGGACAAGACCTTGTTGGCTAAGGGTCTAGCTTACTGTATGTAATTTATAGACAGACTCTCATCGATTACCCTCTGCAATGTGTTAAAAAATGTCCGTGGCAGGAACTAAGTTCATTCTAATAAACATTGTGCTGAAGGCTACTATGGAGGCTGTTATGCTAATGCTGGTGTTAGATGCTATCTGTTTTCCTCTAAGTTGGATCGGAAAACACAACACTGACACCAGGTACCAGTTAGGAGAAACTTTTTTTTAACAACTCCTTCAACAAACTCACAGTGGTGTACTTACAGAGTCTTGATAGAGCGCAGAGGGGCGAACAGCCCTTTGCTAATGGTTTGCAGCTTGTTGTCGTACAGCGAGAGGAGGTTGAGGTTCTGCAGATCTTGGAAGGTGTTGACTCTCAAGCAGTTAATTTTGTTGGCATTCAGGAGCCTGCGATGCAGAAAGGTTGAGATAGCCAGCATTTATTTAGTCTTTACTTATTTAGCTCCATTATCTGTGTGCACTACACTGACAAAAGATAATCACATATGCAGATAATGAGATCATTTATCCTTCTCAGATACGGCCTCACTGCAAGGCCACAACTTTCACTCACTGTCGTCTTTATCTCACCGTGTCTTTCCTTATCCCCGTTACTTTTCCACACACAAATCTGTCTCTTTTGTTTTCTTGACATTTCTAATGAATCTGAAATGTTTGTTATTATACGTTTTCACCATCTATTTCTGTGATAAGTAAATAACAGAAATAAATTCAAAATCATCAACAAGTATACCAATATATTTAGGACACACCTATGTTTGTAATGGTACTAAAGTAATCATACAGTATGACAAATACCAGTTGTCTTGTTTAGCATAAAGTCTAAATTATGTAATGTGCGAGCCATTTTCACTTCTTTTTCTAAGCTTTATAATCAAAACATGCATTGTACATTTTCTGAATATATATATATATATTCATTAACTTTCAACATAGTACAAAATAATGGGAAAGCTAAATGCAATATACCACAGAAATATATGGAATACACTATATTTTAAGGACATCCTCATTGTCAGAATGCAATATGTCCACGAGCAGACTAGAGAGAAAATAAAAATATTTATATTAAATGAAAGAAAAAGAAAAATCAATTCAATCAAAGTTTAACAAAAATGCCTCAATAAAGCCAAAGGTCTTAGAGTGAAGTTAACCTTTCGTAAGGCGATAAAAAACTTAAACTCTATCCAGATGATAGAAATATTTGCATAACTGTCCCTAGTAGTCGTTCAAAATGCCCCTAAAACAAAGGGCAAGAGACTCATGGGAAAACAGTTCATTTTCCATCGTGTCCATTCCGTGCCTTTTTTTTCCTCTCCGACTGTGTTTGACAAGTGACTAACTTGCAGCTCGGTCCAGAAGCTGAGTTTAATCACCTCAGTCATACTAATGAGTGGCTACACACTCTCACCTCGGTTCTACTGTATACACACACACGCACACACCCACAGACGCAGCTCTGCGACACATTCACGCCTCATTAGGCAGCTCACAGGGGGAACTAATTACTCGAAGCTGCACCAGTAAAACACAGCAGTGGAACCATACAAACAGCAGACGTGATGGAGATGTGAAACAATAAGCACACATTTGTCATAAATGGTTGACATAGTGCCTGATCGACCAGGACTACAGATAATCTGTAATTAAAATTATTTATAGAAAAAAAATCCTGGAAATAACAGTCAAACGTCTGGGATTTTCTTGTCCTCCGACAGAAGCTAACATAAAAAAAAAAAGAAAAAAATGAAGATGTATTCCCTGAGTGTTGCTGCTGAATGAGCACCAACACCTACTGCCAGTGACCAGTGATGTGGCAAAAACAATGAATATTAACCACTCATTTAGAGCTTTCTACATTGATTATCAAATTAGGAGGGTTACCACCATGACGGGTGCTGAGAGAAGCACTTTTTCTACCACCCTGTTAATGAAGTCAAATCAGATTTGGCTGTTTACCATGAATGTATCTCTGGAGTGACTTACTGTACATTTGTATTAGCATCAGTTTAGCTGTTTGTCCACCTTTTACTGATGTATTCTCTTTATTCATTCAGTTCTTTTTTCCCACATTGTATATACTTCTTTCTTCTTTTGAACCACTGCTCGGTTTGTACACTGCACCATGCGTCTCAGTGATCCACCTAATCCTTCTGAAGGTGTTAGTATGGCTTACATTTACTCATCCTCATTTGCACTGCCTCACTTCCCTTTACGATCCAGAAAACCCCAGAACATTAGCAGCCCCAGCAGCGGACTGCGGCATTTCAGGGGGGCCATACAGAACTACGCCATATCAGGGACCAAAAATAGACCTTTTTATTTATTTATTTTTTTATTTCACTGCACACTGAAGCACAGCTGCAGTTAAAATCAGTGCCTACTGAGAACAAATAGTTTGGTTCTATGTAGTAAATATTAGCAAAATTATCGACGATGACAGGTTTAACCTTAGCAAGCTGTGCAGCTTCATGTAGATCAGGTTAATAAAATAAAACTTTTTTTGCAGATGCCCATTAAAGAGCAGATGGAGGGTTGGAGAGAGGATGCAGTACCAGTACAGTACCTGCTACTTTACATTAGAGTCGATTACCGACACCTGGGTTTATGAGTTGCCAGTGGGTTTTTTTTCTATCGCAGAATAACTAGCATATATTTAGCCTAGTGTCTGCTCCCAAATCATTTGAATAAGGCCAAAAGGAGACAAGACTTTAGGTTTCATATATATATATATATATATATATATATATACTAATGTCCATTTCTTTTCAAGACCACACACACACACAGACGTCCACTCCATTTCTTTTCCAGACCACACACACACACAGACGTCCACTCTGAGTAACAGGCCACACAGATGATACTCACAGTAGCTGCAGTGAAACCAGTCCATCAAACAATCCCTTGGGCAACTCGGTGATCTTGTTGCCATAGAGCACTCTGAAAGAACAAGCAAATCAACATGGAGGTCACGGTGTTTACAAGTCTGTGCTCACACATGAAGACGTATGAGGTCTAAACTTGGCTCCTCCATCTCGTTAAATACATTACTGCCATCATTCTGGACGTAATCAGGCCCCAGGGGTACAGGAAAAACTAGCCGGCTATTTTTTTCCCACCAATTAAAGTATTTTTTCTCTCTCTGTGACACTGGCGGTTTATGGTAAAACAAACAAAATGAATTGAGCTAAAACCACTTGTGTGTAATTTACCTTTCATATCCAGAAAGCAAAAATTGAATGGATACAACGTTTGAAAGTTCAGCGGTGGAGCGGTGCCTACGTACACTATTTTTATATCTGAATTACACCGATGACTGAAGTGTATTGGATTTATTTTGTTGTCAGGATATGAAAACATGTTGTTTAAACCAAACATCTAAGTTCAACGTCATACACTTCGACCTTAGCTGTGCCTCAAGGTTAGGCTGATGATTTATATGACTATAGAACAATACTCAATATACACACTCAATCATTTTAAATGCCATGATGGCCTGCACCGCTTTCAAGTTCTTTTCAGCCACTTCTGATTTACTCATAGAGTGGCAAAGTTCTTCTTTCGCCAACCTAATTCCACAAAGGCTCGCTGAAGAACATGTTGACCCTTTTAAATTTAAATCCTCTCTAAACCCCACTTCATCCATTAGACAAATATGAACTCTGAGCTTTTTTCATCCATTTAAAACATTCAATTCACCTAACCCCCCCCCCCCCCCCCCCCCCCCCCCTACAACATATTTAGGTGTAAGTGTGTTTGGTCCTAACACCCTGGAGAGATCACCTTGTCTGCCCCTTCTTGTCTGACTGCCTCATTTCCATGCTCCAGACTGAGTCAAATTAAACTGTCCTTCATGTTATTATCACACCCTAAGACACGCAACGTACACACACACGTAAGACACACACGCCACGTACAATTACTCATTCTCGGTTGTGTACAAAGATACAAATGCATTGCATCCAGCTCCAGTTGGCGACAATGACATTTTTATTTGCTAAATGTCCGATATTACAGCGGCTTCCATGAGCTTATCTACAAGAGAACGGTGTTTGTTGTGTCAGCAGGTGAATGTATGTTACTTACAGCGAAGTGAGCGAGCGAAGGCCACTAAAGGCATCAGCCGCAATGTCGGAAATCTGGTTCTTACTCAGGTCACTGAGGGAGAAGGCAGAGAGAGAGAGAGAGAGAGAGAGTGCAGATAAGTGCATTAGTCTAATACACAACAAATGGGGTTCACTCTGTGTGCACGTCCTTCAAGTCTGACAAATGATGATGAGAGAATACATCAGGAAAGGTCAAGGCAGAGGGACAGGATCTAAAAATAAGGCAGAGGAAGAGCCTGGTGTGTGTGTGTGTGTGTGTGGGGAGGGTCTTGATTGACAGGCAGGAAGAACAAAAGTAAGACCAAGGAGGGAGAGGACTGAAAGCAGTGATGTGTTAACTGGTCGTTTTTTTTTTTTTTTTTTACAACACTGTCACATCATTTAACACTTTCCCAAGGTTAAACCTCCACTGTGTGTGTATGTGTGTGTACGGGCACACACACGGGTCTGTCTGTGTTCCCACTTACATCAGGTGAACTGGGTGAATGCATCACCTCGGTGGATCAATAACCTTCCACAAAGTCTGGTATTTCAAAGCATTAGCATAACATTTGTTAAACCGTGAGCTTACATTTGTCGTACAGTGTGTGTGTGTGTGTGAGTGCAGACTGACTCACATTCTCTTCAGCTTCTTGTAGGCAGTAAAGGCTCCTGGTGGGACACTTTTAATCAGGTTCTGCTCCAAACGACTGGAGAGAAAACAGATCGACAGGAGGATGAGAACAGAAAAAGAACAAAGGAAAATATTGAGTAGGGAGAACCTTAATGTTTTAACCTCCAGCATAATTACATGAAGCCATCGCTCTTATGTCTTATGTTTCTTATGTTTGAATAAAGCTGCAGCTGAAAAACACTCGTGGATACAGAGGACGACAGGGACCGAGTCTCATCTCTCATAGATCTCATAGATCTAGTTCACTTCACTTCTCCTCATACCCATAACACCGAATGTAAACTGGACACAAACTAAAATTTGCACCATCAAGAATTAAAGCACCAATTCAAGTTATAATAAATATACAATAAATATTTTCCTTATACACATTCATTTTTAGCACCAACTGATCAATGTGAAATGTTTCTAGACTTTCTTTAAAAAGAATGTAATGTCAGTGTTTGACATCCTCCTCGTGACTTTTTCTTGTTTGAACCATAAATTAAAATATCTGTGGGTGATTTGTCCGATATTATACACTACAAAGTGGCCATGTTAAAAACGTACGACTAACAATAAATACTGTAAACACACTCAACATAAAGCCACTACTTTATGACATCTTTCAAATACATAATAAAGGTTTGGTTTTTCAAAATAATGTTATACTGTACTCTACATACTGTACATCCTGTAGTTTATATTTTCTTATCTAATTCAAGAATTGACTTTCCTCATGAATAAAAATCAATTTTAGCTTTTTATCAAGTAAAAATAAAAATAGCTTCCAGTTCCTCTTTTCCAACATCTTTTTTTTTTTTACTCATGATACTTTTTCTACCACATTTACGATAAGTCAGAAGGGAGAAAAGTAAAGTTGGACAGGGAAAAAAGAAATGAGGAATAGCAGTGAGCCCATAAGACTCCCCACGGAAAAGCAGTGAAAAAGGAGGACAACAGGAGGAGAACTCAGAGATGTGGAAAAGAGCAAACAACTTGGGAAAAGAAAGAAAATCAGAGAGGGTGAAGTGAGGTCCCAAGGTCTGCCACCGGGTCAGCTGTCACAATGATAAATGGGAACTAATCCACAGCCCCCCCCACCCCACCCCCTCACTGTCCTTCTCCTCCTCAGTTCCCACTGCCCCTCTGCTTCCACTCACTGTCCTCCTTTTCCATCTGTCAGTCTTTCTGTCCTTCCTGTATCACTGCAGCTCACCAGAACTGATGTCTATTCTGACCTTAGACACATTGCAGGTCAATAAATTCAGGTGGAAATGACCAGTGACTGTGAGATCTGGAGATAAGACACGGTTTTAAAATGAAATATTTATTTCTGGTCTTAGTTTGCACAACTTGTTTAAATTTCCTGGCAGCGGACGACCTGTTTCAGCTACAATGGATGAGGTCAAAGCAATTCAACAGTTGTTTAGATATTGATTTTTACCGTCTGCCCCTGCATAACAAGTGACAAATTATATCAGAGGCAGAAAAGCAAGGTTGCGCAAAAGACACTTAAGGCTCCAATGACAAAGGCTAATTTAAATGGAGGACAAATTAGGAGGACTTATTTAAAAAAAAAAAATCTAATGCATGTAGAGCTGATTTAACACATCCTCAGTTAAAATGTGACCTCCCCAGGGAGGTGACCTTCACTGAACCAGTGAGGTGGGCTGCTTCACTGACACACGATTTGTTGTTTATCTTCACCCTTATTTTCAAAGAACACAGGATTTTATTTTGGAGCCAATGTTGAGGTTGAAATGTCGATTTACTATCGTCACATTTGTAAAGCTTTTTATGACACCAATTTTGACTGTGGACCGTGGCCAAGAAGAAAATGAACTGATGATTTATTCCAATATATAATAAAGATTTGGTAATACAGTTAATATGTCATTATTTTTGCATATTTAACAATGATACTCAACTACAAATTCCCATTGAACTACAATGTACATCACAAGAAACAAATACTGTACTTGTGTCACAGCAAAGCTCTTAAACTTTCCATTTCCTGTAGAATTACCACCAGTAGACATACATTCCAATACACTTTATCTAATGTGAAGTCAGTCATATATAAGCACAGCAGTCATAAGACGATGGCAAGGACCACATATAAACAAATTCATGATTTTGATGTAGAAATCTTGTTCATTTAGAAAAAAATACTAATGTGATCCAGTGGAGCATGCCTTGCTAATCTTGTTCATTTAGAAAAATGTACACACAAAAAAAATATTAATGTGATCCAGTGGAGCATGCCTTGCTGTCTTACTGGTGTTGAATTTTAATGTTTTTTTTTTTTTTGGGGGGGGGTGTGTTGTTTTGGTTTGCGTTGCCACTGACTCGTGTCTGAGGTGAAGCCTCCGTCATAACAAGTATGGCTGCATATACATGCCCATGCATTAGTGTGTTGTGCCCATCTATTAGTGATGCTGTGCAGGTACAGCTACTGTGTTACAGAGGCGAGGGCAGAATTGCCACTTCAGTCACAGAGCAATCAAGCGGCTGTCCTGTGGACAAACAAACAGGGACGAGGGATCAATACGGATATCAAACACATCCCAGTGTGGTGTGTGTGTTTGTGAGTGTGTGTTCGGGAAAACAGCAATGTATTGGAAAAAATGTGATTTTAAAAGGTAGTTTTTCTACCACTTAAAAAAAAAAAAACGATGTTCCAAAGCTTGCATCAAGTGTGTAATCTCGACATGTTTGCATGGCCTTCGAGGTCATCCCAGTCATAAAACCAAGCAGCAAAACAGCAATAATATAAAATGTTTCCTTATAAATGTGAGCCCTCCCTACAAATTGCACAAAAGTACAAAAGCATTAGCAATAAAATTATGGGGTTCCTTTCCCATTTTTATCCAGAACTGTGGTCTATCATCAGGAGAGCATTATTTATTCATTTCATGTTCACATATTGTTCTGTTTTTTCCCCCTAAATCACTGGGACTCAGACTTAAACAGCCCATGCTTACGCACAAACTCAGATCTACTGCCTTTATCATGGACAGATTCCATATCCACAAATATGACTTTACCAATTAGAGTCCTACAACATAATAGGATCATTAAAATTATTTATGATTCCTACTGCCCGCTGAACGACTGAACCTGCCGAACCACTGTGAAGGCAATGAGAAGTGGATTGAACAAGTTTGAAGGAGACGTTGGTAAATGTCATACCTGGCTTTGTGTCAGAGACTTTTTTTTTTTTACTGCTTTCATTCCTTTTCTTTGAGAAATTCATGTACTGTGTTTTGCAAGAGTAGCGGCGCAAATGAGAGGCTTTTGGTTGAACGAGTGTCCTCAACAGTGTCGGAAGGTAACGGGAACAGCATATCATGAACAGGTAAATCTGGATTTGCCCTTGAGTTTAATACCCCCGGTAAAAAAGAAAGTTGGTTCTGCGTCTTCTTGGTTTACTGGGTCACTGTAGCACAAAGAACTTCAATGTCATTTCGGAAATTGGTCTTAAGAAATGGTCTTAAGACATTTTTGCGATAAGAAAACAAAAAACAAACGACAACAATAGGTGAAGAATAGTTTCACGTTTAAAGAAAACTAGCTAAAAAAATGCTTAAGGTAGCCACAAATCTAATCAAACAACAAAAACCTCAAACTAAGGTAGAATTAGCCAAACTGAGTTACTGGAAAAAATAGTTAACAGGTCCTAAACAAAATGTTCACAAATATGCAAAAATGCCGTTCTTACATCTCCACGATGCTCTCAGGGAGGTTCGCCGGAATGTCAGTGAGACCTTTACGACGACAGTCCACGATGTTGTTGTTACAGGTGCAGCTAGCTGGACACACTGCCACCTGTGGGACACACGTTCTCAACTCGGTCTGGGCAGGACCTACAGACAGTGACCAACAGGTATGGGACACATAAAGTTAGATTGGGTGGACCACATAGAAACGTTCACCGATTTGATTCAATACTGAAGAAAGGAAATGAGCTTGAGAAAAAAGAAAGAAAGAAAGAAAGAAAGAAAAAAGGAAGAAAAAAGGAAGAAGACAGAACGGCTAATAAAGAGGCAGCATCCTGACAAACTATTAGCAGAGAGCACTGAATCAGAAGCCTATAAACGTTGTCTGTACTATCTCCAGCTGATAACAGCACTGCTCTTACACTGGCCCTTTTTAGCTGATTATGCTCTCTGTGACTTATAATTCTTCCGGTGTTTTAAACTCAGTGCTGAGCTGTCTGGACATGATAACACTAATGCTGCTACTGCTAGTAATGGACATTAAGTTAATTACCGTATTTGTTTTGTGAAATAGTTATAAAACACCAAAATTCAGACGTCAACATGAGCATTGTTTCACTTCCATAACATAATCAACAAACTACAACACTAAAACCAAGGCTTTGAAATAACTTTTTTTAACCTTAAAACCTTAACCTAAAGGGGAGATAACAAAACTTTTAACGTTACGTTAAAGCAAAAAAATGCAGCACTGATGCTAAGTGATAGCTAAAGCTAGAAATTGTATAGAAGGCTGAAAGTAAATAGAAATTACTTATGAAAAATAGCTTTAATCTTCTGTAAAACTAAAGTTAAGCCTAGAAATAGCTTAAAGTTAGCAAACATTGCTAAAAGTTTCAAATACATAGAAAACCAACTTAAAATAAAAAGTTAGATTATGGACAAGCGTTTCAGTCAGGACTAAAATGGTTAAATCAGATCTGCTGAGCCAACATTTCTCTATATTTCATTGCTTTTCATTCATTCTTAATACCAAATCTTCCTCACAGAATCATTCAGGCAACATGGACATCTGTAATATTTTATTTAAAGCACACGTTTCTTCATACAGGTGTGTACTCACCATTACAAACAAAATCCTTCTTCTGCACATCTGGGACATTGAGGCCCCTCATCTGGGCGGGGGCCATGCATTGGGTGAAGGGAGCCAAACCTCGTCTGGCCCTGAGCCAATCGGAGAGCCAGGACAGGTGGCAGTCACAGTGGAGGTTGTTGGAGTGTAGACGCCTGAGACGGAGAAGTGAGGGAAATATTAATTTTGAGTTGAATCCTGGGTTAAGATACATTTTTTTTCTTTTTTTACAAAATTTTAACAGTGAGCAGAGACTTCGACGGGAACCTGCACTTTTACACACAGAGACATACAATGTAATATCCTCGGCTCTCATATCCCCAAGGTCTGTGACAATATGACTGCGTCTACAGAGAGGACACACACACAGCGAAATCTCTATCTGTTCAGGGAGCCAGAATCACAGACAGGACAAAGAGGAACCAGAGGTGTGGATGGAGAAGACACAAAGACGGAGACAGAGAGCAGAGGAGAAGAAGAAAAAAACATATACAGGCTGTAGACAAAAGATGAACGATGGAGTAAAACCAACAAATCAAAGTTCGTAAATATTTAAAAAACGGTTGAATTTTGAATTTACTCAATGTTAAAGCAACAAAACATTCGGCTTTATTACGCCAGGTCATATTTATCTCTAAAAACAGTACACTGAGGTAAACATAGGGTACACCAATTTTATACAATTATTTTAAAGAACTAGACAACAAATCTGAACAAATCATTCTTTGACTAACACTAAAAAAAGCAAAAATAAAATCTAATTTCTTTAGCTTTTAAGTCTGAGTACTAATGCCCTTAGTAAAAATTTAACTATTTTATTTCATATGTTTTGCCTTGTAACAATGTTAAATTACATATGCAATATTTTGGCTATTGTTTAGAAACGTTAGCATATAGCTATGTTTTAAATTATTAGTTATTTTAGTATTTTATTCAATAATTCTATACCAAATAATATGAGGTACTGCGTAGTACAGGGTGCATCAGGTAGCTTTCTGGTAGCGCAGAGTCTCTGTACGAGGCTAGTGAGAGCAACAGAGAGTGAAAAGAAGGAGGAAGAGGAGGAGGAGGAGGGGAAGCGGCAGAATGTCTTGTCAGCGTATTACACACCAGCCGGGATATCTAGTCTTTCAGAAGACAGCTTTGCCTTTTTTTGTACATAACAAAGCAGAGGACAAATCCTGTTATGGAGCAGAGATGCTCTCATTGATGCCAGCAGCAGGGGCAGAAGGTTTTAATACCACTCTCCCAACATAAATCCAGTTTATAGTCAAACCCCTGCCTGCAGATAGTCACGTCCTGCCCCAACCCTGGGCTCAGCCTTAATTACTGACAAGGAGGATTAAAACACAGGGGAGAAAGGAGCAGGCAGGAGGTACGGGTGAAAGTGTGTGTCTGAGTGTGACTGTTTGTGTGCATGTTGCACGTGAGTGTTTGTGTCCCCCAGTGTTTTTACTTCTTATCTCTCCGGTGCGTTGCCAGGCTCATCTTTAGTGAAATAAATTACACAAACGCACAAGGGTTCAGAGGTTTGATTTTTTCCCCCCATTGGTTCATTTTTCTGTACAAGAGGAACCATGAGGTGATTTCATTACTGCTCTGAGGGACGCTGCTGAAAAATAGATAAAAAGGAAGATATCGTAGTATTGACGGATCTAAGAGTGGTGTTAAAGCCTTTTCCCACAATGGCCCAATCCAATAATGTAGAAATGACCAAGAGCAAACTGCTCTTACTGTGACTCCAAAGACTCTGAAATGAACTGCAACACAAACACACTGCCACTGGATTCAGCACTATTACAAATTATTGTGATAAACAGGATGTGATTGGATTAGAGCGAGCGTGTTTGCCAGGGGTTTTAAAAAGTTAATTAAAACAAATCCAAATATTTCAACTCCAAGTCAATTTTTAAATATCAGCATGCACAATAAGCAAAAAATGCAAATATATCTTAGCGAAATTTGCTGAGCGTTAATTGAAAGTTAGCAAAAATTAGTAGTATAAAAGATAGTATGAAGGTGTGCCAAAAAACGACTAAAAGTAAGCAGAGAAAATACAGTTAATGTTAAATATACGAGGGGGTATATATTTATTATATTCAGGGTAAAAACTGGTCTTTTTAAACGGAAGCCAAGAATAAACAAAAAAATATATAGATCTCAAATTAATGTTATTATTATAAGCCAATGGAAAATAAAAAAAATAATATCTCCGATTTATTCACAGTGACTCCAAATATTTGAAATATTGAAAACAAAAGTATTAAATATAGACCAAAGCTACAGTTTAGCCATGAATGCAGTTACGGGCTAATCATGTTTTCCTACAGACACAAACACCTACACACGTTTCTCAGACTTCACTGCTAATCAAATCAGGGACATCTCTAAACATTTGATTGAAGGAGTCGTTTTTATCAAAGCAGCAAATTCAATAGTGGGGAACGGAGGATGGCAAATTGAACGGACGGGAAATTTAATAAAGTAAAGGCGATGAGAAGAAGCAGGGTTAGCTTGGAGAGGGAGGAGAGAGAGGAGAGACATCGGCAGGATGTGGACGTGGTGGTGATGGAAACATGAGAGGGAGGAGGAAGAGGAGGGGGAGACTGAGAAGAACAGAGGAGGGAGGGTCAGGAAGTTTTCACTTTCAATAGAGAGTTAATCTCAGCCGTTTTGATGAATAACTCATGGTTAGCTGGAAGTTAAACAGCTCAGTCTTGGTGTTAGTTCTGGCACGTGGACAGATTTTATTTCTATGTTATTTTAGCCTTTAGTTACTCTGTTAAAGATATATTTTATAGATTGCGAGAACACTAAACATCGTAGCTATATTTTTTAGTTAATTTTGAGTATTTTTTGCTATACAAAAGCTAAGCTTACAGCTTCCATACAATTATCTTTGCTCTTACTTTACACTGACAGGTTTTTACAATGTTGGCGTTGCTCTTACTCTACACTGACAGGTTTTTACAATGTTGGCATGTCACAAATCTGGTTTTAATTGAGTCTTTTTTGCTACTTTTTCAGCTAGCTGGCTAAATCAAACTAACTCTAGTGGGCAAATTACCTGCTGTCATTGTTTTACTGCACTGAAAAAGCTATACGTCAATTTGTTTTGTCTGAATTTAATTATTATTGCACCAAACACCTGATTAAGAGTGACAGGCATTTGTGTCACAGAATCAGTTGGATCTTCAATTGTTTCATATCATGTCTGACCAACATTATATATATAAAAAATCTACATTTTAATAGTCGCAAGCCATTCTGAAAAGAAACCATTTATCGCGAGGATGTCTTCCAAATAACCCTCCCAATTCTTAAAAAACACAAGACCTGTTAATATTTAAAGCACCTGGAAAAACCAAGAGAGCAGAATGATGTGAAGGGAAGGAAGAATGTATGAGTGGAAAGAAGGCAGTCCATGAAGATGTATAAATAATAATGAAGGTGGAAATAGAGCGGAGGGACAGGGCTGGAAAAGGCAAATATAATTAGCGCAAAAATAATGAAGACAATCATGAAAAATGTGGAGAAGTGAAAGTGGAGAGTGAAGGGGACACAAGAAGGACAAGCACACCCCAAAAAAAAAAAAGAAAATCAGAAAAGACCGTCACCGGCTGTTGACAGAAAACAGGAGAGGACGATGGTGTCTGATTAAAAGATATTGGACATTGGTAACTGGGTCTTCAATCTCCTGGCAACTGTACAGTTGTGCTGCCTCCTGAAATCCAATTTTTAAAGGCTGATTTTCAAGCTGTGAGCAGCAGCAGTGTGAAGGAGAATATAGGAATCCTGCCATGTCGCTGGCTTTGAAAGGCCATCAACGGTCAAAGAAAAAAAAATTAAAAGTCCTGGCTTCTGTGTGTTTAGCAGGGTTCTGCGGCAACATTAAAAATGACTATTTCTGGGGGAAGGAAATCCCAAAAATCTGTGAATACTGGATGGGTGAAATTCTACCCCAGTGTGGACACAAGGAATGAAACCAATGGTCTGCCTTTGAGGCAGTCCCATGGTATTATGGGTAAGCTCCCTTGAGATGTGGTGCCGGGGCCTTGACAAATGTAAGCTCTCCTTCACACAAGTAAAAACAGAAATGTACACGCAGAGAAAAACCTGCAGACAAATATCAAAGACCAGCCACTCCGGTAAGTCAGCGGCTAGGCTGATGGCTGAGATGTGTGTGAATAGACAATAGATACCCCCGAAACATTTTTAACACAAGTTAATTCATGATAAAATAATGTTATGGATGTTATGTGCCAGTGATGCCTCCTCAGTCCTGGGAAAAAGTTGATTGCAGAACTAAACCTATTGTATCTGTGTTGAGGCCCATCTCGGGTGCCACTTGGGTGCAGTGTTGCATCGTATCTACAGTAAAAGCTGACCGTCGACTTAAAAAAAAAAAAAAAAGTTTTCAGGTCAAAGGTCATAAATTAATGTTTAGAAGTGGAACAAGAAAAAAGCTGTTTGTCAGGCCGTGAATCAGACATTAACAAGTTGATGATGTGATTAACGCATCATGAATGTGGGTTTATGTACGTGTGTGTGTGTATGTGTGTGTGTGTGTGTGTGTCATTGCCCCATGATTATTCACAGTCATGCAACAACACCAGAGTTGGTCTCTTATTATTGTATCATGAGATGATTGCACACAGATCCTGCTGCCATTCTGTGCATACAGCTGTGTGTGTGTGTGTGTGTGTCTGTTGTGTCAATACATGTTTGAGTTTTTGCATGTGTCAGTGTGAGAGCACAGTGTGTCCTTCCTTCATAAAAGTGAGCCTCTATGTGCATCTGCTAAAGTACTCACCGTTTCCAGGCGGCAGTTTGAGTAAATGCAGTTTCACAGCAAGTGCAGGGAAATGTAATTCTCGTTATAGTAATAGTACATTTGTGAAGCAGCCAGCTCTAGTCAATAGTCTTACGTTGTATAAACAAAATAAGTATTTCATTTCTATTTAAATTAAAATGGGAACCTCTTGGCACTCAACAAGTTCACCGGTTCAACTCTGGTGGTTGTTTCAACAGCGGCCGTGTGACAGACAGGCTAACAGTCTGGGGTGTAGCCCACCCTGGACCAATGACTGATCGCTGTGGGACTCAAATTAGGATGCTTTACTCACAGCGTCCGCATCTTGGGCATGTGGTTGAAGCTGGACAGAGGGATGAGGGTGATGTTGTTGTTGTTGAGGGTGCTGAAACAGAAGAAACAGAGGGAAAAAAAACAACAACAATGTGAGTAAAAACAAGAACTCAAATGCTTGAGTTTCAATCCATCGTTCCCTTTTTTTTTTCTGTGCTTATTTTTTAGACTTTCGTCCAACAGTCAGTTTTACTCTCTCTCTCTGGTTTCCAGAACCACAAGAACTGAATCATCTTAGAAAGAATAACACAAACATGTTATGGTAGGGAGTGAACTTGATGACCTTTAATATAATATAATGGGTTCACAGATGAATGTACATTCATTTATGGAACAAGGCTAACAATACAACAAACCCCATGTTGCTGCTCAGACACTGTAGCACCAACCTGCGCCTGTCTTTTTTTATTATTTCCCACTCATCAACAGGTCACTAGTGTCTTTGAGCGTTAGCTCTCACATAAACCACACTCTCTTATATGTCGTTATCGACCTGAAGTCTAAAGAAAACTGAGGTTGACTGCCATAAACACACTCATACACACACACACACACTGTGTTGGAAAAGCATAACAACTATTGATTCTCTGTGGTTTCCAAGAAAAAAATGGAGACAGAAATGAGTGAAGAGGGAAAAGAACAAAAGAAAATAAAAAAATGGTTAATGGTTATTCTATCGCAGTAATCTGCTGGGGGTAATACTGCAGTAAAAACTGGTTAAAGTGCAGATACAAAGACAAATATGTCGGAATCCAAGTTGGTCTCTTATGGCCTCAACTGGAAAAGATTGTAAACAGGCCCAGAGGAGAGAATGGAAAAAGTGGTCACATGTCTGTAAATCTTTGTTGTGAATATTGAGTCATTAAACAGTCCTGTTTAACTGAAGGTTCCTGCCATGTAACGTCCGACTACTGAAGGTTCCTGCCATGTAACGTCCGTTTTTAAAGGCGGATCGTGGCCACTGAACCACGTTAAATTTACAAAAGTGATGATGATGTTAGAAAAATGAGATTACACCTATGTCATAGTGAGTGGATGGCAAATTTCAAAATAAAAGAGAACGAACACTGACTTCATAAAATAAAGCTAAGCTAAACTAGGATAATAACGTTTGTTAAAACTCTGAATTCACAAGGCAACCAGAGGTAAAACTAAAAACAATAACTCAATATTTGGCCAAAAACAGCTAAAAGTGACCACATGAAAAAACCAAATAGTTCCAACTGCCAACAAACACATGAGCAATAACTGACATGTGATCCAGATCAACATTCGATAAAGTTCTCCCAAATTCACCTCAACTCACCAGACGCAAACAAAATGTTCCTGTTTTAAAAACAAGTTGATTTTCTATCCTGCTCTGGTGGTTTTTTCTGGAAACTCAAAGGCCAGAATAAACAGAAGCACACGTCAATTTGACTGGACGTAGGAATTAATGCTGGTTTCTGTGAACTATCACCTAGAAACCTAGAATCTTTGTTTCAGGAAGGATTAAAGACTTTACAGTTGATGATTTCTCACATTTGTCGATTCTTTTCAAATGTTTTGACGAGACGAGACATTTTCCCTCCGTCTGCTGTATGTTTGATCCCAAATATACAACGTCACAGCGGTTTGATCCCAACGGCAGAAATCAACGACGGTTCGGTTTTAAAGTTGTCACGAGAGTTCAAACGGACGACTGTCACGGGGCGTTTGCCGTGTTTTCACTAACACCCACTCGGACCTAAAATAGACTGTTTTCACTCCAGTCTGTTGGTGTTACTACTTTTCTTTCTGTTTTATTTCCCTCTGCCTCCCCACGATCCTCTTTCTGCACTCTCCTCTCTGCCAGTGTAGCCTCAGTGGCCTTGGTGGATGGATAAAGTTTCAGGCTCACACACACACACACACACACACAGAAACACAGCTATGGTCAGCCCTGTCAGGGGTGATTCCACCCAGTATATATAATTTAATTGTGGAATAACAATAATTTCCCTTCTGCAATTTCCCTGTCAGTTATTCTCCCACTCACTCACTCCACTCTCCGTCCTATACTCTCCTCATTCCTCCACCTTAATAAACTACACTCAGCTGCATAAAGCCAACAAAAGTACTCAAAACATCATTTTCAAGTCCACAACTATGTTTTATATCGCGGCCCAGTTTTTGTTTTCCCCCTCCTGCTCGCCTTCTCTGTCGCTCCTCCGGCCGGGGCTGCACTTTTGAAGAATTACATACAATTTTGGATTTGAAGTGATCGCAATATACGTACTGTACTTTCACAGTTGTGTAATACTCCATCATGAGTCCAGAAGAACCTCAGATTTAGCACTTTATAGTGTACAGATTACATCGTGTTGTGAGGGTTTAAATCTTGTATTAAAACTTCGTAAAAAAAATCAGTGCTTTTTGTTTTCTATTTTCACTGTAACCACGGTTTCGGAAAATGTGTTCAACATTGGGATTCATTAGTGTAAATAATCAATTAGTCCAATTTATCTTTTACTGTGTAATCTTTTCCTAGGGAGTGCGGTACGAGGGGGTCTGTAGTTTGAAGCCCACCCTGGAACTGACATCCTACCAGTTGACTACTGGGACCAAACCAGTGATTTTCTTGCACTGGTAAATAGTCGACAACGGCTCTGTAGTGTATCTAGCCTGCCTTACACACCTGGGTTCGAGGCCCGTACGTAACGTCACCTACTGTTTGTCTTTGTCTCTCATTTACACATTTACACATTTATCAGACCGATTTATTCAAAGCAAAGCTTACTTCGACTGGAGCTCAAACCCTCTGTGTAAAGCAGACCTGATAACCGCTTCACTCTGGAACCATTTCAGTTTTAAAGTTAAAAACAATGTATTTTTTTTTCGTTTTGGTAGTGACTGTAATTCCTCACAAACCACAAGGATCTGGGCCTGAAACTTGCATAACCTTCCTCCCCTGCCTCTGAAGATCCTCAGTTCACCACGATGTAACCTGATTTTAACTGTTTTTTTAAAGAAATATTAAAAGAGAGCGAGAGAGAGTGTTTTACAGTGTATAGTAAAAGCCAGTAGTGAGTACACAGTATTTTACTAAGACTGTATCACAGTTCCTGTTCATTTCTCCTTTTTTATTTACAGAGAAGCTGCAGTGACCACGGCAGTGCTTTACAGGACAAACCTGTGAGCTCTGACTGTGCACGTAGGTGTGTGTGTGACCACATTAATGTACGCTGCACATGTTCCTGTAGCATGACGTGTGCGTTCTTGAGTCAGCACATATGTTACGCTGCACGCCGCCGGTCTCCGTGCACTGCAGCATTTCTCTCTCTCTCTCTCCCTCGGTCTTTTTGTCTCTGTTGCAGTTAAAGCTCCTCCGCAGTCAGTGATGGAGGAGACTCTTTAGCTCCAGCCCACCGGGGAGATGCTATCGTTAGTTTTTCTGCATGCTATTGTGTGTGTGTGTGTGTGTGTGGTCTGTATGAGACAAAGGAAAGGGGAGAGTAATGTTATCATATCTGTGTCTTTGCTACAAACTACACGCCGAGGTCAAAGCCTTGTCTTTAAACAATTTTTTTTTTCCCACACACATTCTACGAGAGACAGTGATTCCATTTACCGTGGAAGGATGGAACCTTAGCGTTGACCATGACCAGTTCAGGCCTAACCATCGACTGTATACAAGAAAAGAAGCTCAGCATTTAGATAGATGGATAGAAATGTAAAACAAGACG
This sequence comes from Cynoglossus semilaevis, assembly GCF_000523025.1. Lineage (NCBI taxonomy): Eukaryota > Metazoa > Chordata > Actinopteri > Pleuronectiformes > Cynoglossidae > Cynoglossus > Cynoglossus semilaevis. The sequence continues at coordinate 3,089,639 of NC_024321.1, forward strand.
AGTTACCAGTGGAAGTTCTACAGAAAACTCCAAAAAATGTAGTGATATATGAATACTCACATGAGTATCGCATTCTCTCATAAAGTATCGATACATATTTGTCAATCAAAAAAAGCACGGGTCATTTACACATCTCCTAGGGCAGTGGTTCTCAAACTGTGGTACGCGTACCACCAGTGGTACAGAAGCGCTCTCTAGTGGTACACATTTACATTTACATTTTCAATTGAATAAATCTGAAACATCATACATACCATGCACAAATAATACAAGATTTAAACATCTCTCCTGTGGTGGAAGCTAACAGTGAAGGCCTCTGCTGCTATATTCTAATGTTGGTCATCATGATGGTACTCAGAGAGATCAGTGTTTTCTCAGGTGGTACAGAGTAGAAAAAGTATGAGAACCACTGAGCTAGGGTAACTTACTACATACAGGCTATTGTGCTGCAACAGCCCCCTGAATGTATAACTGATCCAATCATGTCATGTGACCACTGACCAGAAGAGAGCAGTGATTACATCTGATTTATAAAATACTGATACTGAATAAAAAAAATTAAAAATTAAAAATAGTAATTGGTATCGTATCACCCATCACTGCTGTGCACCAAATCTTCTGGAGTTGATTCTATTCCTACTAAACCAATTATAATGAAATCAAAACCAATAAAAAAACGTCTTCTTTGTTTTTGTCCACATCAGTTCAGCCTAGTTTGGTTTGAACCGTCGTCCTTTGTGATTAATTGTTTGTGCGTTTCCAACAGAGACCTTTCCATTAGTCCCGATTATCCTCAATCAGCTTTTACAGGCACGGATCAATAAACTGACACAATGTCTGAAGAAGTACAGCCACTACAATGCTAGAAAACAACACACGCAGCTTCGCGATTGTGATTGCGACTGTTATCGACTGGGGATTTAATGCAGTTGTGCACGAATAACGACAAGTGTTAGTTAAACACTGCAGAAAAAGGTGCGTGAATAAGCGGCCATTTCCAGTCGCCGATCCGTAGGTGCGCCGCCGTGTCTTCATCATAAAACATTGCTCAATGATCTGTATTTGAAAAACATGTCAAACATCCGACCGGCTGAAGTCATCGCTCCACTTAACCGGTTTTGTGTAATATCATAATGTCTCATTATAGACGGAACTGAGGGACTGGAACCCTGCAGTCACTTGGATCAAGTCTTAATTCTCTGAACCAATGCTCCATTGTGTGAAAGAAACCACAAAGTGGAAGCACAGCAATTACATGTCCAGAGTCACATCTGTTATGTTGCACAGATCAAACTGACCGATATAATATTTTACAGTCTTGGATGTGACTTAATAACGCTGCCGGTATCACACAGTGTTTTTATTAAGCTCTTATTACAGGGAAACATTAGTTTTACACTGAAAAAAGAGTCAGCAAAACATGAATGTTGCTGATGTTTTGATACATTAATGTGAACATTTGCTATCATTCGCTGAGTCTGGGGTGACGGTATGTAATAAAAAAATGAAAAATTCTAGTGCAACTTTGTTGAGGTAAAATCCAACCTTTAAAAACTGGATATAAAAAGAAGCTACAGGAACTGTTACTGAAAAGTATGAAAAGGATTTTTTTACTACTGCATTTTGTCAGTCTTGTCCTTCATGTTTTTTTTTCTCTAACTGGTTTGCTTTTCCCACCCAGGTGCTAAAAAAGGGCAAATGATGAAAAGAGTGTTTGAGTTGTGTGAAGAG
>NC_024321.1:3091444-3103387 GCF_000523025.1 Cynoglossus semilaevis
AAACTGTTGACTAAAAATAGGCAGTTCAAAAAATAATTTCCAGGCTGTATACACTAGAAGAGTTCTGGTCAGATAGTCATAGATATATGATAGATATATGTGTATATATACATATATAATGTAAAATAATGTAAAATAAAATAAAAATACATACATATATGTATGTATTGTTTATTTATTTTTTAACATGTTGTATAGCTTGTATAGCTTTTGCTAACATTTTTTGTGTGTTTGCCAGTAAATCAGCAGCAAATAGAAAAATATTACCCTTTAAATGCTAATGTAGCACGCTTTTCAGAAAAGTAATTATTAACTGAATTAAACAGTAGTAAATAAATAAATATTACTTTAATAATCTGCTATCATTAGCTGATTATTACTAATCTTGATTAGGAATATTTATTAACATAGGGGGCGCACTAGGCTCACGTATATTTTCAACTGTATTGACTGTGGACCATGAACCACTGACTTATGGTCATTGGTTAGAGCTTGGATGTGTCTGTGTACGGAACCAGATCTGAAACACCGTATGTGTGTATTTGTGTGTGTGTGTCGTGTGGACAGCTGTATTCTGTCTTGCTGACTCAGAAAGCGATATTCAACCACCCTTGGAGTCATCACTCGTGGGAGAAAGGTGTGTGTGTGTGTGTGTGAGAGAGAGACCACTGGGGTGTGTAGGTTAGCAAGTGTACAAATGCAGTTACAAACCTTTTGGTCCCTGGTGTGTGTGTGTGTGTGTGTGTGTCGTCTCTGGACAAGGACACACGTGCAGAAGGTTTTTAAGCTCAAGTCGCTCCAATGAAAAGCATTAGAGCTTCTCCTTTTTACAAGAGAATAAGTGCGGTTCTAGTTCTTTGTGTGTGTACAGTACCTGTGTGTGTGTGTGTGTGTGTGTGTGCGTGTGTGTCATGGACATCTGAGACTGTGAAGAAAGCATTTGTAAATGAATGCTGTGCTCCGTCACTGCATCTTTTGATGAAGAGGTTTTTCAGTCTGAAAGTTAGAGTGATTTCTGAGTCAGTTGACTGTTACACTGAGCTCTGAAGGTCCACGCAGTCTTTGACCAGGCTTTAAGGGCCGTCAGGTAAAAGCGTTGAGGGCTTTTGAAGGTTGAGTTGACTCTGGCTTAACAAAGGTTTGACGCGTCCTTTCCTGCTCTGCTCTCGCTGCCGGGAGTTTCATCGTGTCTGTGAGATGCCTGTGTGAAAATGTCTCAGGTTCTTCCTTGGTATATCTGCAGTTTCTGCACATCATCGGTGAGGTTTAATAAACTCCCACGTGTTTGAACAACCAAGTGACTTAGTCTACTAATGAAAGGGAAACTTGGGAAACTTTAAAACAGTTCTCAGATGATGAAGCTGTTTTTATTCAATAAATAAAAGGTTTTATCAGTCAAACCTTGACATTTAAAAAAGGAGCTCTTATTTTCTGTGAAAAAATATTTTTTTACATAAAAAGAGGCGAGTAAATGCCGTTGGATCGATGCTTCAGATAACTAGATGATGGATGGCTGTTCCTCGCTGCCACCAGCAGGTGCTGAGACCTGCAGACTTAAAACAGCCTCGAGGACAAAAGGAGAGAGAAAAAAAGTTGTCCAGTAAGGTATTGAGGAAGTGACAACACGTTCTTACTGGGAATATGAAAGTGAAACTTTAGGATTGTTTTCAAGAGATGGAAATGAGGGTAAAAAAAAACTAAACTAAAGTTGTTGACTACAATAATCAAGAAAAGTGACGTTATTGGCCAGAATTTGAGGGGATTTTTAAATACAGACAAACATTTTGGGATAACAAGAAAGATTTTCTTCTTTTTTAAGATTTATGAGGGGTCAAACATTTTGGGATAAAAAGAAAGATTTTCTTCTTTTTTAAGATTTGTAGTTAAAAATAATTCACGTACAAATTTAATGCTAGCATAAAATAATCAGATATACATGTAGCTATGGCCCTAATTGAAATTTGTATTTATTTTTTTACTTATTCTTTTACTTACGTTTTATAAAAATAATAATAATAATAATTTATTTTTAATATTTTTTAACATCAAATGTTATTTAACTTTAGCTACCATGTCATGTTTTTGGCTAACGAAATAATATTTCTGTTCGTTTGTTAGACACAAACAGGTGGAACTAATGGTTTTTTGTCATTTATGGCAATTTTTTCCGAAAAAAAACCAAACTAATCAAAACATAATTAAGGCCTTCAACCCAAGCTTCAATACAATGTGTCTTTGTTCTGCACGTTTGGTTCAGTCTGATATAAAACTGTTACATGTAGATCACGGATATAAGGCAATTCAAGTTAATCTAAAAAAAAAAAAAAAAAATGAACAAATAAAATCCACTCCTGAGCCCATTAAACCTTAAATGAGAATAAATGAGATTCCTTATTGTTTCCCGGCGTTCCCTCTCCTATCTTTCTCCTGCCCTCTTATCTGCTCTTAATTATCTTTTGGCTTAGCCTGATTTCCACCTTAAATTGCTTTACTCTCTCCCTCTGTTCTCCTGTCCCTCCCCTCTACCCCCCCCACCCCCCCTCTCATCACTATCTCCCCTCTGCTTTGGCGTCTGCCACCCAGTGGGATGTGATGAATGGTGTGTGGGTCAGATTGCTGGCACCGTGCTCTCCCCCGTATCTGATGCTGCTCCAGCCTCTGCAGAAGCTCTCTGTTAGCCCCAGCCCTCCCTCTGCGTGAATCTGCAGCTGCTGCTGCTGCTGCTGCTGCTGCTGAATTCAGGTGTTACCTGCAGGACCATTAAGGATGGTCAGCAACCTGCTGCAAAGTCTGATTTAAAGTTTTCGCTGCAACGCTTCTACTTTCGCCTTACCGGTGTCACAGTTTGGTAGAAAAACAAGGTAAAATACAGAGTTGTTATTTATTTAATTATTGCACCACTTTTTTTTTTCATCTTCCTTAATCTATCATTTTACAGTAATCATTCACTCACATATTTACCCCTGCTCTGCACGTACGTACAGTCATTCTCTACATGCAGAATTAATTCTCCGGCTCTTTAAACCATGTGGTAAAAAACAATGGGCTCCACTCACAGGCTGACTGCCGCGCTAAAGTGACGCTAACCAAAGACCACAAGGCCATAAAACAGTTATTGCTTTCAGCTCCGGTCTTTCCATCGTCCTGGTGTCTCCTGGGAGTGTCAGCTAAGAGGAAATGCGGGATTTAAGAGATTTGAAAGCTTTCAGTTCAAATTGATTGTCTTTTTGAACAGATAAGCCTGGTGTCTCATTTTTGTAGCCTGTGATGTGGTAGTAAACGCTGGGATTCAAATGTAAAGAGAAGCTTTTCTTTGATTTAATCTAGTCTGGTATATATTTCCTCAGTCAAGGGCAGAAACTATAGAAATAAAGCCTGTTGGCACATGACAACTTCAAATATGTCCAGAAAACAAAAGTGTTATCAGGACAGTGTGACAGATACAGCATTAGTGTCAGGTCGTTCTGGTCTCTCACCGCTCCCACTCTCTCCATCCAGTCCTCGTAGACATCACTGTCTCTGCTCTGTGCTCTCTTCATCCCATCTCTGCACCTGCCCACTGGTCCTGCCTTTTTAAACTCCTTTACATTTCACTTGGTTTCCAGTTGCACTGATACTTTATGTCACGTAGCACTAGGACAGCGTACGGTAAAATATTACGTGTTTATTTAACTACTGTACCTAATGTAACCAAATCAACATTACTAAAGATTCCTAACCTTATATATTTCCTTGTATACCTCTCATGGAACCTTCTCTCGCGGCCTAACCTTACCCAGTCTTCCATAATTATTGAGCTACCACTCCTCCCTTACCTACCGTACCCTTCCATTCAGTGGAACCAAGCCTCAGACACATTTAGCTTTCCAGAGTTTTCCTCCCACGTCTTCCATATCCAAGCAAATATGACCAAACTGTAATCCTATAGGCTGCCGCCCTTTCTATTTTCCTCCGTTTGATTTCTTGTACTACATTTAAAACACGGTTACATTACTCCTGAAAAATAATACTCCCTTCATTTCCTTCATAACAACTTCTCATCGTCATCATCTCCTTCTGTTGCTCCCTGGATCCTTTCCCCTCTCTGCCTGATTGCTGTCAACCCCCCCACAGTCCTCGGGTCAGAACCTCTTATTTTTGTCCGGGTGCTGCTTGCTGCCAAGCTGTGGTAGCGCTGCTGAGTCAAACACACAAACCTAAAGGCCAGCCAAACCAAAATCACTGAACTGAACTGTGGAAATCTGCACCGGTGCCTTCTCTTCTGACCCCTGATGGTCACCCCCCCCAACAACGCCCCCCCCCCACTCCTCCACAAACAAATGCAGATAGATGAGCCCTGGTGACAAAGACATTTTAAACATTTCTATCCCCAGTGTTTGCCAAAGTTTATATTCTAAGATAGATCTGAAGACAAACATGGAGTCTGGATGTGACCACAGAAGAAGAGTGGCTGAATATTGAGAAGAAAGCTTTCTAAGACAGTAGTGAGATCTGCTATGATGGATGATTTTGAGACAGTGGCTCTTTCTAGAAGAGATGAAGACGCTGAGATGTTCACTGGCAGTGACCAGGATGGACAGAATCAGAAATGAGCAGGTCAGAGGTGGAGCAGTTTGGACATGTGTTGAGGGGTGAATATATTGGACAAGGATGTTGGAGACAGAGTTGCAAGGAAAGAGGAGAAGAGGAAGACAAATAATTTGTGGATGTTAAAAAAGGTCATTGATGCCTGAATGAGGGCAAAACATACAAAAAGTCCAGCGGTCATGAGAGTGGAATTGTGTAAATTGAACCACTTTGATCTAATTTGTCTGCTGTAGTTTTACTCCGTGTACTTCTATGTGTCATTGTTGTCATTCACAGCACGAGAATGAAATAAGGTGGAGTAGTTTGGAGGTTAGTAAAAAAGGGAACAGTTTCTTTGGTTATAAGACCAGATGATGGATACGTTTGAAAAAAAAGAAGCTGGAGGTGTAGCTGCCAAGTTGGAGTAAAAGAGTAACACCATAGAAAGAAGGTCATAAAAGAAGACATGAAAATGGTCGTCATAAGAGCCGTAAAGGTTACGGTTAGACGGAGACAGATCTAAAACACAAACTCCTGAAGGGAGCATCTGAAAGAAGAAGAAGAGGAAGACGAAAAAACATTCTAACAGCCAGGATCTACGTTAGCGGTTTAGCCCAAATATACTCATTCCAGAAATATGTGAGTTGGTACTTTTTGAAATCAGATCAGTGAGTCAATGGTTAAAATGCAAATCCTTTCAGACAAAGTTATTCTCCCAAAGTTCATTGTTCTAACATTTCCTACCCAGCAGGCCAAGTGTGGGCAGTTTGACTTGACACTAAAGCCCATCTCCGCGTCCTGCGTTTGTGTGCGATGGACAGAAATGGTCTTTTCACGGAGTAATTGGAAACTAGCACTCATTCCCATTCAGCCAAGTGTATTTCCAAACACTGACGTCTGAAGTTTGTGGAGTAAGTGAGGCTCGCTGGAGGTGAGGCTGAGGAGTCAACAACTCAGTGGGTGGAAATAAAATTGACTGCCTTCGGCTTACAAGCTCCGCACACGTCATTCTATTTTTCTCCCTGTTTTTCGACCCTGATATAACAGAGGCGGGAGAAAAGGAAATAAAAAAACTAGAGCTAGTAAAGGTTATTCTGGTCTGAGCGCTTGGCGGAATGATCACTGAACTGACTCGAACCAGTGATGTCAGAGTGGGGTTTAACTCCAATTGGCTGACGTGGACCTGTAAGTCATCTTCTCTTCTTCTTTCCTTTTTTAAAATTTTTTCAATGTCAGCATCAGCAGCAGCAGATTTTGTGACCACACTTAAAAAAAGGGATGATTGAGCAGAAACGAGGCAGGACGAAGGACAGAAGAGTGACAGGAATAAGGAAAAAGAACAGAAGATGGGAGAGAAAAACAGAGGAGCAGGGTCAAAGGATTTAATGGTGCTGTCGGGAACCGAGAGAGAGAAAGGGGAAAGAGAGGAGACAAACGACGAGAGGGAAGACACTAAGACTGTTAAGATGAAGAGAGGAATGAAATTTTATAGGGAGAGAAAAAAAAGAGGGGGGAAGACAGTTTCAGGCTGAGTCAAAGTCACCTTGTGGAGCGACAACGCACCGAGCGTCACTGTCTGTCTCCTTATATGAATTATGACAGCAAAGCACTCTCTCTCTAACACACACACACACACACACACTATTCATCCCTCTCTCTGTCCTCTCACAGCGCTCCATCCACTTTTGCAAAGAGCTTCATGTTGGAAAGTGATCATAAAATATGCAGCTGTTCAGCCTTTGGTTCAGGCCTGGACGGTCCGTGTGGTCGGGTCATGTCACTTCAGTCTGTCTGTCTGTGTGTTTGCTAGTTTCATCTTGCAGTTTTCGTGACCACGTCTGTTTGTTTGTCCAATGAATAAAGCATAAATAAAGCCTCTGGCTGCTAATGTGGTTTCAAAGAGGGAGCAGTCAACTTTTTGTCCTGCCTTACTCCTTATTAAGGGTCACGTTGGAAGCCTGAGCCAATCCCAGCAGTCGCCAGATGAGGGCGGGATACAAGCGGGGTTTAAGAGTGTCTAACTAACCTAGCATTTGGACTGTGGGGTCGTCTGTATATTTACGATGACAAGAAATGTGATTTTTCTGTTCTGCTCTAGTTGAAACTGTACCAGTGGTCAGAAAATGACAGTAAAAAATATATATAAAAAACAACCAAACAGAGGGATTTAAATTCCTTCACAATTATGTTTGGAATTTCTCAGATCCCTTTATATAATTGGTGAAAATGCATTGACTCATGTCAGTGTTGGATCTCTTTTCCAGTAAACAAAAAAACAAAAAAAACCCCAGACCATTGGTGAAGGACACTTTAGCGGTTGCTGCATCCTGATGAGCTCATAATGGCTTTTTTTTCTGTAAATGACCAGATTTCTGATGGTATTGACTGTATCCAGTCTGCATATAATGAGTGGTCTGAGGAATCCATAACGTTAATGCAGAAAAGCGACCATAATGTCACATCCCATAGTCAGACATCACTCAAAGACGTGAGGAGCGGCGATTCTGCTGCATACACCTCAGTTATCACCACAGTTACATCTGTGGACAGGAAGTCACTGGATCTGATGAGCCGCTGTAACACTGCACAGTGAATGGAATTTAAACAATATCATCTATAATATAGTGTCACGGCAGATCATGTGATCTCCATGGTATCCTATATCCAGTCTTTTTTAAGGTTACATCTTTAGTTTGTCCACCAAATCCACTACCTGCCCTCAGCACTTGTCAAAAACAATCTCATCCTCACTTTGAACCTACCTACCTACCTTCCCAAGACTGTAATCTGTCTATCTATCTATCTATCTATCCAGGCCTAAGTCAGACTCTTCTGACCGTGTTAGCATCGGTAAGTGACACAATAAAAAAGTACTTAAGTAAAATTGTGAGTTCTGACTAATGTCAAAACTCGAGTAAAGTTCACAATAAGTTTGAAGCAGCAACAACAACGGTATCGGGACATTTTTTGAACTTACAATCACTATCTGCCCTCAGCACTTGTCAGAAACAATCTCATCCTCACTTTGAACCTGTTCCCAAGACTGTAATCTATCTATCTATCTATCTATCTATCCATCCATTCACTTTCTTTTGTTTCTGTTTTTGGAACTTTTTGCCCTTCATTATGGCTCCCAGGCCTAAGTCAGACTCTTCTGACCGTGTTAGCATCGGTAAGTGACACAATAAAAAAGTACTTAAGTAAAATTGTGAGTTCTGACTAATGTCAAAACTCGAGTAAAGTTCACAATAAGTTTGAAGCAGCAACAACAACGGTATCGGGACATTTTTTGAACTTACAAAAGTGTAATTCTAAATTGTAGAGCATGAGGGATCACAAGACGATAGAAGATAAAATCAATTTAAGTTTGAGCAAAGGAACGTGACAAATTAACCATAAATTCTGACGATTTTAAATGTAAAACTGGACTAAAAGTTGCCAACAGAAAGTCCACCTCTGAATGCAATAATCTTGCTCTACAAAACTACAAATTTGACTTAGCATTTTTACGTCAATCCTCCTGTTACACGTAGCTGTTACTGTTACTACTTTGATTCATCGTCGTCGTCAGGATGGAAGAGACAAATTAGTCAATGTAAAAGTGAATCTAATTCAACAGGTTGGAAACTGACCCATGAATAAATATGAATGAATCAGTCGGATTAGTCATCTGGTCATCATTAACCTGACGGTGTTGCTTTTCGACACTCGTCCAGTTTTGACGGGGGGGAAAACATACATGTTAAAAAGCAAACACACACACACTCAGACATACAGCCCAATACAATCCTGTGTGTGTGTGTGTGTGTATTTGCCAAAGGTTGTTGTCGTATGGATGCATTTATTAAAACCCCTGGGCTTGTTTTTCTTCTCAGTGTGTTACCGTGTTTGTCCCCCCGTGTGTGTGTGTGTGTGTGTGTCAGGTTGCCCTTTCTCCAGCTCATTGGGATGCGAGGCGTGAGCCCCGTCGGGTGAGAGCTGTCCAGACTAGCTTCGGAGTCATTAGTGCGCTCGTTAGTTCAGTTATGTTAAATCTAAATTACCATTCATCATCACAGAGGGAGCCATCAGTTATTCTGATGTGGCCGGGCAGACACACTCGCTAACTGGATTAACTCATTCGTCGACACACACACACACTCGCCGGGACACAGCGGAATTCGAAATTAGCTGTTAGCTGTTTAGTAAGTGCTTTTGAATAGATGATATATTTTTATGATTGAGACATTACTGTGTGTTAGTGCTGATTGGTTTGCCCTTGTGAATACAATCAACTACAAACTGGGCTCTAATGCCAATAAGTGAGACTGAATGGGATGTGATGAATCTGTGAGATGAGCTCGACAGTTCAGCTGTGACACCCGTGTCACCGCTACTAATGGTGAACGGACAGCAATGTTTCACCGTTTTCATCTAGATCCAGAGGTTACCGCTTCTCAACTTGGAACACAATCAATTATCGATTTAAAGTCTCAAGAGCAAGTTAGTTATATTCAGAGCATTTTTTATGTTTTAATATTGTTTTTATATTATATTTTATATACTACTATATATGTGATACCATTCAGGTTTTTATGCCAACTTTTGCCTTACTTCGGCTAACATTGACTAAATACAATCAACGATTCCTGGTCTCAATGCTGAGGATGTTTTGCTACCTATTTTACGGACTAACTTGTAGCAACGCATAAAAAATTTGCAAACATTTTAAGAAAAACTTTAGCTGAATTTTTTTTTTTATCACTCCTTCCATTATCTTTAACTTTTAATTGTTTCCCTTTTTTTCTTCAATCTGACCCTTCAATAAATGATTCTTTTATGAGATCTGACTTTTGGCGTATAACATCTTCTAAATTATTAGGAACAATTTAATTTAGCCGCAGAGAAATTCTTGCATTTTTTATTTTTTTTTTATTTTACTGGTACATTTCTATTTACTGATATCATATTTTATTTTATGAAAAGCTTCCGTTGTATTTGTTAAAGTTTGCATTAGGTTAAACAGAGAGTGGCCTCGAACATCACGATATATTTTATGTTCCAAATTAAATATAAAAATTGCCAATTGCTCGCTCTAAAGATTTGTGACATAGTGTTAATATTTGAGTTCGGTATGCTACAAAAAATTTACATCCAAGTCCAAGTTTTTCCGTAAAGTGTAAACAGCACAAATGAAAAATAATTCTCGGAAAGACTTTGCGGGTGATTTGGCAGAAGATCGGCCAACGTTTAACGCCTGCACTCAGCATTTAATAAGCTCTCAGTGAGAGACCCCCCCCCCACACACACACACACATACACACACATACATTCACCTCCACATAAACAGCCATTAGTCACTCCAGCAGGAACACCTGCCCATCTGCGCTGATGTGTTTGCAGAGAGGAGAAATTCTCGGGACTCAAACTGACAAAGTGGATCAACGTGGCTGCTCTGGCAAATAAAATGCTTTACGTGTTTCCACGTAATTACACTTCATCCTCTATTCTGTTTATTGTACTTATTGATGGAGTACATGCAGCTTATGACCATCAAACCTTTTTTCGCAAAAAAAAAAAAGAAAAAAAACCATAACCATGTAATTATAGCATTAGGAGAAAAGCCAAGTGCAGGGCTGTTAGTTTCCTGGTACTTTTTCAGTTAATAACCGAGGGCTGTTTGTTAATGTGTGTCATGATTACATTTTGGACATCAAAGATTAAGTCATTAAAGAGTCAATGCTGAAACTATCCTTACATCTGAGGCCTGAGGATGGAACTCAAGCACCGGTCAAAAACCTCCAGGACTGAGCTCTCAATGTTGTTGAGCTCAGGATCAGCATTAAGAAAGCTGATTAGTGGAAAAGGCAACTTCGAGATCTCTTTTTGACCACTATGTGGCGCTGGGTCTCTAGAATAGTTTATCAGTATTTACTTTTATGCATTACATTTTCTGGATTTGCATTTTAATTATTAGCAGTTCAATAATTGATCTGTAGAGGGAGTTGACTTGACTGTACCAATGTCGTCATTCCACCCCATTGTGTATGTTATGGCATTTGAGCATCGTGTGTTGAAAATTAATTGTAAAAATCAGAAGGAAAAAGTCTTAATCAGCGTTAATTTCTCACGGGAGTTCATTTCACAGACGTGTTTATCCGACAGAGTCTTTTCAGCTCGGACCAAACCCTCTCCATTTTCTGTTCCACTCGAGCTGCGTTAATGAACCTGAGCAGTGGTTGATCCGAACGCTTCAAAGTTCGCACCGAGATGAAAGGCCTGAGGGTTAATGAGGAAGGCTGTTTTTTTGGAGGGGAATGTCAACACTTCCAAGTCCATGGTCATGAATCAGTAAAAATCAAAATTATGGGGAAATTTTTTTGTAATGACTATATCTGTGATTGAAAAAAAATCGCTTTTTTTTGTAATGACTATATCTGTGATTAATTCTGTTCTGCGTTAAACAGTGAACATTGCAGTGGTTTCCAATCTGTACTTGGCATTTTGTCAGGTTTTTTTGTATATATTCCACAACTCCAACACTTTGTCACTGTTACATTACAAATAACTGCAGGGTTTATGTCCCGCAATCAATGGAGCAGAAGCTTCGGGCTGAGGAATGTCAACAAATTGATTTGTCTTGTAGGACAAAGAATAAAGCCGCATCAAGCAGCATGAGTCCCTGCCATTTCTAGGCAGGTCTGTTCGCCGTCAGCTATGGTTTCTGTTTCAGGTTTTCTGCCTTGGTCGCTGTAATAGTATAAAAAACTGCTGTTGGAAGGACACCACACTGATGTGGTCCTACACTATGCTATTGTTAAACTATGCATTTCACCATTGAATGTGCTCAAAATACCATTACAAGTTCTATGCAACATGCACAACAAAACAACGTCTGGCAGTCTGAGATGTTACTGATTGCTAAGAGCTATTCAAAGGCACCGGAAACCTTCTTTGTACCATTACGTTTGCAATGCGCAACTAATATGTACAGAATAAGTAATGCAGAAATACTACAAAAATCTATAAATTATGTTACAAAAGAAAAGAAAAATCAATGCTTTATTAAAAACATTCATAATTGCTACTAAATGGAAGGTTAAATCACATTACTGAAAACTTTAAATTAAATAACTTTTTTTTTCATTAAAGTAAAGGAAATGGTTTGTTGGCTCACAGGCCCTGGCACAGCAAGTCCATTTAAAAAATTAACTGGCAACATCCCAGCCCAAGAACTTTTAATCTCCAAGAAGTGGCATCTTAAAATCTCGGCAGCGCCATAATTTCCTTTTTTAATTTTTTACTTTGGCAGCAAAAAAAAATGAATGGAAATGGCTGAACGGATATTAACAAAGGAGAACGGACGACCTTCGTCAGAGGTGCAGATGGAGCCAATAT
>NC_024321.1:3104536-3105462 GCF_000523025.1 Cynoglossus semilaevis
TTACAGCGCAATTATTAAAACGAACCACTTCAAATCCATTCAGCGTTAGTGAACTATGCCTGCAGCCTGGCTACACTGTGTTAGATGGACTGTTGCTACTGACGTGAAAAAAAAAAAAAACAAAAAAAAAACTAATTCACCAAGAAGCAGCGGCTAATTAAAAATGACTTGATTAATTCATTAATGTGCAGATTGGTTAGCGGTGCACACTTCCAATGACCATGACTTCCACAAAGAAAGAATGGTTAACACACTTAACCACACCTGCCTCAAATTGGAGCAGGAATTTAATCTACATCTTCTGCCAGTGGAGCTCTTTCATGTCGTCAACGTCCGTTTCTTATATAGAGTTAACACGTTTGTTACAGCGATTACAGCTACACACACACACAAAGACACCTACCTGCTGGTGCAGTCACATGACCTCCAGTCACCGTTCACCCCGTCACCACATTTGTGCCACAGTCACAAACTGACCTCTTCAACTGGACAGATGGGCTTTTCTCTGCCAGTGTCTGTGTGCGTGTCTACGTCACAGTGTGTATGTGGCGTCGTGTAACCGTCTTCGTACACACAGAACGCACACATCTGGGTGTTTATTTATGCATGTGTGTGTGAGTATATTTTAAGATGCCTGGAATGAAGATCAGTCCAGTGGCAGAATTGCTTACTGTCACTCATGCCCTTTTGCACCAGTGCTCGCAGACAAACACACACGCACACAAACACACACACACACACACACACACAGCGCCATACACACCTGCCTTTATTAAAATGTCACATTGGCTGAATATACTGTGGGCTGTCATGCTGTCTGCTGGATGGGAATGGCCGTGCGTTTACACTGAACTGTAAATCAGAGCCCAGCACTCAGCTGTCAGAGTCTTATGAATTGCTAATATGTTGTATCTCAGGCTGCTGTT
>NC_024321.1:3105511-3109729 GCF_000523025.1 Cynoglossus semilaevis
CCCTCGCCCCCCACCAACACTTCCACTGAGCCAAAACTGAGGCGGGCCAATCCAAGAGCACTAACTTTACCTCAAAGGAATAAAACAGAGATATGACATGACGGGCTGACTGAGAGCTGGGAAATCAACCTGTTCCTGATGAAATCTGAACATTTTCCAGCACAAAAATATGTATATTTAATTGTAAGAAATTACTTTTCAAGATTTTATTGGAAAAAACGTACTCATGTTTTTCAATCTGTGTTATAAAAAATTATAAAATATTTTGTTAATGTTTATTGTGAGCGACTATATTCAAATATATGTGAGCGACTATATTCAAATATATGCGACTATATTCAAATATATGCCAAAAAAAATTCAAAATTTTATAATGTAAGATCTATCTTACAAAATCTACCAAGGTTTTTGCCTGGGAAGACATCTTAAGTAAATTTTTAAAAAAATCTTAAATAAATGTCCCTAATGGTTTAACAGGTCTGAATTTCTGTCCCTGTGTATTATTTATATATAAGTATTTTTTTTTATTGTTTCTAAAAAACATTTGTAACTTTGTTGCTGACAGTTTCTTCCTTGAAATTTCACTTCTTGAAATGAAATTGCTTCAACTTTGGTTTCAAATATTGACCTTCTACCTCGTAGTATAATCTGTCATTATGTCATTATTACAGTTGAATATTTCCAACATTGATTTAAATGTTCATAAAAATAAGATTCCTTTTCAAATATTTTCTGACTTAATTTTTGCACTGTAGTTGGAACTACACATTTGAATTCACAAATAGCAAAATAGAAAGTAGGATATTTAATTTGGCCTTGATCTTATTCTGTTGCTCTGAAAGCAGCAAGCAGCGATAGATAGATAGATAGATAGATAGATAGATAGATAGATAGATAGATAGATAGATAGATAGATAGATAGATAGATAGATAGATAGATAGATAGAGAGATAGATAGATAGAGAGAGAGAGAGAGAGAGAGAGAGAGATCATTTGGCTCATTTCACATAAAGTTAATATCACAATAAAAAAAAAAAAAATTTGGCTAATTTCACATAAAGTTAATATCACAATAGGTGTCACAATGCCTACAACCGTTGAGGTCTATTTCCTGAGTGAAGCCACTGCTGCTGCATTAGCTACAAGTGACTCAGTATTACAGGTGTCCTCTGTTAGGACTGAGACTACAGCAGCTTCAAAGCCTGATCTGACAGACGTTGAGACGAGATCTGATCTGCCGTCTCTCTCTCTCTCTCTCTCTCTCTCTCTCTCCTCCATCACTCCTTTCTCCTCTGACTCTTGTTCTCCGTGCGTTCTGCTTGTCCTTGTGTGCCTCTCTGTTCTATTCAGAGCAGCAGTGCTCTCTAATAACCACATTCAGCAGCCGAGCCTGTCATCTCCACACAGCAGAAAGACTTAATTACCAAAATGCAGTGAATGTGCCAAGTCAAGGCAAATCTTAATCAACCTGTGCTGCCTTCTTTGTCCACACGAGGAGCAGTTGATCCGTAACACTGTGGCCAATAATAATAATAATAATAATAATAAAAGACAGCTGTTGCACAAAAAAAAAAGAAAAGAAATGTGCATGTGTGAGTGTGAACCTTTCCCAACAGAACACACAGATGACGGTCGCACCTCTGGAGCGCAGTGACAAATGAGCAGCTTCAACAACGTAGACGTATACGAGATAGACAGACACACACACACACACACTGCTACACTCAGACAATCGGATTCACAGCTGGATCAAACACACAAGAGCATTATCATCTCTCTATATGCAAACACACACACACACACACACACACACACACACCTGGTGCAGAGAAATGCAATAACCACAGCAGGTGGCAGAAAGACTTTTTTTCCCGTCAGTCCTTGTCTTTTGGTGTGTGTGTGTGTGTGTGTGTGTGAATGCACTACAAGTCAAGGACAACACATTCACTACACATTCACTGGAGGCTGAACAGGTTTGTCCTCGCCACCGACGCACGCTCACTATCAGTAGTATTTCAGTGTGACGGAGGATTCACATGGAAACTATCCAAAGAAAGACCTTTTAGCTTTGACTTTCTATCTGGAGACAGAGACAGAGACGGCAGGAGCAGATGGGAACAGACGGAAGGAAGGAAGGAAAAGTAGAAGGAGGAGGAAGAAGGGGAGATGATGAGGAACAATGAGCGGCAACATTAGAGGAGAGAGAGAAAGAGGTTTGAGGTGCACTTAGAGGATGGAGAAGCACAAAAGGGAGAGTGAGGAAGGAGAGAACGGCGCAGGAGAGACTGTGGCTCCACAGACGGCACATGGAGCAGGGGAGGAGGAGGAGGAGGAGGAGGAGGAGAGAGGGAGAGCAGAAGCGGGGTTTTTCCCCTCTACTTACAGTATCTCCAGATCGCGCAGTGCTCGGAACGCTCCATCTTCGATGCAGCTGATGTGGTTGCTGTCCAGTTGCCTGCACCACACACACAGAGACACACACACAGACGAGGAGACAGAGATGAGAGGGAATCAGACGTAAGTCAGCAAGGTCCTCATCTGGGGGAGGGACTAACAAAAGACAGGGGGTCCGTAAAAGAGTGTGAGTGAGAGGGGGAGTGTGTGAGGTGATAACTCTGATCGCAGGTAGGACTCTCTGGCATCAACTCACTTTCTCTCTCTCTCTTCCTCTCTCTCTCTCTTTCTCTCTCTCTCACACACACACACACTGACACACACTGACACACACTAACACACTGACACACTCAAGGGGAAACCCAGCTCAGGTTAAGTCTCTCACCTCAGCGCTGATGTGAGCAGCCCCGAGGAGAGGAGCTCAGGAAAAGAGGAGTGCAAAGGGAGAGGAGCCCAGTGTGCTGAAGTGGCCTGTCTGGCATCAGCCTATCACCTCCCTTCCTCACCGTACGCCCAGCACACACTGGCCACCAGGAGAGAGAGGAGCGAGAGAGGTAGACGCACTGAAGAAGAGAGCGAGCAAGCCATAGCTACTAAAGCCCACCCTGCTTGTCTCTTCTGTAAATATTAATTGCATTTTCTTCTCTCCAACCCCCTCCTCCTCCTGCTCATGCCCTCTCTCTTTTATTCTTCTTTCCCCTCTCTCTCTCTCTCTCTCTCTCTCTGTAGTCCAAGAGGGAGTAATTTCATTACATTAGGCCAGCCAATCCATTAAGGGCCTTTTACCGGCTCTGTCACTGAAACAATTTCATTAAAAGGAAAGCCTCCGTAAATCAAACTACAGTCACGACTCTCCTGCTTTCTGCCCTCGTCTCGTTCCTTTTCTTTTTCCCGTCTTTCCTCTCTTTCTCCTTCTTTCCCTCCTCTTCCTCCTCTTCTCCCCGCTCCACCAGACTCCCAGATGCACCATGTACCCCCTCCTCCATCATCCATCCTCCGTGTTTACTCAAAGTTGCTCAGGTCTTGGTATTCGACCCGTCAACATCCATCCCTCCATCCACGCATGAACCCGACAACCTCTGAAACCTCCACTCTTCCTTCTCTCCTCCCTCCCTCCCTCCCTCCCTTGCTTCACATCCATTTATCTCTCCCTCCCCCGTCTCCTCTGCTCCTCTTCTGTCTTCCACCTTTTCTCCTGCAGAGGAGCAGATGGATGTGTTGCAGATGCAAAGGCACAAAGGGCAGACATTTAAAAAAAAAAAAAGTATCACCTGGTTTGATTTCATAACTGAATGAGAAAGGATGAGTGTCATTTAGCCTGATGAACACACACACACACACACACACACACACACAGACAGCTTGAGCCTGGCCAGGTTACCGTCTGCCGTCCAGACACTGAGATGAAAACGTATCACTTCACGATGACGCTCTCCTCCTCGTTCTCTTTATCTTTTTCACTCAGCCTCTTTATCACTATTCCTATTTTTTTCTTTCCTCCCTTGTTTTGAAGCATCCATCCACCTCGTCGTCCGTGTATCTTCCTCTCACCATTCATAATCCATTTTTCTTTCCTCCCCCGGTGCCCTCTCATCTGTGACTCCCCTTCACCCTCTCCCCTCTCGCTGCTCCATTTTCCATTTTTAATCTACGTCTTCATCCTGTTTTGTTTGTATATTGACCTTTTAAATCAGTTTTTTCCCTCCTCTTCCTCACCTACTGTAGTCCTGGTGTTCAGGACCCACCAGCACCTGTTGTATCAGTCATCAGGACAGCGCTCCCCAGTGGGGGAGCGGGGGGGGGGGGGGGGGGGGTTGTCGTGGG
>NC_024321.1:3111212-3115878 GCF_000523025.1 Cynoglossus semilaevis
TCCTAAATAACAAAAAGTCTGTCTTTTTCCTCTTTGTTTTCAATAAAAAAGTACATTAGATAAATCTATTTAGTAAAATTAATTTTAATTTTTTTTTAAATTAATAATTCCAAAACATTTCCTCAACATAAAGTGTATTATAAAAGTGTTTATTTGTGTAATTTTTTAATTTTTTTCAAAACTGGCCAAGCCGGCCGGATTGAAAGTGGGGAAGTTTTGGACCGCGGGCCACATGTTTGGCACCCCTGCACCAGAGAGGCACATGCTCAAAGAACACATTACAACTTCTGGAGCTGCTGTTTTTAACCGTATAACTCAGCCCACAGTCCCTGGACTAACCTGCTGCCTTGTGCTCAGTGAGGCTGCTCTGATCCAAAAGCCCAGCATCTCACCTGAAGTTGAAGAGTCAACAAGCACACGCTGGGCGGTGACATATTATTTCAAGCTGACCCCCCAGTGTGAGCACGTAAGGTGTGTATGGAGTGTGTATCAGAGCGATGATGCGTGGATGGACAATGGAATTATTGGATACACCATTCTGCCCGTGCACTAAAATGACTTCAAAATGTTTATCCGTTTAATCCTTGCATATGAAACCAAACCATTACTTCATTTATTTAACCTATTTGACTTTAAAACAAACACTCTGTGATTGATTCATTTATGAATAAATACATTAAATAATTAGATACAAACTTTTTATTTGATCAAAAACGACATCACTGTCCCGTTCCTACCATCAACATCAGTTTGAGGATGCAGTGCCCAGATAATGGTTCGCTGAATAATTTTGTTCCTATTTCTACATTTCCTAGGCATGATTTTTTGTAAATATAATACATTTGCAATACAAAAAAACTACCCACTTAATACTTGTATTACATTGTGAAGTACTTCACACTCTTGACAGCAGATAAAATGTAAATTCCTATGATTAGGGTCTACTTCAGCCACGAGTGGGAGCATCTGTTGAATAAATTGGCTCTAAAACAATCTGTGTAGCTGCAAACAGTTTCTCTGCAACGTATTTATATAATTGTAAATTAGAAAAAAAAAAGCTAAGCAATTTAAGTTTTTTTTTTCTTTAGGACAAAGTTAGCTCAGTTCAATTAAGCATCTAACTCAGTGTTTTTCAATCTTGGGGTCATGACACCATGTGGGGTCATCTGGAATTCATATGGGGTCGCCTGGAATGTCTAGTAATTGATAAAAGATAAACTAAATTCTTTTAAAGAATATGATTAAAAACACCAGATACAATCCTAAACAACTGTATTATTCCACTTCCATGAATATAATTCAAGTTTAAATAAAATGCGGCGGGTCATGATTTTGGGCGTTCAGCAACAACGACATGAGAAAAGGTGTTTAAACATCTTTAAATCTTCAATTGTGAAGAAAATATGACCCATAAAACAACCCTAATAACTTTGCAGGTGCTGAGGGTAACGCTGCGGGTTCTCAGCAGCCGTGAGTCTGAATCGGAGTCCTTTTCTACAGTAACTGATTCCATCATGTGTGAGATGATTAGATTCCTCCGACAGCTCTGTTCGCCCAGCACCCTGATGAGCCGAGACATAACTGGCTTGAGTATGAGACGTGTCTGCGTCTCTGTTTTCGTTCGGTACGACAGCGTGGAATACAACGGCAACGTTATCCGACGCAGGTAATACAACATAATTGATACTTAATCACATAATGTGACAGAATTAATGATCAGATTTTGTTCTATGTAGTCAAATAAACATCACTTAAAAAATATATTCAAACCAACATGAATGTACACACACACACACAGGGACAGCAGACTGGCTATTTGAAAGAAAGAATCAGTAAGAAATTGAGCAGACGAGTGGAATGAAGATCAACAATCCTCGAAGGATGGTTGATTTAATGAGGACATTTCTGTCTGTTAGTCAGATACAGCTCAGGTTATTTTGAATAAATATCTAAATGTTCCTCATATTTCATCCTTGCTGTCCATTAGTAGGACAACAGCAACATCTGTTCCAACTGCAACCGCAAAATACGACGTCCTCATAAGGAAGACGGACAATAAACGTAAATGACCAATACATACACGTCGAGGTTTCGCTCCCTATTTCTGATTACTTTATCTTTAACCTAATTTCATCAAACTCATTTACAGCTTTAATCAAATCCAGCATCTTCGTCCACTGTCCTTTTTACCAAAAAATATTTTTCTTTTTCTTATTTTTTTTTTTACTCTGTTACAGACTGTGACAGAGACACAACAAGAAAGGCAAAAAATATTTTTCTTTTGCTTATTTGTTTTTTTTTTACTCTGTTACAGAGACTGTGACAGAGACACAACAAGAAAGAGAGAAAAGTAAAAGCCAGGTCAGCGAGAGGTGAACGGCCTGGAGAAAATAAAAGCCAGGAGAGAGGAGAAATGAGAATGTTAAGATGAAAAAAGGGAGGGAAAAAGACATAAAGGAACATAAAGGAAAAAGGATTCGCACAGCAGTTAAAGACCGGTGAATGACGGTAGATAAAACAGAGGAGGTGGTTCAGGAGGAACTCGGCGAGTCGTTGCGGTAAATAAGACAGTGGGGTCATCATGTGAAACATTACGGTGGGGAAGAACCCGACGATTTATGGGTTCGGAGTAGATGTTCAAAAGACGAAAATACGACGACCTAGAAAGTCTCTGGAACTCTTTTGTGTTCCCCCTTCGTTACGGCACTGTAAGAGTCGGATCTGGTTGTTGTGCAACTCTGACTAAAATAAGCGACGGTAAAAGGCCGCCGTAATGTGGCATTAATTCAGTTTTGGCTTCAAAAAGTGGTATTGACTTGCAAATAGCAATTGTGCTTTAATGGAGTTCAAGGACACATGAACATACACTTTACATAATTATTCCTCAATGCTGCGCAAACTGGACGGAGACTTGTGTTCTGAAGCAAGGACTGAAAGTGGATTTTGATCTCAAATGGATTGGATTCATTGAAATTAGAACTACAGAAGAGGACAGAAAAAATAATACATAATCAAATCACATCTGTACTATACTGAGTTGTATTGTCGTTGAAACCGGCACTCCAGAAGTAGAGAGACACAGTGACAGGGACAAATATGTGTACAGGAACCCTGACAAAGTCAATTTTACTGCAAACATTTTTTGACATCCTTATTATTTTTGAAGTTCTGTGTTGACGGCAATGTCACTGAAAGGTGTTTTTACAGTTAATATTTGTTTCACCTATGCTACAGGTACAACAATTGACCCTAGCAATTTTTAATACTGGATTACCTTCATTTTTATAAAACAATTTCGACATTTTGTGGAATTTGTACCAGTTAAATTAAATGTATGGTTTAATCAATAGGTTTGATTATCAAACAGGTAGAAATCATTCCATTGGTTATGTTAACGAGTTGATTTAAACAACGACGAAGCAACACGACACGGCAGGTCAGAGCCGGTGTGTAGTCGTGCGGCTGCGACGTAGACACAGCTGACACGCTGTTCTTACCGCACTCTAAAGTTCTGCTGTCATAACTCAAACAAACGGCCATTCCGTGCTGCATTGTGGAAAGGGAAGCATGAAGCATGGAGCCGTTTTATTATGGAGATGAGAAAAAAAAAAAGAAAAATAAGAAGCGGGGAAGATGACAAAATGGAGTAAAGTAAAGAAGTAAAGCCATGGGGCGTGTGTTCCTTTTTGTTCTGCGGCTAATGAAGCGTGCGCTTATACTGGTGCAGAAATGACATGTCACACAAACACTCTAAACACATTCTTCCCAGCCCACCTGAAGCAGCTGCGACAGTGTGGATGTGGCTGGGGAAGGGGGGGGGGGGGGGGGACGCGGGGGGGGGGGGGGGGGGGGGGGGGTGAATTAAATTTCATCACAAAAAAAAAAAAAAAAAAGAGACGGGGGCTGCATGAAAGCGAGAGGGCAGACGGATGAAAAACAGAGCGCAATACGAGGATGCGATATTCACAGAAGATAAAAAGCGTGTTGGTGGGCACCGGGGTGTACTGTAAGGGCAAATGAAACAGCTGCAGCTTATCTGATGTGTTCATGTATCTGTGTGATCACACTGCTGTCGGAGATGTAGGCCTGACTTTGACCGTACATACAGTTATCGCTCCATATATCTGTCCTGGGAGCTCAGCTACTTCACACTGGACTCTAACCTTGTAACAAATAAACAGTGTTTATTCTATGAGTCTGATGGAAATAGCAGGTGGAGGGAAAATCTGCCACGTTACGATTTTCATTCCACCTGGTTCTACTCGCGTTGCTGCTGTTTTCAAAATGTGTATTTTTGTTTCAATACAGGGAAAACAGATGTTTTGGATGATAGTTTACATAAAAGCTTGTGAGACGTTGCTTTGAAATGTCCGATAGCATTAGCCGGTCAATAGCGTCAGCGCAATGTAAGCATACAAATGTCGTATTTTAATATATATTATACTATAGCTCTATACTGCGGTGGATGCTCTGTTTATACCTAATATTGAAAGTTGCTTTTTTCCCCAATTTTTTTTCTCAAAAAGTTGTTGGAATGCAATTCTTTAAATACAATTTACTCACAGACTATATACAAACTCCTATCTCAGTGTGAACCCTGAGCCTGTTTAGTTGAACACAATGCTAATACGCTGGTAGGAATTAAAGGAAGACACACATGGGGATA
>NC_024321.1:3116252-3141907 GCF_000523025.1 Cynoglossus semilaevis
TTTTTTTTTTTTTCTCCTGCCAAAGCACGACAAAATAAGACATGACAGCTTGAGATTATGCAGGATCCGATGCTCAGGATGAAGTATCTATAAGGCCATATAAAATCCAGAGTGTATTGATACCAGGAGTTGCACCACTGCGCGCTCTCTCCATTTGAACTCCCCGTGTTGCCTTCAGTATGTGCGGCGTGATTGACAGGTTGAGTTTAGCGGGATGACAGAAGCAGCAGTCGGCACAATGTTCAGAGGAGTTCGCACAAACACCTCCACACACATGTACAGCATTTACCTGTCTCTTTAGCTTAGCGCTGTGCTGTTTTAATGGGTCCTGCCAACAGGCCAATACCCACGCACGGTGGAGATACTGTGTGCTCGTAGGAAACCCAGAAAAATCAAAAGTGTGTTTAATAAACGCTATACAACGGATTGGTAGCCACCGGGCAGCATGAAGGAGGAAAACACATGTAGAAGGATATAAAGTACAGCCGGGTGAATAAAGGGGAGACAGATGGAGATTGACAGAGGTGGTGAGAATAGATGGAGTACACTTTTTCAGAAGTCTCCTTGTTTAATGCAGCGTTGGAGATGATGTGTAAGAGATAGAAGGAAGGGGGAAGAAAAAGAGACGGGCGATGGAAAGGAAAACTCTGGAAGAATCGATAGAGAACAGGGTTGTATATATAAATATATGAAAAAGATGAAAAATAAAAAAAGAACAGATGAGGGGAATAAAATAAAAAGCAGAAGGGACACGTTAAAAAAACTAAGCATAACCTTTATTTGACGTGTTTTACTTACTACGTTAAAGAAAGACAGCACAAAGTGTTGAGACAAGGACAGCGACGACTCCACGTCTATGACTTTATTACGCCGGCGAAAAGCACCGAGTTGTGTTTGAAGGCTGGACGAGGTGTAAAAAAAAAAAAAAAAAAAAAAGGTAAAGAGCAGCCTGTAGCTTTTTAAAAAGTGTGCGGTAGAAAGTCAGTTAAATTAAAGTGACAAACTGTGCATTTAGTATTCAGTCCAACATCTATCACTCTTCAAGGTGACGCGGACATGTTCCATGAGGTTATTTGGGAAAAAATATTGCTTATCCTCAAAGAACAATATTCTGGGTTCTGAAAGATCATATTAAAGCTTCTTTGATGTGGCTTTTTGACTTTGTCCAGATGAGTCAAGACAAATTTGATGATACTGGAGGCCGAATAACAACTGACAACATTTTGTCATTGTCCCCTTCACTAGATATGTTTTATAGCTTTTACAACGTTCTGGTAATATTTCCTATTTTAAAAGACAAACCCAGGCTGCTTCAGAGTAGGTGCTTCACGAGTACTCAGACCGAACACTTTTGGGTTCTTGATGCATGTGTAGTGATTCGGCTGATGAAGAAAAAAAAAAAAAAATCTAATTCGGTCTATTTGTGATTTCTGGTATTTTAGCATTTTCACTGCTTGGTTCCTCTTTGATTTAAATGTAATATTACATCATAGTTAAAGACTGAGGCAGCTGGGATTTTTTTTTAATAAAATATTTACTGATGTGAGAAATTAGATAAGAAGTAAATCTATTTTTGCACACACCTCCATTTACCCAGTAATTATCACGACTCACGGGTCATGCCCCGGTGATTGATTGCTTTTTTTTCACTCTATTTCCTGGGTTTTACTTTGAAAGTTTCTGATAAACTATTCTGTTTAATGGGCCTTTGATGCAGCATCAGCAGCAAACTTTTTCCCAGATGAATAAAATGCATTGACATCAATGTTTTTTTTTTTTAATGTTATTCAGGTCGATGCCATAATTTAACATTGTGATGTGTTCCTCAGCTTGTTCGTCGTGCTGCACTCCATTTGGTCTGTGAAACACGGAAGTGAATTTCAGGTGAAAGACCTGAGGTCGTTAAGTTTGAAGTACCGTCCGTGGTGAGGAAGGAGAGTGGATTAGCTGATCACAGAACAGCCTTAATTCAAACCTTTGGAGCCCTGCCATGATAACTGACATTTGCTCACTTACATTTACACAAACACACCCGCACGCACGCCCGGACATACCCACGCACACACCCACTGACACCGACATATGATCCACAGCAGCTGTACGAAGAGGGAACAGAGTCCATTTAACCCAAGGACTCCGGACTCCGGACTCCGGCGGCCATATTGACCTGATGTCACTCGCGAATGAAAGGAGAGCACAAGGACACACTTGCCTGCAGTCTCAACCTCTGAGTTACTGATCTTTGAGGCAGGAAGCGTGTTTCATTAATTCACGCACTAAAACTGAAATACACAAACTGTTGCCGAAGACTCTGCGACAACTTCAAGGCCCTATCAGTTGAGTTTTTAAGGAATAAAAAAATGACTTGTTAGAAAAATTAACATCCTTCTTCACCTACTTTTGGATGTTTTTACTGCAAAAATATGTGGCAATATTTCAGCTGTTAATGCTAAAGTATAGTCTTTTTTTCTTTTTTTTTTAAGGTAGCATGTGGCTATTACTGAGCTAATGTAAAGCCACTTTGGCTAAATATTAGCTTCCCCTAACCTTGGTATGGGTTCTTATTGCTTTAACTCAATCACAACATATTTTTAGTTTATAATTTATATTTATGTATTTATAGATATACATTCTATCCCTATATGGCCTTGAAGTCAAATATTATTTAAAAATAATTTTATATATATATATACTGTATATTCTATCCATATCCTCTTTTGAACTCTTGTGCATTGACAGAATGTTTATTCCCATGAGTGCGTCTAAAAGTTTCCTATGCAGCATCAGGCAGGATTGATCAGCCAATATTGATGAGAATCATTGACTGTGAGGAACATTGATTGCGGTATTGGTAATTAGGACATCGTGAATAATCGACAGAACAGTATTGAACACTTAAAGGGGTGAGGACAAAAAGGGGATGGGAAAGGTTTTAAAATCATTTAGAAAAAGGAGAGAAAACAGAAAAAGTAAAAACAAATGTATTATCCTGATAATTGGATTAAAGATATGGATTTTTGGTAATTAGTGCAATTATTATTGAATTTCACATTAGTGGACCAGTGAGAGTATGTTAGCTCATTAATGGAAATTGAAAAAACTATTTTAACAAACTCAAAAATATGAACCTGGATACTGTGTAAAAAAGAATATGACTGAAGAAAATGGTAAAAATGGAAAAGCCATATGAGGGAATTAAGAAAATAGTGGAATATAGAAAAGGAATCAAAGAGCTTACAGGTTCTTGACATTGGTGATTCCTCTGAAAGCTTTCCTGGGAACCGCCTGGATCTGGTTCTCACTCAGGTCTCTGGAGAAAAAGAGGAGGAACAAAGAAAGAAAAATGAGTTTAAAGTGCTCATCAATACATTCATTTGGATGATGAACCCAAACCACAGATTTGTTATACCAGGTCACACACAGACACACGTGATTATGTGCATTACAGCTAATTACAGTGGAAAGGCCGGAGGACAGAAACAACAGAAAACAAAGACGTTGGCTTGAAACAACTGTCACATTTATGATCAATGGAAGAAATTGATCCAAAAAAAGTGTGTGTGTGAGTGAGAAGAGAGAGAGAGGAAGGGAGAGACAGTGCTGAAGAAAAAACAGGAGATGTGGTTAAGAGTACAGTGGTTTTCTTATGTTGTAATGTAACAGTTGATAAAAAGAGTCACACGCCAGTAACAGTTACTGCTGGAGGATGAAGGAACACAATAACCCACATTAACGCTGTAACATTATAACTTTACTCATTTCACACACACACACACACACACATACACACTGTGTTTAGCGTTTTTTCTTCTTTGGTAATAATTACATATAGTAGACACGAAAAAAAACTACAAAAAATGATGTTTATATATATACATATATATATGTATATATATATGTATATATATATATATGTATATATGTATATATATATATGAAAAAAACTACAACAACCTTCATTATTTCCTCTCACACAACTGAACTGAATTTCTCATTGAAAGATTCTCGTCTGAAACCCAATTTTTTTTTTTTGAAATCTAACAGGGTTTTATTATCCTGAATGTTTCAGTCGTACGGCGCCGTGTTTTGTTATTCTTGTTTAATTTTTGACAAGCACATTAGTTCTCTCTGTGATCTTCCATTGGCACAACCGTGTTGTGACATTTTATATTATTGTGTGTTGAACATTTGTTTTATGTGATGCTTTAGTTTAAAGTTAAGTCGGCCAACAAAGAACCAACAAGTTAATGTTTCACCAAAAGTCATTTATTCAGAATTGTGTTTCGTGCCAAACAGTGCTGTGACTGTTTATGTCCCGTCCATGTTCTCGTTCTTTGTTTATTTTTGTTAATGCTTTCATCCTGTCTTGATTTAGTTTTCTCTTCTCTGATTTCATTTAATTTGATTGTAATGTAAATTTGTTTTATTTTATATGTTTGTGTTGTGTGTAGCTGATTTGAATTATTTTACACCCCTGGGATGATGTAGAGAGGTGTAAAGTAAATGTTGATTGGTTGAGTGAAAGCCATCAATAAAAACAAGCTTCCATTAGTAAAGAAATTATTTCCTACCAAGTTAATTTGTGTAAGATTAATAGGTATTTTGTGCAGTTTAAGGCAGTCATCAAAAAGTAGGTTTTTACTTTGCAAACCATAACTGTCTCCTAACACAGGTTCTGCTACAAATGTTCCCAAAAGGATGAATTTGTAGAAGGAAATCACAAAAACAAATAAAAAAATAAATAAATTAAAAAAAATATTCATTGTTCATCGATCATTTTGTCTCAAATCAGACTTTTTAAATTCATATTTTTTTCTTGTTCATTTTAAAAAATGATATAAAAAATCACAAAATAAAACATTGCTGGAAAATGATTTGATCGCCTCGTTCACCAACGGTGATATTTACTTCCTATTTATTGCTAACAGAAGGAAAACCACCCACGTCAAATAAAAGCAATAATGAGACGGTGCGTGTGTCTGTGTCTCCCTGTCTGTTTTATGACTCCAGCAGAGGGACCGACACCAGTTCCGGGTTGCAGTTTCACACTTCCAGCTGCCAAAATTAAAGTCATGTGTTGAGAGGATTGGGAGGAAGATTTTATTGGTCAGGTGTCTGCTGCTGCTCCATTTATGCAATTGGTTTTTTTGTTTTTTTTGTTTTTTTTTTTATGTTAAGGGAACATTTTTATAACCCAGCTGCATCCAGAGCTCGCACCGTCCGGGTGACATTTGGGGACACATAAAAATGTGTTTATAGCTGTGAATGTCTGGCTGGTAAATATATTTATAGTAATTGGCTAAAATAGTGGGTCGGAGGAGCGTTGAGCAAAAATACAGAGGTTTGATGAGCTAAAGGCTAAAGTTAGCGCACGTAGAATCTAAAGGAAGTGACACTACAGTAACTTATTTTAATAGAAACAAGAAATCACACGTTACATACTGCAGCAAAGTCAAGTCTGTAAATTTGACTGTTGTGAATGGAGGCACATTAACAGTACACCATGTGACTTCTCTCACAGTCCACAACAAGGGTCAAAATTAAAACAACTCAAGCATGGCTCGATCCAGTACTCTGGATCCACATCAGGCTGTTGTATTTCAGGATTAAATTTTGAGAAAAAAAACTATAGTTCATCTGATCTGATAGCTAAACCCAAATGATCAACTAAACCTTGTGTAACATGCTGTAAACAACTGGAAAGAAAGACCGGAGGAGAAACGAAGGTATTGGATGGATTTGGTATCAGAAGATACACCAAGTAGCAGTATCGGTATTGGACATGAAAAAATTGTACCGATTCATCCCCAATAACAAGAGCAAATTTAACAACTTGCATATTATATATGGATATTAAAAAAAAAAAAAAAGACCGGTAACCAGTTTAAGTCGTTGCCTTTCCAACTGATTGTCACTGAACTGTTTTTGAAATTTCAATCCTTCCATTGTCCATCAGCAACAGTTGGGTTAGAGAGAAGTTTAGATGTTTCTCTGTGTTAACAAGTGTTGTCTGTCTCTATGAATCACACATGCTGACCTTTCAGTAAAGCCAAGGCTATCACCAACAGGAGACTGGCTTATGATCGCTGGAAAGGACACTCACTAATAGACTCAACGTGCACCGTCACACACACACACACACACACACACACACAGCAGGATGGTTTGTGTACCCGTCTGTATCAGTCTGCCTCCACAATTCAATTAATGGATTCAACCTTTTTGGACCTCCTCTATTGCCACACAATTTCAGGGAACCAGGAACCATTCATCTACCAACAATTCTATTAAAGAGACAGATGGTAGTTTGAATTATACATCAGTTCTTAGTAGGATGATGAATACTGTAAATTAGAGTTGGTTGATTTTGAAAAGCAACTGCACATTTCCCAAGAACGTGATGGGTCTCAGGAGCTACAGGGAGACAACACAGAAACGTTCACTCTAAAACGGTGCATTTAGCATCCATGATTAATGAAAAGTAAAGAACGAAAGAAAGGCATCGGGGAAACATAGCTTGTTGAAGGCAATCTGGGCAAATGTTTCCCAGCTGAAAACCTATTTCTCTCTGCCCACGTCACATGATTCTCACATCTAGCTCCACCAGCTTTGTTTCTGAATATGGGCCTTGTTTCAATTATTGTTTTTAAGATTTGTGGATGTTGTAAAAAACAAAATGGAGATGGGGTGAAATAGAGGCAGATGACAGGCTGTGACTACCCCTGAAGAGAAGAAGAAGAAGAAGAAGAAGAAGAAGAAGAAGAAGAAGAAGAAGAAGAAGCCATTTTGTTTTTTAGAGAATACCAGACCTTGACAGTTCTGAAATAATGAATCGATGTGAATAAAATGTATTATAATTATTAGGGTTGGTTCGATCCAATACTCAGGATTAGCATCAGTTTGCTATTAGTCATAATTTAAGGATCCAACATCAAAAAAAATACCGATACCTACAGTAAGTCCAAATACTCAAGGTAACTTTGCGCGAGAAGTTGCAGTATCAGTATCACACATGAGCCGTGAGTATTGAGCCAACCCTAATTATGATTAATTATGTATACTCTTATCACAAGGTAAATGTGACAAGTAGACGCAGTCTTTGCCCCGCCATTAAAATATTCCCTGAAATATTCAGTTAACGTTGTTTTACCCATAACTCCATTCATATCAAGGTTTTTACAGCAGTCTAAGTCTGATCTTAAAGTCCTGGGACAAATGGTTTATTTTCTCAAAAACCAAGAGGCGAAGTGGAATCGACCCAACAAACAGCAGCAGTAGCAGAAAAAACACGGATTTTTCCATTATCAAGTCCACGTTTGTCATGGTTTCCTCAATGATTGAATTTGGTCCAAATATGATCCAGACCTCCTTTCTTTGACCATAAAGACCCCCCTCCTGTTTCTCAGATGAGGTCTCTCATCTCTCTTGGCGTAGTGACTCTCCGCGGGACTAAAAGTCTGGGGGCATCAGCGTAATCCTCCACGAGTGCGTCTCGAGGTTCAGTGGTGGTCATGTTTAGTGTATCCTGGTGTGTGTCTCGGTGTGTAGATCTGCTCCCGGCCATCACTTCCATCATATTAACTTCCATTATTCATGTGAGAAGAATAATAACACTCGCAGGTCTCCCTTTGTGGCTTCAGATATTACTGTTAACCCTTCAGCAAACACACACACACACAGACACACACAGTGCAATGATTAGGTCTCCTTGGACAATAGCTACCCCTGAGAGACACACATAAAGGATGCCCTCGTCCATATGATGTGTTGCATGGAGACAAAACTGGAAAAATATACTCATAGTCACACATACAGTGAGATTCATCCAGATATGAGGTAGGAATGGGACAATAGGACAACCAGGCTGGACTGTATCAGCTGGTCTCAACGTCCGTGGTTACAGAGATGACAAGAAGTGAAGCTAAGGTTAAAAAAAAAACAAAAAAAAAAACGATGGATAACAGAAGCACTAGTTGAGATGGTTCGTCCGGGGAACCTACGATGTAAATGTCCAAACCAAAGGAGCAGCGGCTCTACTCCGAGCTCCTCCCCCGGGGGACAGAGCTCCTCACCCCGTCTCTAAGGGAGCGCCCTGCCACCCTGCAGAGAAAGCACATTTCGGCCGCTTGTATCCGGAAGAATATGTTATAATATATTTAATATTTTTTTCAGCCTGATGGTTTAGATGCATGTCTGAAATGGACATGTTTAAAATGTGGTTCAAGGACCGACTATAGCACATCCACTATTTGAAGCTTGTTTTTAATTATCTGTCTGGTTTTCATTCTACTAATGAAGGCTTAGGTTTGGGATGACTTTAAGCTGCTTAAAGTTTTTAATTATCTGTCTGGTTTTCATTAAGTTCTACTAATGAAGGCTTTGGTTTGGGATGACTTTAAGCTGCTTAAAAATCTTTTTTTTAATTGTTTGTCATTAATTAATCATTTATTTACATCCCAAGATAATATGCTAACTTTAATACACAATATTAACTTATCCCATAATATTTTTAACATTTTTATCTTTTTGTGGGAGTTTCCAGGTGGTTCTGAAAAGCACATTTTTGTTTGTTTAAAAAGTTATATAATTCCATTTTTAAGTAAGAATAAAAACATTACTATTTTATGTTTTGCTGAATTATGGCTAATGTTTTGTAATTTCTTGGATTCATTTTATTGTTAAATCGTTTGGGCTAACATTTAGTCTTGCTTTTCTTTCTGTCAAATTATTATTATTGTCTTTTAAAAATATATATTTATTCTCGCAGGCTTTTATTTAACTTTGCAGAGTGGCTAACATTTGTTCCAAAGCATAATTGCTTCTTTTTTTTTTTCTTTTTCTACATAAATCGAATTAGAAACTAATAGCCGATGGTTTACCTTCCTGTCTCGTTTCCTTTTGGACTTACTTCATCTCACTTTCTTCCTCTGTCTCTCCGTCTCCCTTTTCCTCTCTGGGGCCCTGTAACTGCATTTAATATTGTTCTATAAAGACAGTAATAAATATTGACTGCTGGCAAGCTCATGTTACTCTTGTTTTTCTAAAGCACTCTACCAGGGTAAGGACCAAAGTCGTGTGGCAAATCTTGCTGCGCAGCTTAGTGTCTCTACTCTATAGAATCCATTCAATATCCTTTAGTACCCGTAACCTTAGGAACTACTGAAACACCCAGGCTGCTATTTCTACTTGGTGTGAAACGTATTTTGGAGCTAACAATAAATATGTACACTAATGATGTTTAATGAGCAGTGTAGTACCAAAAATAATCTGTCATTCCAAGCTTTAAAAAAATAAATGTAACACGCTTCTCATGTGTATGCTGTTAAATAATAGCAAAAAGCTATCAGTGTAGTATTTCAAAAGCAATAATAAAAACGTTCTGTTGCACAAGAACAAATGACAGGAAACAAGTCCAAGTCAGACTTTTTGGGGGTTTTCGCCCATATTTTACGTTAAGTTACTCAAAGCAGCTACTTTTTAACCTTCACTTATCCTTGTCCGACTGTAAATGTGAAATGTTGGCACAGTCTCAGATCTACAGCTCAATGCATTCAAAACTGGAACCTTCATATTACGACCACGTCTTGGCTGCAGAACCACTCTACTTGAGTGATTCAGACCAGTGCCAAAAGATCTTAGGAGGAGAACTGGGATTTATTACCCGATGTGCTGACAGAGTTTTCACTCCTCACTCCGTTAGTGTAAAAGAAAAAACTTTTTGTTCAAGCATCTATTAAAAAAAAAAAATCTGTAGAAATTCTACTACAGCGATCAAATGTCATCACAGCTAGCCTGGTTGGCTAATGTTCTTGTTATGCAAAACCACAAAATAAAATGGAAAAATGCCTTCCTCTGGGGCACTGTTTACAGTAAATGTGCAAATGTAGTAGGTAAAAACTTGAAACAAATTCAATTCTCTGACCAAACTGAACGATGTGCAGTACAACCTCCACTCAGTACTTTCTGTACTGCAATAATCTGCACTATTTTGTGTCAAGAACTCCATTCATTTAGAACAAAAAAAAAAATTATGCTAGGACACATCACATGATTTGGTTTAATATGGCTGTAGCTCAGTGGGGAGTGCAGATGTCTTACACCTGAAGGGTTGTTGGTTAGATTCTAGATTTAGTATGTCATGTACCACCACCGCAGGTAAAAGACAGAATTTGTAGCTTTGGACTTTGAGTCGTCATCACATCAGGAGCGCTGTACAAGTACAGAACGTTCACTATAAAATCAAACGCAACAAAAGAACGTTTGTTGACTCCAGCACTTGGATTCCAACGGCTACAGCCTAATGACTGATACTGAAGCCTCTCTGGTGACACTACAACACCTTCACATTTTCATATCCACTTGTTAAACAACCTCCACTTTCATTAGCGACTCTATAGCTGATTTTAATTCCTTAGAAGTTATTTAAGAGTTATTTGAACTAAAAAACAAGAACTGCAGCTGATTTTAATTCCTCAGAAGTTATTTGAACTAAAAAACAAGAACTGGTGCTAATTAATTGCTGATATACATTGGAAAAAAAAAGTACTAAAAACAAGCACATACAAACCGAGCACTAAGTGGCGTAGAGGAGAAGCTGCTTAGCCCCCACAGATAACCATTCAAATAAGAAAATGCACTGAAACCAAATGGCACCGGGGACATTAAAGTGAATTAGCCGGTAACAAATGACCATGTGTGCCTTAACCCCTCCAACTATTTTTTTTTTCCCCCAATAGTAACTCATCTAAATTTGTTGGACATCTTTCAGGCACGGAGCCAGAAAAGCTTTTATATCCATAAAGGCCTATGGATCACAGAGAATTGCATTAAGCTGTCCAATTTAATTACAGTATCGACAAAACATAATAGATACTTACAGCCTCATGGAGAGCGATGGCTGGAGGAGGGGGAAGAGAAGGAGAGGAAGAGCAGGGGAAAAGTGCAGACAACGTCCATTTATAATGCTGATGCAGTGTACGTATCAAAGGCGGCGTTTGAGGAACGTCGGCGCGCACGTGTGTCTGTGCCGGTGTGTCGATGTGTGCGCACGCGTGTGTGTCTTTAATGAAGGATTTGCAAGGACCCATGAGAGCTTTTGAGAACGCTTACTTTGATTTAGATGCTACAGCTCCCTGATGGCTGTTTCACTCACAAACACACGGCACGGCAAACAGCAGTCGACACTTTAATAAAGAAACACAGGGTTACGCTCCTTACAGGGACTAACTTTTTAATCACAATTTGTTCCGGAACCATCCTGTAGAGATTCTAGCGACGCTAACTATGGCTGCGGTCGCCTACAGATGACTGTTGATATATAGAGTACATTTAAAAAAAATATATATTAATCTAAGATGCCATAAAGATGGCCAGGGGACAAAGGTACGAAGAGTGAGAGTATTATTAACCCCCAGCCTGCTTAATATTAACGACTAATGGCAGGGATGATCAAAGTCCGGCCCAGGGACCCACATCGGCGCTAGCGTGGGCAAATTACTTTTAATTTAGACAGGGATCTTTTACATCATTCTACTGTGTGGAATATGTTGTCAAATATTACTTTTGGTTCATGTTTAGCTCATTTTCAACAACAGCTATTGTTTCTTATCTTCTAGCTTAGTAAAAACTGACTTTAATTAATTAAGTCGGTTACTTCATCTGTCATTTTTTCCTGCAGTAATTGTCATTTCCTGCATGTTTGCTTTGAATTCCTAACTGTGTTATCCCGATTCCCTATTGCGTTGCATGGAGAAGGGCCAAATTACTTTATTGACGACGGCAAAAATTCGTTTTCGACATTAATTTGTTTATCTGCGCTTTTCAAACCTAATTCATATACTTCGTCTTTAATTACTTTACCTTATAGATTATACTATTACACATTCATTTACTTGCTCTAAATTACTGACATTTTTATGCTGCTTTTGGACTGACTACAGTATGGTTGCTTTCCGCTCCAAATAAGGTACAACTCATACTCAGACGTTCCCACAGACCTGCTCAGATCAGTGTAAAGACGCAGCTTTTTTTTAAGAGAGAAGCCTCCAGCGTCCCAGCAAACAGAGGGCCCGTCAGGCTGCACTTGTCCAACATGATCAATAGAGGAGGGCAATATTTTTATTCATAAAGCGCCCACTTAATTAAATCACCAGGAATGGAGCAGAAGGGAGGAGGAGACGGCAGAGGAGAGGTGGGGCTGAAAAGAGAAGGAGGGTAACGAGATGTAGCAAGGGCAAGAGTCAAAAGACTGATGAAGAATTACAAAGAGCGGAATTAAAAAAAAAAAGGCAGAAAGGACGGGAAATATGGAGGGAGGAGCATCCCATTCAGTGTGTCCTCAATTATGCGGTCCTCTACCAGGACGTAGAGGACGCACGTCCAAAGACAAATAATGCAGTGTGCCTGATGGGAAGTCATTCTGTTTGTCTTTGCCGTAACATTTTATTTTAAGAAACTTGGATTTGGATCGTAAAGGGCACGTTTTTCAAGGAGCACGAAACTGAATATCGATGTTTTATTCCTTTTTTTACAGAAACAAACTTGATATTTCCCAAACTCAATTAACATGATGTTCCCATCATTTTACCCAGGGATTTATTGAAAAAAAAAAAAGTATGTTAGTTCATACCAGAACATCTTGGGGAGCAACAACACAAAAATGTGTAACTTAGATAGATATTATTTAACAAACTTTTGGAAATAAATTTATAATAAATATTTTGTTACAAGGGTTAAATTACAAGTTTAATATATATATATGCACATATATAAATTAATATATATTCATATATATATATATAGTTAAATCAGAAATATTTGAAAGGATTTCCAGCACCAGTGTTCTGTGTTGTACAGTGGTTCAGCGTGCCTTGTGTGTATGTTGTGCCATTGTATCCTATATCCTGTATGTGCAGCCTCTTTCAGCCCTGATCTGTCTCATAGCAGGTCAGTGTTGTCAAGGTTACTGGAGGCCAATTAACTTCTAGCTCAGAGACAGAAACCGCACAGAACAGAGAAAGAAGAAGAAAAAAACAAAACAAAACGCAACATTGTCTAGGTATGTTTTTTTGTGCGCGTAAGTTTCTGGTTGTGTTTTTTCAAAAGTCACCAACAACAAAGAGCGTGTAATGTGTAGAAGAGAAGAGACCATGGGAGACACACACACACAGAACACACACACATAAAACAGTCCCTTGTG
Organism: Cynoglossus semilaevis; assembly: GCF_000523025.1. Lineage (NCBI taxonomy): Eukaryota > Metazoa > Chordata > Actinopteri > Pleuronectiformes > Cynoglossidae > Cynoglossus > Cynoglossus semilaevis. The sequence continues at coordinate 3,129,451 of NC_024321.1, forward strand.
GTTTGTGTGTGGTCGTGTGTGCTTTCATGATGCCGGGAGATAAAACACAGACAGAGATCAAGTGAGCAAATGTGAACAGGAGGAGTCCAGGCTCCTGTGTCCATGACCAGGTACTACAGCACGGACACAGCCTTTAGGACTACAGTCTTACTGAATACATCAGTTCATCTGTGGAGACGTAGTATCTTTACACTACCTGCCAACGGTATGAGCGGCAAATTAAAAAAACACATCTAGTTCTCTTAGTTCATTTCTTATATATATATATATATATATATATATATATATATATATATATTTCTAGCACAAATCAAGTCCTCTTTTGACTTTTCCATAACCCTAGTCTTACTAAAATCCAAAGGGACCGTTTGCTGACCTTTAAGGTTGACCCATTTCTCTCCTGAATCCATCACACTGAACGCAGCCCTCACCACAGTCCACCTGTAGAACATGTCCTACACCACACTCATGTACTTTTCTGCCACTCCTTCGTGTCGTTAGCGTACAGTTTTGCAGTTCAGTTGTTAGTATTCAGTACTTTCACACCACGCTTTGGATAATACCTGCTTTCAGATTCTTTTTCTGCTCTGTCAAATAAAGTGATAGTGATGTTGAACAGAGCCCACTGCCATCCTCACTTTACATACCGGGACGGATTCCTCTGGCAGACTCACAGCACAGGCTACTGTTGCTGCTGTCTTTACACACAGAGAGCCTGTCTGGTCAAGAGAAGAGAAGGAAATAGAGAAGTACACTTGAAAAGAAATGGCATGAAAAAGAAAGAAAAGGGCATGAAAAGAAATATGGAGAGCCGAAAAAAAAAAAACAACAACCCACAGTTGACGTAAAAAGGAAAATGAAACTGTGTCCCGTCACAATTGTGATCCTGGGGAACACTGAAAAAATGTTTTTATACACGTCCTGAAAACGTGATGGCTACACGTGTGTAACCTGTACTGAACGGATTGGTAGAAAAAACACATACTGTAATAGCCCTAATTTACTTTCTGTAGAGAGTGTGTGTGGGGGGGGGGGGGGGGGGAGTCTGTTTATTAATGTATAGATGTAAGCCCCATGTTCTAATAGAAAATAAAGGCATTAACCTGGCTGGGTTTGTGTGTGTTAGTGCTAGTGTATGGTTGCTATGCCGTCTCCAGGCCCTAATCTCTTTAGTAAGCTCCGTGATTCAGTTAGAAACAGCGAGTGGTTAATGTCAGCGCTAACTGAACCAGAGGGATCTATGTGACTGTCTGTGTTTGTGTGGTGTGCACGTGTGTGTGTGTGCGTGTGCATAATTCGCATGTATGTCATTCCTGTTTGTGTGTTTACCAGTGACTGCTGTTACTTCAGTGTAGAAACTGTCTACTTTTAGGAAACCATATGTGTGACTGCTTTTACTTCAGCGTAGAAACTGTCTACTTTTAGGAAACCATTTGTGTGGGGGTTAAATAAATGTTATCCTGCAGAGGACCATATCCATCTGTGTGTGTGTGTGTGTGTTGTCTGAAAAGCAGCAGTGCCCATTAAGGCAGAGAGATTAGATTGAGTGAATCCAGATTCTGCACCATTGTTCTTCTGCAGCAGGTTTCCCTGTGTGACTGGAGAGGAGGCAGGACAGGTGCAGGAAATGGACGGTTACTTCATTTGACTCTTTAAAACCAGAGGTCGGAGATTTTTTATATGTGTGGTCACAACGATGATAATGTTTCCGAACATTTTTTGAACTATAAAGCTCTGTTTTAAGTCTGGTCTTTATTACTGGCTAATCATTAATAAATGCTGCAATTTTGGAAAATACTAAAAACTTCAGAAAACGTCCTTTTATATTTTTCCTACCCATAAATAATGTGGAAAATCCATATAACTAGAACAAACTGACAAGTAATAGAACAATGCATTTTTGTAGTTGCACTAGATAAATTAAGAGTTTGACAAATCTTAATCACTGACATAATTTAAATGTTCTGTTTTAAAGGCAGCAGAGAGTAGGACACAAATAATGGTAAAAAAATAAATAAATACAAAAGCCAAATATAATTACTCAATATTATAATTCATATTATTAATCTGAAATATTTTCAAATGCCATTCCAGTCATTCCGTGTAATTAATTTGTGCCATTTCGGGAGAATGTATTTGATGAGCGCTTTGAGGGATGAAACTGATGAGTTCCGTAAACCTCACAGGAATACAGAGAGTTTGGACGAACAGCTCTTTAAATTAAAAGCATAATTATTCCATTTGAGGATGGGGTTGGGGAGGGAGGCGGTGTGGGGGGCGGACATGACCGTGGATTTTTTTTTTTCCTGTGCGTCTTACATGTCTGTAATCAATTGCTAATGTACAGATACACATTAATGTATATATAATGGAATGATTAATGATCATTTGAATGATATGTAAATTCAGACTCATTTACAGAACATTTCCCAGGGACATTGATTTTATCATGCCCATTTAAAAACAAAGCCCTGGTTTAGACTCTTTTAGTTTGTGTGTTTTTTCTTTTTACATTTTTTGTCTTTCCATATAGTGATGATTATATTCTTATCCAGGCCTGTGCAGATGCTAATAGGCTGTGCATTAGTTCAGTACGTGATCGTATTTAATGTGCGGCACTTTGCAGTGCGCTGTGTAGATGAATGTTGTAAATGTACTCCATGCTGTCGGAGCATGATGGAAGTGTACGTGATGATCAGCAGTTTTGTCACACAGGCGAAAAGTGCAGCTAACTCAGCCCCTGCCGTTATAAACGATAGGACGCTGACACCGAGGGAATGATGAAGACTCGGGAATAACGGCCCGATCCCTCACTTGCTCACAACCGTGCATAAATTTTACATTTTTATTATTATTTTTTTTGGTTGTTTGTTTTCACCTCTCGTTCACTTCACAGATGCCTCTGTCTTTCTTAGCAGTCTCCATAAGTGTCAGGGAGAAAAAAAAATCACCTGTCCTTTGAAATTTGCATCGCAATATTCCTTCATTCCGGGAAACTCTACTCGGTGACACCTTGTATAACAGCCTCAAATGTTGTGATATGAAAATCATTCACACCCTGGGGGAAAATATGGAGAGGGAGAAAGGATCGATGCAAACACACACACACACACAGAGTGAACCAAAGTCTCTCCTCCCACCCAATCACACCGCCTCACAAATCACCTGCCCTGCCGCTAATTTAAAAGTGCTATGGTGCAGGCCTTGGCATATGGCGTACGGTGGGTCTATGTGTGTGTGTGTGTGTGTGTGTGGAAGTGTATGTGTTTGCATATTATAGTTGGGGGATGAGAGCTGGGGACGAAGGAAAAGATGATTTAGGGGTAATGAGAGCTGGTAAAATCATGCCCAGCAGCATTATGGGACTAAATCTAATCTGCTAATGGAGAGGAGGGCGTGGGCCGGGGCGGGAGGGTGATGGAGGGTGAAGGAAGGGGTGGAGAGAAAGAAAATGAAGAAGGGAAGGTAAAAGCAGTGATGAGAGCGAATGCAAGGACGGAGGACGGAGAGGACAGGGAGAAAAGGAAGGAGGTAGGAGGAGTGGTGGAAGGAGGAATTCAAAAATCAACAGTTTGAAGCGGAGGTGGATTCACTTTATGGTTGTATCACCTCAGATAAAGGATATTAAGGCCACCTTTATCTTCTCCTTCTCCATTTTCCTGACGTTTTCACTGTTTGTTCACAATGGAACATGACGTCAGGGTCGTAAACCATCTTCCACGTGAAAGAATAAAGACGACGTAGCAATGCCTGACGTACAACAAGAGCTCAGTCGATTGTTTTATTGTCAAAAAGAGAAAAATCCCAAACCGATGCTTTATTCCGCTGAAGACATTTTAAACCAGAACTAATATTTTTGACAACGGGATCTCGTTGGCGGTTCATTCTGTGTCTTATAGAGTCTAGGACAAAAACGCAATACAGATAAGTGAAACACGATTATAGTCAAACGAAGCTTAATGAAGAACAGGAGATGCAGAGAAAATGGTCCAAAACAAAGCAGAGGGGAAGGAACTGAATGAGAGATGAAAAAAAGTAAATGTAATGGGAAGTGAATTTGGTGTTTGTGTGTGTGTGTGTAAGAGAAATAACCTGGGGTGGAGGCATTGCAAGGGCAGGACTCAGGAGAGCACAATCAGCACATATTGTTATCACATGGTGCAAAATACTCCCTTCGCTTCTTATGCAAACGCACACACACAAACACAGGCCAAAGGAGGAACGTTGTGTGCGAGACCTACAAACTTACAAGCGAGAGAAAGCGTGCTGCTACACCCTCCTCTTCTCAACAGAGGGCAGCCATTGGAAGATAATTGCGGTGGACTGTTAATGTTTTCCATGATAAAACTGCGGCGGTCTTCACAGGGATCACGCCAGTTTCTCTACTTTATGTCTCAACCTCAGCCGCCGGCCTTAGTACCACATGAGAGCGGCCCCAACACAGAAAATAAAATGAATGATGGCTTTAACTACTGTCCATGAATTCAATCATTCATTCTGATCACCGTGATATAGTCGGCTTCTCCGGAGAAGTGTTTTCCAGCCACTTCACCAGGAGACTGGTGGGTCCATCATCGTGTTTAAGTTGATAAACTAGTCCGGCCAAATTTGCAGCGTAAATAACATTTTACTGAACTGAAAAAAAAAAGGAAAAGAAAATTGGATTTTTCTTTCAATTTCAATGCAATAAAGCCAGAATTAATATTAAATAGTATAGTATATTAAAACATTTCTGATAACTGGCGACCACCCGGAAAGATAAATTAATTAATAATAAATTGTAACAGTCACGAGTGTGAGATTGTGAAAGTTAGCATAGTCATGCAGCCTAGATTATATTTTATCTAAATAAAAAGAAGTAAGTTCTCACATCAAATATTTCAAAGCAAATATTTACAATAACATAATCGAAACTTTAATTAAGTTCTCACAATCAAATATTTTAAAGCAAATATTTACAATAACATAATCGTACTGCAGTATTGTAAAACCTGTGAACCTGTGCATTTCATTTCCATTAGATAAAATAATGAATATTTTTCTTTTTTTTTTTTTGGTTATTCCACTAATGCAGGGGTGTCAAAAAGATGGCTCGTGGGCCAAAACCGGCCCGCTAGGGGGTTCAATCCGGCCCACTTGATGAATTTTGAAAGTGAAAAAAATGTAAAAAAATAATAAAATGCAATATTTTCTTATATTATTGGTATACTGGTACTTATTTGCAGGAAACCAAAGGGAGGAAACATGGAATTATTATGTTATTTATAGGTAATTATGCTATGACTGTACTGGTCCGGCCCACTTGGAATCTATTCAGGCTGTATGTGGCCCCTGAACCAAAATGATTTCTGCAATAATGGAATTCTGTCATTTTGTCAACAACCAGTTATAATGTTTATGTTATGGTGTAATCCAAGCATTTACTGCCTTCACAAGAGCAGAGCCAATTTCAAACTCCTAAAATCAAACATCTTGATACTGCATTGTTTTCCCATTAAGAAACGATGTTCTTTACAGAATCTGACACACAGAAAACCACCAGAACGCTGAAGTCATGTTGTATTGACTTTAAGAGACGCCTGTGTTGTGTCACTAAACTGAAACTCCAGTGTTTGTCCAGTAATTTCCAGAAACAGATGATTTAACAACGTGCAAATTCGTTGCGGTCAACGGAAACTGAGTCACTGAGCAACTTCATTTATGTGACCGTGTCTAATTCATCACCAGATAAGAAGAGCGCCATCACGAAACACACACTCACAGTGCAGACGGTCTGACACTCAGACTATCATGTGACACCTCACCTCATTCAGACTGGGTGGCCTTTCTCTCCCTCAGCTCTGCAGGGAAAACAGGCCATTGTCAGGCTGTCAGACGCTGTTGCATTATAATATATCATAGCCCAGAGCTGGTAATGACTTTTTATGACTCATGTGTCTGTGAACACTTCAGTTTACAAATACAATCAGTTTGCTGGAAACCGAGCCGTGTTGTGGCGGGGGTGAACTTCTACGCGGGTTTCGTAATCCAGAGAAAACTGGAGCAGAAACCTCAACAATCTGCTGTGAGCAACACAAACACAGCGCGGCCACATGGCAGCTCCATTATCTTGATGGTAAACAGGACTCCCGCGCCGCACATTATAGTATCTAAGCTACGGTATCAACACACCAGATCTCGTCCAAAGACTCTGAAAACGTCTAATGGTACGGGGTCTTCACATTTGTCAGGGAGAGGCGTGGGTTAGGGGCAGATTTAATAAAAGTCTCTCTGCGATACTTTAGACTGTAATTAGGGATCGAACGCATGCCTCAATCTCAACGTAATTCATTTAGAGCAGCGTAATTACAGTATTTTTATTTAGTAGGTGATGTAATTGGATTCCAGCCACTCAGCTCGGGTGAGTTCTACAAAACATGTCAGATGTTTTCATGTATTTTAAGTCATATAATATAGGGAAATACTCAAAGCTGGGTTTTTTAATAGGAAATGAACAATTCTATGCAATGTTTAGGTAAGAAAAAAATACTAAGATGAAATGTGAGTAAAGAAAGACAAATAAAGTTACATTTTGAACCATAATTTGTTAGAAAAAATGAATGAAAACGACCAGTTAAGAGTTAAAATAATAATTAATTAAATAATATAATAAATAATTGAATAAGTAAGTTTTAAGACAGCTAACATTTAGGAATATTTTTTACTAAATTTTTCCATTTGACATAATCAAACATAACAGGACATAATAAAAAAATATGCAGAAATAAATGAACAGAATGAACAGAATGAACAGCCAAAAATTAGCCAGGTGGAAAGCTGGTTAGCGTAACAAGATTTAATAAACACAAAAACTAAAGGATAACTAAATGAAGCATTCTAAACATGAAAATACCTAAAAATACATTAACCACGGCCAGAAAAAGAAGTTCTTAGAAGTTGTTTTGTGTTTGTAGGTTATAAAAACCCACATTATATAAAAAGTTGCAGGCTAAATACAAAGTGTGTAAGTGTCACTAACAGTCCTGGGGCCGCGCCTTTGGCATCCCCACACTAACAGAGTTCGTGTGTTAGTGTCATAAAGTCTTAAAGTTTTAAGCGTTTTCTCTCCAGAAACGTCAACAGATTAAATAATCTAACGCCTTAATCTGTCTCCCTGTCACCTTTAGAATCAACATCACTGAGCTGAAAATCCCAACCAATGGAAACCTGATGTAAACTCTGACCATGCATGTGACAGTGAGGCTGAGCAGCCACGAGGAAACGCACGTCTCGTGTTCAGCTTTTTGATTCTACGAATTACAGTGAGGCTCTGCAGGGGCCCAGTGTGTGTTTATGATGTAATGTACAGTTAGACAACATCCAATCACCACTGCATCCCCTTACTGAGTCTGGTTACTGGGAAATGTCGCCGCAATCAAAGAGCCAATAGAACAACAGCGAGAGAGAAAACAGAGGAGAAAACACAGGCTGCGTTATTACGTTATTATTTATAATTAAATTAAATACACATATGTGGTTTTAAAAGATTAAAGACAGTCAACATGAGTGTCACCTGTAGATAGACCAACAGTAAGAATGAAACAGATGAGAACAGAACGTGCTGTCCTACTGAGAACAGCAGGAGGATTCAGACAGTAGATGGCGTTGTTATGCTTCTCTGCAGACTCTCCTCCTCATTCATTCACCCAAGGAAGCACACCTTAGTCATATTATAAAGCTGTTTAAGCCAAGGAGTGAATTCTTCTGCAAGAGGTTTCAGTATATTATAACCTTTAATATATTTGTACCCTGTGTGTACTTCTGTGAGTACTTCTGTGTGTACTTCTGTGTGTACTCTGAGTTAACCTGCTAACTGTTTCAAACCACTCTACCTTTTTGTGGTGCAGATGTATATTGTTTTCATGGGTTCTTCCCAAATAAGCTTTTAGGTTATCTTTGTTTTTTATTTTATCTCTTTTGTTTTCGGTAGTTTTTCTACTTCTCATTGTCAGATAATTGTTTTGGCTCATTTAGCATTTCCTCTAAAACTCTGTTTTTTAAATGTTGTTATGTCTAAATAGTTTGGATATCGTTTATGGCGTTCTTTCATGTTTTTGCCTGATTGTGTTTGGTTTGATTTCTTGGCATTTTATTTGAAATATTTATCGTAGTGTTGAGGTATTTTGTGAAACTTTATTTTATTCTAATTCAACTTTGTTGACCTTTGTTGTACAAATGAAAGTAATAAATGCAAATGCAAAAAAAAAAAAAAAAAAAAAAAGGGCTTTTGGATGTGAACGATCTGCTCGCCGTACAGTGTTCCATGTTTACATCGCAGCCCGAGTCACAGAAACAAATGGTGTCACGTGCAGTTCCTCTTCCTCAGCCCTTAATGCCCTCTGAATGTGTCATGAATCACAGAGTGACAGGTCGTTTGTCCGCAGGACTGATGGAAGGCAGAGGCAGCTGAAGACAGAAGAGGAAAAATGTGTCTGCATTTGTCTTTTTAACACACATTTGTGTGTCGTCTCCCTCCGTCCCTGCTGTTTCGCAACTGTCAGTTTGTCCGATGCGTCTCTCTGTCCTCTGTCTTCTGCCAAACCAGGAGGAAGACAGACAGTTCAGGAATGTGTGAACCCGTTATTCACTGCTCCAACATGTGACGTTGAATAACATTTCAGATTAAAGATGGAGAGCCTTGTGGTCGTCGGGTAATTTAAAAACAAGCCAGGATTTTCTGAGTGAGGATCGAGATTAATTGGCGGGAAAAAAAAGTTATATTGAAGTTAGATTATTTTAGAATTTTGAGGGGAGAAATACAAACCTTATATCTAAAAATATTTTAAAAACTAAATTAAACTAAGTATCACTGCAGGTTTGGGGGGGATTATCCATTTACTCCCTATTTTTATGATTGGCTGAGGAGTAAGTTAGGCAACTGGACGTGAAATTTTCTCAAAGAGACGTTTCACCTCTCATCCAAGAGGCTTCTTCAGTGGAGGGAAATACAGCAAATATAAACATAATATATATATTTCTATTATTATTATTATTTTTATTATTTTTACATTGACTCAAAATGATATCTGCGATGGAAACGGCCCCTTCTGAGTGCTCTGTACATCAGTGCAAGATCAAATTAGACCCATTTCCGGCTCTTGGACATTCGTCTCTACGTCTCTACGTCTCTGTGTAGGATTATGTGTGTGTTTCTAATTTCCTCCACGCAGGGATTAGAGCCAGAAGAAGAGCAGCATCATCAGGCAGCTGGAAATGAGATCTCAGTCGGGGACCGGACTCTTCTTAGGGTCCTGTCAGTTCTTCTTCTCCTCCTCCCTCTGTCCCTGTATGATCTAGCGTCTCCCCTGCCACTCTTCTTTCACCTGCTTTTCTTTTGCTCTGCCTCTTAAAACAGATTCTTTAACCACTCAGCCCCGCTTCCCAGATCCTCCTCATGTCACTAAATCCCCGAACACCTCTTACTGCGTGTTTATTTTGCTCTTTTCTTTTACAGGCAACCTGACATTTCCTCTCTCTCTAACCTGCAGCCTCTCACTTCTTTTTTTTCCCTCTCATCTTGTCATCCATTTACCGGCCAGCTCTATCTCAGATTAACACTTAAACTGCCAGAGGCTCTTCAGGTCATTTTCCAGTGGTTTAAAAGTGTTATTAAATACATCTAATCAGAGAATCTCATTATTGGTATATATTTCAATAGTCACGGTGAAAATAAAGTAAAAAAAAAACTGGATGGATCAGGATAAGTTACTATTATATATATATATATACATATATATACATATATATATATACCTTCACATTTTCCATTAATTGTTGATCTGAGTTCAACCTGTATAGCAGTGGGACCGTGACCCCTAGGTTGGAAAAAACACTGAGCTCTAATTAATATCTTTTTATTCTCTCATATCTTTTAAGGAATATTCAGTTATTCTGGGGCTTTTAACTCTGTAATAGACATTTACATGTCCTCCAGCCAATAAAATCAGAGCTGGAATCCCAGACCATTTCATTTCTAGGTGTATTAAAAGTCTAAGGCATCACCACTCTGAAGATAAATGCTGATATTTAAAATGATTTTTGCCTGAAGCCCCTGCTAATTGCTAATAGCTGGAGTGCATTCGAGTCTCAACAAGTCACTTCTGTTTTTTCTGGGTTGAAACTAGAAACTAGTTGAAACTGTATGAAACTACACTAATAGGAAATGATGCTCACACTGACTGTACGTGAGTGCCGTACACCCCCGACATCAACCTGAGTCGTCCATGTAAAGTAATGGTGCTTTTAATTAGGCCATTCATGTCACTGTAACCGTCGTTAATTACACTAATAAATACAGTTGAAACAGCCCATGTGCCATCAAAGCCCTGTAACAGGTCAGTCCACGCCAACCACTGACAATGTCAAAGAGCCATGTTAAATGCTGCAGACTGAATGGTGATTCCATTAGACGTATTATATGACTGATATATTATGATGTTTATATGACTGTGTCTAATATTATTATTTTCTGACCTCTCACAGAACAAACCGTACACACACTGGCGAATTAGAAGCAGACGATGAAGCAGACGTGACGTTGAGCCAGGCTCTCAGTCAAACTGAGCTCTTTCGGATACGTCCGTTCTTCTCCTCGCTCCCTTTGTTCTTTCGTTCGTCAAAATGTCACTATGACAACCACAAAACAATCGTGACACAAGTCACTGTGTTGTACATAAACATGTCATATTTTCTGATTTAGTCATTTTGTCACGGAGGGGGAAAAAATCTTTACAAAAAAATAAAAAATCCATCTTTGAAACAGCATGTTCAACTTTGTGGTCAGTTCTACTGGAACCATATGACAGTGAGGACGCAGCATGTGTGTGTGGGTTAGGGAAATGATAGAATCCGTCTAAGAATATGATTGACTCTGAATATGTCTCAGCCAGAACACAAAAAATGAAACATATCATGTACAGCTGCAAGTTTATCATAGTAAAGTAAGGCATCAGTACATTTGAGATAAAAAAAAAACAAAAACTAGAGAACTGAACAGCAAAGACTTGGAGAAGGAGGAAGAACAGACTACAAAAAAGACCGACCAGTCGAAGCTAAGTCACCAAGACTGAAGCAACTGGTGAACCAGCACCGATGGACAACATATTCATTCACTTTGCTCGCAAACTACTTCCCGTGCAAACTATTTGGCGAATTTAATGCGGGAATGATGAGATGGAGATGTAACCACGAAATGTCGTGAACCGAGGACCCCCTGTATTGTTCCTTCCCTTCCCTCTGTGCTCGTGTTCATATTAGTGATGTATGGCCCTCAGAACCTTCTTCTTATTACATTTAAACAAACTCCATTTCTATCCTTTATCCTCACCATCATAACCACCGACGACACTGAACAGGCGGCGGCACTCGCGTGCCTTTGGTTCTGCGTCCGTGTCAATAACGGTTCTGATCCAGATATGCACCGGCACAACAACAGTTCCTGTTCCTTTGTCAGTGTATGAGTGTAAATGACAGACAATCTCCTCTTCAACACGAGCCGAGGCCGCCGAACCTCTGAGATTACATGTGGCGCCGTCGGCCGCGTAGAAACTAATCAAATATATGATCCCCGTGTCAGGTCTCAATGGTCTGGTGGAGAAGGAGAAAGATGGAGTTGAGGAGGGAGCAGAGAGGAGACCTGAGCAGAACAAGGTGTCGATCTGTTAGAGGGAGAACAAAGATTGAAGACAGGGAGCTGGGGATTTAAAGGATTTTAAATCGACTTGTATTTAATATAGACTCATAAAGTCCACACCTGCTTCAACTGCATATTTAAAAATCAGCGAATGGGAGAACAACAGAGGTCAAGGAGGTTTCATTTCTGTCTGTGAAATGTGAAGTATGAAAACACTTCACAGTCTCTGGCTGTTACGAACTCAGATTTATCGACTTTTGTAGTTGATATGAAAACACAGACTCAGACGGCCTCGAAACCACAAGCTTTTTGTTTTTTTTTTGGAAGGTAATAAGAGCTCCTTAGCTTAGCATTGACAGGTTACCTACAGCAATGATTGGCCAATGAACTGGCAAACAGCAGGAGTTAAAGGAAAGGGATACGCTGTAGAAAATGGATGGACAAGTGAGGACAAAGTACAGCTCCAAACTACGACTACCTCTTCACAGTCACCAAATACTGTTTCTGTCCCGACTCTAAAAACCCTGTTTGCGTCAAATTGCATGGACTGGATTGGCCACCTTGAGACACATTTGCAGTTTTGTGATGCATTGGGTCATTTAATTCAAGACTTTTTTGGAAGTGGGAGAGATCAGAGCTATCACATGTAGCCTAGCTGCAGATCCCTGTCACAGAGTGACCTAACCCCACTGTAAGAACCACCGGGGGGAATGTTCCAGAGCTTAAATGGACCTGAGGGTATTATAACATTCTGCTTGGTGGAAAATGAATTTTCTTACTTTGCAG
>NC_024321.1:3141946-3164473 GCF_000523025.1 Cynoglossus semilaevis
CAAGTGTCCTCAGAGGACGATTAAACACTCTGACTGTCACTTACCGAGGGGTGCTGGGGTTAAGTGAACCAGCTGAGCATTAGAGCGACGGGGGGAAATTGCCAGAATGACAAAGTACTGCACGGCTTGAGCTCTGTGACATGAAAATGCTGTTTTGAGAGTCAGTCAGTCAGTCAGTCAGTCAGTCAGTCAGTCAGTTTTCATGACATCATGACAGGAGTCTGATTAATATGCAAGTTGCACCAAGGAGGATATTCCAACAAAAGGTGAAGACCCTCGGGAAGGGAAAGGAAGCAACGTGGGGAGAAGGAGGAGGAGGAGGAGGAGTGGAGGAATTAGGAAAGGTATATAAGCAAAGGAGGAGGGGGGAGGGAGGTAAAGGGGGGAGGAAGTGGGAGTTTGAAGAAAAATGGATGATGTGAGGGAAAATAAAAGAACAAAAATGAAAGAGGAGGAGATGAAAGAGCAGAAAGAATGAGAAGGTCAGAGTTTGTGGTTACTGAAAATGAACAGATGACCCCCCCCCCCACACACACACACACACACTGCACTAACGCTGACTATGTGATTAACTGTAGGGTGTATGGATATACCATTTACATCATAATTAGATGTATTGTGTGGGTTCATCAGTTCAGGTCAAACCAGATGATATGAAAAGGACTCTGTGATAGTTTAGACTTTATTAAAACCAGAAGAAGCTATGAACAACATCCTGCCTTCTCATTTATGTAATTCCTGAGACATGAGACCTAGGGGTGAGTGGAGGTACTGCGTCAATGGATTGATAAATTGAGGCAGAAATATATATTTTTTTTATTTCTGGCTGAGATGCGAGCGTCGGCTTTTAATAACAATAAAGCCATCCATCCATTTTCATCCAGCAGTCTCCATGACCACAACCCAAATCACACTGCACTGTACCAACCCCCCTGACCCTTCCTGTGGGTGGTGAGTCCACTGGAAGGTTCCAACCGCCCTAACTGGGATTCGAACTTACCCAGGAGGTGAACCCTGGGAACAATAAACACTATTTTATAAAATTCTCTGCATCACTTTAGGAAACTTTAGCAGTAGGGTTAAGTCAACACCTGTGTGCTGCCTCTGCCCACAGAGAGGAATCAGCCCAAATTGTGTAAAAACTTTTTTTTTTTGCTCAGATATCTGACCTTGAACGAATGAAATGCAAAAGAAAAAAAAGAAAAAGAAACAATATGTACCAAAATACGTAATTCTCTGCAGGACGTCTCTAATTAAGGCCTTGAATTCCGACTACATCATGAAACATGCTGCATTGATCTCTTCCGCAGCACCAACACAGTCCCATTAATACATTTTTCTAGTGACTGCCTGTACCCTTTACACACATTGATTTTATTCGTTACAGGGAACAATTGAAGTGGACCAAATTGTACTGGCTGCAGTGTCTAATCGAGTTATTGCTACCAGGAAGTGAGACATAGTATTTTTGTAACTTCTTTTGAACCGTAGACAAAAACAAATATTAAGTCAACATAATTCTCCTGCTGGCTAAACTCCTCTCTGCTCCATTGACACGGCGTTGGACTAAAACCGAGCCTTGAATTTGTTTTAAGGTTCAGTGCTGCCTGGAATTTATGTGCTGAAACTTGTTTTACTTCCGCTATTAGGATATTTTATTGTCTTCATCGTAATTACACATTAGCAGGCAGCTTGGCCCTTCTCTTCGCAATAACTCAATAACCAAAAGTCAGAAGAAACTGGAAAAGTACTCTGTGAAGGCTGTTTCAATCCTCATGTATTCACTTTGGTGAACGTTCATCGTGTCTTACTCCGATTTTTACAATTCTGGCAGCAGTGGCACAAACCAGGAGCGGGGCCATCGGAGCATAAAAAGAGCTGGAGTTTTCACACACTCAGAAGAAGAACAACAGTGTGTGTGTGTGTGTGTGTGAGCGCACACAATGAGACCGACACATGCAAAGAAAGTATAACTTGTTAAAATGCCTCATTTCACACACCGAGCGCAGCCAAAATACACACTGAACCCTGGTCTTTCAACTACACATCCGTACACACATGCATATGGACCACAGGCTTAGCCACAGTGACACACACACACACACATTTAGACACACAAACACACATAAACCCGGCCCCACACTTACTAAATGATCCGTGACAGTGGCTCTTTCCAATTTAAATCCTGTTTTTATTTTCTTTCAAAAAAATATCTTTGTCTCTTCCTGTTATTGAGGTGAAGCAACATAAAAAAAAAAAAACTAAAGAAGAAAAGTGCCAATCTTAAGGAGAAATACGTCCAGGCCCCAAATCTGGATATTTAACAAATATAACATCAAAGATATTCAGTTTGTGGATCTGTTACAAAGCAGTTTTACCATGTCTTACTTATATATAGTACATTATTGTTGGAAACTTTAGAGATTTCAGTATTTGTGAAATATAAATGTCAGAATGTGTTTAGTTGCGACACTGCAGATAAAAAATTCTAATATTAACATAATTTTGAGATTAGAGATTGTCTTAAATCAATTTGTAGTGACACAATGTTGTCAACTGAATCCCAAAAAATTAAGCCGCAAGAAATAGCAATGTTAACATTGTTATTTATTTTATTTTTTTTATTTTAGCACCATTTCCTGAAGCATTTGATTTGACTTAAGTTATCGTGGAAAATTATTTATTCCTGCAAGTGAAAAATGAAAAGAAGTTGCTATAAAAACATTAATTGATCATTTCTGCAGAACAATTCTGTCCTGTTTTGCCTGTTTCAGTCAAAACCACAGCACATTTGACTGATTCAAAATTGTACTAAATTCAAATTTCGAAATTCTAACTGCATTTAATTAAATTTTTTTCCTTTTCAAATTCCACTTCGTCATATGGAGAACATCCTAGTCTTATCTAGAGATAGTGAAGATTTTTATTAATATTTAGAAATAAATAATGAAACGAACTCACTTTAAAGGCAGGTTTCTGCATTAACACGAGGCTGACTGTGTTTGAACTGTATGGGTAATATTATAAAAATATAGAGAAAGGAATTTACCACAGTAATAGGAGCCAAAAGGACCATTACATTGAAAAGTTGAAAGTTGACATAAAAATGACAGCGTTTGATAATATTCTTTTGCAGATTTTACATCGAAAACTCTTGAAAAAACTTAGCACCACACCACACCAATAATAACACACTAATACAGTGCTGGGAAATCTGAAGATTTAACCCCTGCTTTATTGGACTTGGCCAATACCACATTTAGCCTCTGAAAATATTTTCTTTCCTGCATTAGTTCATCCAACTGCAACTCTGAAGCGCGTTCACTGTCAGTCAACCTTAAGCCCTGATATTTTCCCCCTCAAAACCCCAAAAACCGTGAAATCTCCTCCTTTATCCAATCTTTCCTTCAGGTCCCAGAAAAAACATCCAGCACCTCCAGGCCTCCCACAAATCTGGTTCCAGTTTAAAGCAGCGTAGGGTTTGAGGGTGAGAGCGACGTTGAGGCAGCTGACACTTATAAATAAATAATGAGAAAGAATACAACATATGCACATCTGTATTGTTTTTAAATGTGGTTTCTCTCCTCTCTTTTTTTTCCTAACTGTTTTTTTTGAGTTGTAATTCTCCTGGCCTTTTTTCAATCACCTCATTTTGTTCTTGTGAACAAGAACAAGGAGGGGATGAAATGATGATGTTAAAATAACATTTCAATTTTTCATGACCTCACTGATCTTTATCGATAGCCTCTCTGACGTCACACACATTGGACTGGTTTGCAGAAGAAAGGCCCCTGGTGGTAAAACCCACTACTTTAAGACAATGTAAAACACTACAGACGCAAATTATGCTTTAAAGAAAGGAAGAAAGAAAAGACATGACGAGCTGAATGACAGCTAATCCCAGGGATAAAAGCCTTCTTTGAAGTGCGCTGCAGAATTGACAGCAGTGGCTGAACTGAGGTTGCCATGGATTGGTCCTGACACCTTTATGGGACACATATGGGTGAGGAGATGGGCCAGAGCGGAGGCAAGGCGGTGTGGAAAAACACGTTCAGCAACATCAGCACATAACCACTAATCATGTCAAGGTCTGGACACTTAACCTACGCTACCAAGTATGAATTCATATGAAAATCTGTGTTAGAAACGTATAAAAGCCAGGCCAACTTAGAGCCCCGGTGACAAAAACTCATGTTGTTGCAACTCTGTTGATATCTGCAAAGATCGTTGTACAATACTTGAGAAAACCCAGGTAGAACATCAGTCAGGACAGGGTCAGAAATTAGCACAGATTGGGGAGCGGTATACATTGTACAATACTTGAGAAAACCCAGAAAACCCAATTAGCACAGATTGGGGAGCGGTATACCAGTCGTTGACGTGTGGGCAGTGACGGCTGTTAATGCTTCTATAAATGGGACTGTTAACTTCTGCAGTCGAACTTGAAAGTGAGCAACCATAGACATCAACAGCAGGCATTTATATCTGCCGGCAGCATTGTTTGCCAGGGCAGCATGCCAAGAGCTACGCTAACTGGCAAACCTGTTGACAGAACATCGAGCATTTTATATATAAAATATCTGCACCAGGAAAAAAAATAGAGTAGAAACAGGTCCAGATGAAACAGATAACGTAAGTGAAACAGTCAGTGCTGCTGCCCTCCCCCTTCCCCTCCTCACCCACCTCCCCCTGGGTCTCAGAAACCTGTCAAAGACATATAAATTCTGGCAGGAAAACAGACAGGCTCTGGACATATGATAACAACATTTGATAAAAATAGTCGAGGGAATGGTCCAAACTGACGATAAAATATATTTTCATAGAAGCTGAAAATACCTTGTTAAAATAGTTACTGGTCTTCATTGTCATGTGTAAACATTATGTTTAAAACTGTAATTGTGGAGTTTTTCTAACTTGAAATGGACTTTTATCATCACCATGTGCATGTCTGAATAAAATAAATCCCTTTCACTTCATGATGGACTATCAAACCAAGGTAACGGAGTTACACGTTCAAAAATCCAAAGTAAAGGAAGTAAGACTTGGCCCAGGGAATTATTCGGTTAGGGTTAGGACGCATGATTCGTTTTTACCTCTAGGGGGTGTATCTTGCTGTGCTACAGCAGCCGGACTGCCAACAGTAAATTAATCCGACCCCGTAATGGGTCAAACAACATGCTAGTACTTACTGTACGGAGCCTTCTAGAGCAATTTATTTCAGGTCTTTTGCGGCGTACATGTCAAATCCAGAATATGGGTCTCATTACATTTTTGTGCCATGTTCCATTTGCGTTGAAAGTCGGTGGTCAAAGAAAATTATGTCATATCTATTAAAACAAAGTTTTGTTGTGTTCTAGTTGCTAAGATTCATGAGAAAAAGGAGAAAACCATTGTTTTTTCGGTTGAACGAGAAAAAGGAGAAAACCATTGTTTTTTAAGTTCTTTTAAAAAAAGTTACAAAACACGCCTGTTTTTCACATGCATACTGTCATTCACTTTTCTGTTGTCATTCCAAACCCATGACTAAAAATTATTCTGGTCGTGGGTTGGACCAAACGAATCCGACAAACAAATTCTGGAGCGTATTTTTCAGATCAACATATGGACAAACAGGACTGGTCATATTTGAGTTGAGACGCAAGTTCTGGACACCACATGTGGGACTCAAATGGGCCAACATTTATTGCTATATGTTGGCCAACAGTTTTGCTATGCACCTCTTTTACTCTTTTAGCACAAGTCTGGATGGGAGCTGATGTCTACCCTCAGATGACAACATAACCAGGAGGAAGACGGAACTGAAGGAACTGAAGGAACTGAAGGAACTGAAGGAACTGAAGGAACCATCTTTATGGTGCTGATCTGGGACTGCAAAATTGTCACAAAATAAACTGACGATGCAAAGTTAGCTAACGAGGAAAGGGCTAAATTAGACTGCTATATTTTTGGTAACGATATCATCAGTCAGTTAGATGGAAAATCATACTGAAATGAAACAGTTTTCAGGCCTGGTATACAGTACATGAGCGAAACCTGTAGGACTTAGCAGCAGCGCAGGTCAGGTTGCTACGTCGTGGATGTTGACTGACTACTTTAGTAGGAACTACACAGTACTGTTATTAGGTCGTACAGAGTAGAGTTGAAGTACAGCAGTTTAACCATCGGCCGTTGCTTTAACATATGGAAGTGATAAGGATGTAGAGGAGCAGTACTCTGAACCTACACAGCAGACGGCTTCTTCTGCTGTCTGTTTCCGTGTTAAATTACGGTGCATGCTTATCAGCATGTACGTGTCAGAATGCTGGGATCGTGATCGTCTTTGTTTCAGATGGCAGTTGCCTTGTGTGTGAGTTAGCGAACGCGGCAAGGTGGAGATCAATTCAGGAAAGGGGATGACAGAACAGAGCCTCCTTGTAGACATTTATTTCCTCTGCATCTCAGCTCTGTCTTCATTTGTCTTACGTACTTACGCTCTTTCAACTTCTCCTTGCGCCTACCTGCTGTGATTCTACATCACCTTCTTTTCATGTGAAGTGTTGATGTACAACTCGGGCACGCTGTGATGTCTACGGGAACTGCTGGTGTGTCAGTGCGAGTGTTTGTGTTCCTGTGAAGCTTCTAAACAGCAGCCAACCAATTTCTCCGCGTTTTTGATAGAACTAACCTCTCACAGTCGTCACACACAGTTTTTTTTTTACGTGTATAGATACGTGAGTGAAAGGCTGTGGCTAAGAGATATCCTATAACAGGAGTCACAGCAGCAACCTGTCACGTAGCAGGTCCCTAGCTTAAACCCATCCGAGCATCAATTTTCCGAACCCTCAAAAAACTGAGACAATGTTGCAGAAATGTCAGCAGACAGAAACACGCTTCATAGCGAAAAGCTGTACTGTGGCAAACAACAGAGCTAAAAGTTACTTTATTTTTAAATCTGATATCTAAAATGTTGGAAATCACAACCACATCTAGTTTCTGATGGTACCAGACTGAAGCTGCATCTATAACGTGACAACGTCATAATCGGTGTTAACCTGACGGTTTGCGCCTGTTATCAAACTGCTTTGTTCCTCAAGCTAGCATGCAGCTAGCTAGCACAAAATGGACAGGTTTGCTGAAAACATGAGGATTTATCATTGTCTTATGCTAAATAAATGTAATAAATATTGAAAAGGGAATAAAAGTAAAAAAAAAAACCTTCTATTTCTTTCTTCACATATTTTGTACCACTGTCGGTGGGTTTGTAAAGGGGCTCCCTCACCAGAAGCTAATGCTGGTTGGGGGGCCTTGGCATGGAACACCCAGTTTGAGACCCCAACGTTTGCTTGTATGCATTAATCATTACAGTTGCTACTTGTAGATTCTCTACTGTCATTGAAATAAATTGAATTTATCCTCAAACAGACGTGACGATGGATCGTGTGCATTGGAACTCTGGCCACAAATCAGTGACTGGCAGTCATTTCACGTTACAGTCAACTTTGACCAAACATTAATGAGACAAATCACTCAAATATTATTCTCATTTATCATATTAAAAAAAAAAAAACACTTCAAAATGACTCTCCTCTGTCCATCTCTCCCTCTTCTGCTTTACACGCATTGTTTCTTTTGTCCAGCCAAGTCGGGCCGGTCTGTGTTTCTGCTTAATGTCTCCATTACAGCTGGATGTATTTATGATTAGATGATATAGAGGGGGAAAAAAAAGAATGCACACTCTCACATGCACTTAAAACATACGGTCTTTTTCTTTTGATAAAAGTGTTTCATGTCGGTCCAGCTCTGTCATGTGTTACCATCCCCTCCACAAATTTACTGACAAATGTTTTATTTTGAAGTCACTGCTACTTCATCATTTCTGTGTGGTGTCAGACACACACACAGACACACCAAAAAAAAAAAAAAATCTTCAATTTTT
Source organism: Cynoglossus semilaevis (assembly GCF_000523025.1). NCBI lineage: Eukaryota > Metazoa > Chordata > Actinopteri > Pleuronectiformes > Cynoglossidae > Cynoglossus > Cynoglossus semilaevis. The sequence goes on from NC_024321.1 coordinate 3,149,862, forward strand.
AAAAATAATTGATAACTAATGTCCATATAATAACACTGCAGAAAATACCCGATATGCCAAACCAGAGAAAATGTGCTTAAGCTACACTAAAAAATACTGCTGCAATGAAAGCTGACCAGATCTCAGGAATTCCTGGGCATATGACTCTGTGGAAACACAATAAAACGGAACTATTGTCTCAAAGCACAGAGATTATTTTCTACAAAAGGATGAGGCGTTAGCCTTTAACCTCAGGGGTGTAGTTAATCTTTTAATGAGGGATCGAGTTTTACTGTCGATAATACTAAAAGTGACAAGAAGGGTTCACATTTGGGCCCGGTTAGGATCAGCTGAGGGGACGGGACTGGGTGGAGGGTGGATGGAACAAAAGAAGAAGTGGTAGATGGAATGGAATGAGGGTTGGATGGGGTGAGGGAGGGGCAGCATGAGATGATGGAAGCAGAGGTGATATCGGAATATGGGGGGTCCTGTAGTAAGTTCTGTTCCTACGGTGCAACGTAACTTGATTTTTCGGCTTAGGTCAGAACTCGCAAAAACTGTATATAAGTAACTATATTTAAACACCATAAACAAAAGTAAGCAAATGAAGCACAATTTTAACACCAATGCTGGCAATGATGGACAAACAATTTCTTAGGAGATTGCGACGTACCGACGAAACGCTGTAAGTTTGGCTTTATGGCAGTCCTCCTTTTGCGATCAACTGCTAGATCCCGATCCACTTCTTTGGCCTCACTGAATTATAAAATGCATTACGGTTAGAAAAGATGAGGTGAGATAAGATAGAATGAGTTGAGAGAGCTAGCTAGATCCAAGTGTAGCGGGATAGCGTGACATGATAACTCATGTTGATGTTTACTTAACATATGTCGTGTGATAGCTCGGAGTTATTCTAACCCCTTGTCTCTGATTTAATCCGTGGCTCTGCTTAAAGTGTGACAGACCACATGTGCTGCTGTGCGCTCATGTGGCTTTAATCGGTCCAGTACATATGCTGATTTTTATTCCCACTCTCAGCTCTGGTCCTAACGGCTTAAAGAGAACAATACCATAGATGAGGAGCGGCTAACGGTGGTGACTAGTGCGGCTTAGACGCCGCCGCCGTGGCTCTGTGAAGTTTGGATCTGCTTTTTGTCGCCCTGCTGCTGCGGCGCTGTTAGAGATACAGTCTAGGAGAGGAAATCTATGACACACATATGGTCATGTCATTGCTTCCTGCCAAAGCCTGAAAGGACACACTGCACAACCTCAGCGGTGCAGGTCTGTGTAGAAGCCAACACACCAATACACACAACTGACAAACCACTTCCCATTTCTCCACGTCCGGATTTCTGAAAGCCATCCATCTTCCTCAGACGTCACCCACCTGTCACAGAGCCTCTGACAACAGTAGCTGCACACACACAAACACACATATGCACAGCAGGAGAGTTTCTCCAGAACAATTACGAATATTTCATGTCATTCTAAATCTATAAAAAAACAAAACAATTTGTTTGTAATATGACTTTTGCTTAGATTTGGGGCAAACCATAAGTAAGCAGCAAAATTACGTCGGAAAAGTGTTTAAATAAATGTTGGTCATAACTTGGTTGATCAATCTTGGTCTTTAAGATTTTAAAAGAAGGTTTGATTTAAATTATTGCTTTGCTTAAACCTCTGATGTCATAAATGTTCATTCACACCTGTACATGTACTCTTCTGCCACTCCTGACCTTCTTTTACAGCCATGCACATGTACTCTTCTGCTACTCCTGACCTTCTTTTACAGCCATGCAGGTCATCTCCGATGAAACCTGTTGCTGTAGCACACACACCAGTCTGAACATCCTCGTACAAACCAACTTGTGCACAAAAAAAAAAAAAAAAAAAGAACCAGTGAGTGAGTCAGTGAGTGATGTGAAGCCAAACCCAGGAGAAGCAGGCTGCACCAAAGCTGAGTATGGATGATAAACACTGCATGGTACATGGGCATCGGACTGGCACACACCATCGCCGGGCAGCCATTTTTCCATCCCTCATCCTCTCTTACATGTGTACCTCTTTGTGTTTCTCCGTCATTTTCCCCAACCAGGTGTTGAAAAGGAACATAAAACATTTCTGTTCCGCCACTCCAGCGCTTTCATGTTGAGACTGTGGGAGTGTGACGTTTATGACCCAGATCTTTTAGATGTTTTCATCTCCGTGTGCCTCTTCGCGTTTTTTTGCGACCACCTACAATACAACCAACCATGTCACGCTCTTTCTTTTGCCGAGTCAGCTAATGGTAAACCCAAGTTCATTTCTCCATCAATCATCTGACCATGGCAGGGCAAATGATGAAAGTGGTAGATGCTCAGCATCATCGGGTTCTACCGTATTTCTCAACACATGTCAGTCACACAGTGTGACCCACTCTTTTTTTTTTACTTCTTTCTTCCTCACTCCGACTCTCCTTAAATCTGAGCCCAGTTCAACTATTTATTCCAAATAAACTATTTTTACATCAGCTGGAAACATAAGCATGTCACACCTCCCGTTTGCCAAAGGCTTCTTCTCTTCTGGAAACGTTCTACCCAACTTCATGGTCCAGATGCCGAGACTATGAATATGTACAGGAACTCTGAATACATCTATTTTTCCTGACTTAAATTATCTTCTAAAAACAGACTGTGGCATCCAAACGTGTCCATAAAATCACAGCTTGTGTGCCTGGTGTTTGATGGCATCGCTGCAGCTGAAGGTTCATGGGCACATGTGGAGGAATAATGATGATACTGGCATGTTCTACAGAGTCACCGCCAAACATCATGCTCCTGCATATGACACACAGACAATTACTGGAAAAAGAATATTTTGTTTTTCTGCTCTTTTTTTTCCTCCTTTCTTTATTGTTCTTAGGAACTGAGCTTTTCGGGTCATTGTGTGTGTGTGAGCACGGCCACGTGACACTGAAACTGATTAGGATGGTGAGTTTTCGTCAAAGTATGAATGCAATTATATTGGTTTATTGTATTATATTTTGCATCTGGTGTTTGCTTCAGTGATTGAAAAACCTTTCCTCGTCTGGCTTAGAGGTGCATTTGTTAAGTCACGTCAGATGTTGAAGCAAGTGTCAAAACATCATCACATCCCACGTCATGGATTTTTCCAGGAAACCAACAAGATCTAACTGGATCTCTGTCCTGGCTTCGTTAAAGTAAATTAAACCTGAGACTGTGAAAACCTTGAACTCCTCCTGGTGGAACCTGCGACTGTTTGATGAAGTGTAAATCAGTGACGCCTTCCACGTTACTACTTGCTAATAAGCAGCGTCTCGACCCTACACAGGACCACCAACAGCTCAACTGAGGTCGCCTGAATGTCGAGTAATTGATAAAGAAATACACTGAAAATCCTGGTACTACACAGGAAGAGTAACAGCTGTCCTGCAAAACAGTTCTCAGAGTTTTTGATCATTCCCCGTGTGGTAATGTGTGAAAATACTCAAATAGGTGCTAACCATCAACGACTGAATTGGTACGGACGGAAAGGGAAATACAGGAAGATAAAAACCATCACTGTTTACACCTATAAATGTCAGGATGTGAATATTTGGAAACAACAACGAGATCATGTTCAAGACAGACGGAATGAACACTGAGAGATAAGGGAGGTATTTGGAATTTGCAGGCAGAACATTATAAACAGAGAGAGAAACCACCCACTGCTCTTATACTTGAGCCAAGAAGGGAAACAAACACAGACAGACAGACACACACACACACACACACGCTGGTATGTTGAGCCAAGAAAGGTAAAAACTTTGTGAGGATTCAGGCCTGGCTGACCCCCAAGAGATGTTATCAGAAACTCTGTAACTAAAAGACTTCAGTTGACACACACACACACACACACACACACACACACAAAGAGAAACAAACTCGACTTTAAGTAAAAGCAGAGCATAAACCACATTTACTTTATATTTTCTGTTTTTTTTTCATATTGTAGTAACCTTCCTTAATGTAATAATAGCGAAACATATGCAACACATACACTAGATTAACATGATGTGATGCTTAGCGCAATAAATCGTGTATGACATTTGAAACACTAAGCACATAAAAATTGATTTTTACACTTTTTTATATCTGAAATCAAACCCTCAGCTCCACCTGCGTACAGACCAAACGGTGGGTGTGAGGCAGTGTTGGGTTCACATCTGGGTAACAAGGTCATCTGTGATGTGTGACATTAATAATGATAGAACTGGATTTGATATTAACATTTAGGATAAATGTTGTCACTGTGTATTTTTTTTTTTTAACTTCACTGTTTGAAACTCCAAGTGTGTGTTCAAGTGTTTATTTAAGGTGGCAGTTACCCAGCAGCTTGTTTCCCCTTCAGCCAAAAACATTTGTTCTTTGGTGCAGAATTTTTTAGAGAGTTGATTAGAAACAGATTCTTTTTTTTAAAAAAAATGTTAATTTAAGATTACAATTTTCTTTGCCTTCCAACCACTGAAACGCTGCTTCCCTCCACATTAAACACATATATATATGAGTTACGTTAGGCTATAGTATGTGATGTGAATGAGAAGTCAGTTGTATATTAGTCCCTACAGACCAAAGTGGGAGGAAGAAGAGGAGGAGGAGGAGGAGGAGGAGGAGGAGGAGGAGGAGGAGGAGGAGGGGGCGGGAAAACAACAGTCAGAGCCGTGCCCTGAAACACAACACTAATTAAATCCAATCATCGTCAAGTTTAATCCTCCAAACTAATTAGTGCACTGTTTACCTGTGCTCCTCAAACACAGACAGACACATTAAGATAAAGGGCTGTTCAGGCCTTTTTCACAGCCGTTCTGCCTGCCATTCTTTGAGTTAAATACAAATTAAATATTTAATGAAGGTTTTATTGCAAACAGGACACGTCTTAATTTCATCAATTGGTTTTTAACCATTAGATTACTGGTAATTGATATTTAAAGATTTACTGTAATTCCTTATAAACAGCCACATTCTGCATGCAAATCAGGCAAATGTAATAAATAAAAATACGTTTTTTTTTTTCGTATTTCTAGGGGAAAAAAACCCTCCATTTTCCACTTGTTCTGAAACCAGCCTCCCCTGCACATAACTTTTCATTTTGTATTTACAGTTAGTATTTTAGAAATTGACCATAATGGGTCTTGGGAGCACACTGTGGCTACTCAGTGGTGCTACCACCTTTTGGTGAAAGATAAGATTTCATATTATTATTTTACTCATACTCGAGGCTCAATCCTGGAGGGTAACAAGTGGTCAATTTTTATAACACAGGCTGCGGGCCGTATACAATTTGTCCATGGGCTGGAATTGGCCCCTGGGCCAGACTTTGGACATGCCTGTTTTAGGCACTTTTGTAACAGCACTGATCAGACTAATTACTAGTAATTGAACTAATGAGAGGACTAGTAAGCTGTGTTTGTTTTGTCATTTGCTACACTGTTTCTTCTAAGTCTACTTGCGGTCAACTGTCCCTTCAGCCATCACTGGGTAATATTAGGTTCAGCATCTTGAGCCACACCACTTGAGACCAGGCCTGTCCTTATCTGCTCTTTCCACTTTAGAGAACCTGCTGACGCCGAGCTGACATTTTATTTGTTGCACAAAGTAAACAAAGTAACTAAAAGATTATCTGCCACATGTTTATCATCTCGTCTCCTCTGCACGCTCTAAAATGGTAGAATCAGTCCAGTGTGCACTGAGGCCCGGCTGTGACGTGAATGGCAACATCAGAGTTCCAAATGTCTGATGTAAAACCAACAGCAGTCACATCATGTTTTGTCACCGGTCTTGCTGTACGGCGCCGCTGAGGTGGCGTCTCCAACGGAGAGTGGAGCTGGCAGGGCGTGACGCAGATACTAAACATGACAAAACTGGCATTTCCTGATACTTTGAATCTGTCTAAAGTCAATGGGACCCTGTCTCGCATCTTCTCAGCCTTTTTCCACCATCAGAAGTATTTATTAGTCCTAAGTGTATAGGTCAGATCTGAACTGGCAGCGGCATCAAAGAAATGGCTGTACTGCAGAGACATACTTTCAGGGTCGCTACACATGCTATCCACAAAGGTATTTGGAACTGATTGGCACTGACGTTGACCTTGAATGTCCTTACTGAAAGAAGCCTTTACAATGAACTCAGCTGAGGACATGAACCAGGAGTTAAGGATCAGCTGAGCAACATTTCTTTAGTAAATTATTTGCTGGCTAATGTCAAACCCTCCAACTTTACTGACTCCAAATCTCTGTTTGGTTAAAGTAAGCCCAAATTACCCACAATCCCTCAGCTTGGTTCTTAACTGTTGTTGTTAAGTCACTGGTATTTTGATTATTTCATTCAAACTCCTAATCTGGTATTTTTTTATTTAATTTCTGTCTTTTCTGATCTTTCACTTTTATTGGTCAGTTTTAGCTCCACCCACTTTGGCTGCTCCACTCTGATTTAGTCCAGATTTAGTCCAGTCTGGATGTCCCCCTCCTCCCCAAATCGTTCAACTATTATGTTGAATACCAAGTATTGAAGCAGCATCCTGCACGTCATAGCTACACATCATAATTTGCTCATCGTCTCAAACATGAAAAGACGATAATTAAAGTTGACAAAGATTTTCTTGGGTTGACTGCAGCCATAAACAATCTAATGAAAAACAAACCTTCGAACATTGAAGTAAAAAAAAAAAAAAAAAAGCCTGCACACATACAAGACTAGCCCCCCCAAAAATCATTGTGACATTTTGTCCTTTTGCCAGCCGTCCAGCACACGTCACCTTGATCCAATCAATTTTATTTAGCTCCAAATCCCTGGTAGAGTGTAGGAATTCATGCTGAGTTCACTGGAAACCCCCGACTTTTTCTCATTCTGCCCTTTTGTCTTTTTATTTCTTCTTTTTATCTTTTTATGTAATTTCGCCCTTTCTGCGTCTCATTTCCTTTTTGCTGTAATTTAGACGTGGTATGGGGAAACTATCATTCTCTGTCGCCCGCTCTCTGTCTGCCAGGCGACCAATTTGTCCATCTGTTCGTCTTCCTCTACATTTGTGTTTCGGAGTCTTTGCTACTCCTATTAAAATACCATCTGACGTTTCATCTAAAAGCACCCAGAGGAGATCGATCCCTGATTTCACAAAGATGTCCTCACGCAGTGAGGTATAAAAAAAAATGGTGTTATTTTTTATTTCTGTTTGGAAAATGATTCTAAGATGATGACTTTGGTCAGTAGATAGAAACCCTGTAACTTAGATTAATAGATCTGAATCTTTATATCGAGTCCACTTAAAAGTCTAACTTAGAAATAGCAGTTGCTCCCAAACTAGCTTAAACTTAGAAAGACAAGAAGCTAGCTGATGGAACTTTAATTTATGACAGATATAAAAGAAGCTAACGCAGATATGATATTTACTTTTAACCACAAATATAATCTATAGTTAACCAAAATTAGCCAATAGGTAACAAGAAGAAAGCCGTAATTCATGAAAAAAATGCGCAAAAATCGTGGTTAAGATTTAGCCGTAAAATACCCTTACAGTTTCTCCAGAAAGCAATAACAATTAAATTATTAAAATAAATCACTAACAGTTGACATTGAGTTAAGAAATAGCATAGCTTATGTTAAATTGAAGTCAGTAATTGAAGTGAAAAGAAGAAAGAAGTGAAGAAAAACAGCAAAAATAACAAACTGATGCAAAATGACCCCAAACAAAATATATTTCACTGAGACAAAAAACCAAAAAGCCGCTTGAGAAAAAACCTCACATGTTTCTGTGAGGACATCATGATTTTGATTAACAAATGCTAGACCTTTGTGAAACACAAGCCTGTTGTGGAGTCGGGGACTTAGATGACAACTTTGAGAAATATTCCAACATGTTCCTGCACAGACGTTCTCACCAAAACACCTACACATCCAGATTGTCCCAAACCCAAACACCCAAACAAGGCTAATCAGAAAAGCGAAGCATCAAAGGGACGATCCCCTCTTGTTTGATCGATCCCAGCCTCTCCTCCACTCACTGGAGTCGGTTATGTTTTTCATATTTACATGTGGACTTGCATGACAAGGCATTAATCAGGATTACACTGTCTAAGCCTGGCAAGGAGAGACGGAACGAAGACAAACACAACAACACAGAGCGGCAGAGAAACAATAAAACATTCTGAGAAACTGAGACTCGGAGTAGCTCATGTGTTTCGTTTTTTTTTTTTTTTTTTTTCTCCACGATTGTGATCAAACCAGCGCTGAAGCCTCTGCATCTGTTCAGCCTTTGATTCTCCGCAGACTCTCGACAACCTGGAGTCTCTTTACAGCGAATGTGACTGACTCCAGTCTTCATGTGCCAGCTTCTAACACACACTCCATGCCCTGCATCATCCCTGATGCACCTGTGCCTCCCCTCTGTCCACCCACAACATTTGGGAGGCTGATATCACTACAGCTTAGCGCCCCCTGGTGGATGTAAAGAAAAATCACAACTACTAAAGCAAAAAAAAAAGCACTGTAAACATACAGTTCACCAAGTTTTGATGCTGGGTTCTTTTTAGTTAAGATACAAATTAAAGGCACAGTTCATGATTTTTTTTTTCTACATAAAGACGACTGGTACTAAAAAGTCGTACTGCGGTTATATCTTCATTTACAGTTCGAGTTACAATTTCATTTTACAAGTTCATTTTATAGCTTCTTGAGGTTTGTGAGGTAAAACATATGTGTGCAATATATATAAAAAATATATTGAACATTAGTGTAAACATTTTTTTGTAGCTGTAGAAAAACTAACATAATGAATATTTAAAATTAGAGGTATGTGTTTTCTATTATTGTGCCACATAGTCTCTCTCTCTCTCTCTCTCTCTCTCCCTCTTTCTCTCTCTCTCACACACATGCACACACACTCAGCAACCTTGACAACCGGGATGACTGTGTTTATCTGAAGCAGTCTGTTTCTTATCTAGCTGCAATGTCTATGTGGACACGTTCTTTCATTGTGACATGGATGGACACAGTCTGACACACACACACACACACACACACAGGTCCCAGTAGACGCTCCTCCTGATGGTAAGCATGTGTGATGTAGATCATGTCGTCGCCTCTCGCCCTAAATTCAGGCTGACACGCAAACCCCAGTGATGTTTCCACATAAATCATGTCATAAATCGCTGTCTCATGTATAAATGAGCAGTGATTTGCCCCTAATTATTTAATCCTTTCAGCCAAACACACACGGTTACACACACAAAAACACCCAGTGACAACACAGCTACACTAAAAATCTCTGCTTGGAGTTCATTCGGTCAGAGAGTCATTAACAGAGATCAAACACTTTCTTTCAAGACATAGAGTGGATTGATTGCGATTTGTGCAGAAATAATCGCGGAAAATCGTTGTGAATTTGTGAATTAGTAAATAAACGTAAAAAGTAGGAGAGTCATTAACAGAGATGAAACACTTTCTTTCAAGACATAGAGTTGATTGATTGCAATTTGCGCAGAAATAATCACGGAAAATTGTTGTGAATTTGTGAATTAGTAAATAAAATGATACCATAAATAAAAAAAAAAGAGGTAAAGGCAGCTCCTTTTAGAAATGTAAACATGAGGATAACTAAAAAAAGAAAAAACAAAATGGTAAAATCTGATTGGGTAACGAGACTGGGTTTGAAGGGAGCGTCCACCAATATGATCAGCTTTGGTCAATCACGTTCTGACCATCAAAATGAAGACAAATGCATCACTATAGAGTAACGTTTAAATGAAGATGTCTGAAAAGGTCCTGGGAGACGTGTGCAGCGATTATACCGGAGCAGATCTGACTGTCGCTGGATAAAAACTGCCTGCAGTGACTCGGACACACTGCTCTGCACACCTCGTGTAATTAAAGAAAAGAGCTTGAAGTAATACATGTCATGCTCTTTGTCAGGCTGGAGACAAGTGATTGGACCTCCGTGGTGGAGGTGAGGGGAGGGGGAGAGCAGGACCGCCTGTGAGCAATTCCAACTGCCATGAAGCTGTCCTCGTACAGATGAACACGTCCTGGCACACCCACAGAGACGAGCACACTGGGAAAATTAATAGAGTTTCTGCTTTTCATCAAGATAAGCCTGGTTCTCTGGGTCAGACCAGCACTCACATGCTGACTCTGTTTGACTCTGCATCTTTTTCTCTCTCTCTTTTTTTTTGTCCGCTTTAATATCCTCCCTTCATCCTGTATTAAAATGACACTGTCCCAACAGCGACGCAGCTTTCGTTAGATCCAAACAGACGCTGCAACAGCGGTGAAAAAAAGTAAGAAAAAAAAGTCTTCTGATTGGTCCAAAACCCCCAGGAAGTAATCAAATCAAAGCCTTCTTCATGCTCCGCTGATTACACTGTCTGACAACAAAGTCCTCCGTCATTTAATATCAGTTATTCCCAGTGGAAACCTTTGTACAGCCCGTCGGAGGGACGGTAATGGAGACAGCTAAAGGAAGCCGTGGTGGTGACACCATAAATCCTCACACAATTAATACTGGCTTCCATATGGTGATGGGATCTGCTGTATGTGCTTGACTCTTGTCAGAGCTTCAGTCTGGGCTTTAATCATCGTCGGGATGGTAACTGTACCTGAAGGATCAGAGGATTTTTATAACAAACGGTTTGAATTTTTTTTCTGATCAAATCGTCCTCGTAAACGGCAGCGACTGCGTGTTTTGTTTGTCCAACGCTGTCGTATCAGTGTAGGAGTGTGCGGTGAAGAATGTTTGTCATGTTTGGCAGCAGAGGTTCATCTGCATCTGTTCATCATTACGGCTGAACTGGCGCCCGTGCAGGTTAATTACCATGATAACAGGTTAATTACACCGATTAAGCATCACTGGGCATAATGAGGACACCGGCTCATCTCAGTGCACGCACACGTGCACGTGCTCAGCAGTTAGCAGGAGGTCGGAGGTTACATTTCATACAGAACAGTACAGTGGAATATACAGGTAGACAAATATTTCGTTGTGTTTTTGGGAACTTTTTGCCCTTCGTTATGGCTGCCTGGCATAAATCAGACCAGGCGTGGGCAAACTTTTTCACTCCTGGGCCGCAATGGTTCCTAGGATTTGACACGGGGGCCGGGTCAGGAGATGATAGATGGAGCGTTTGTGTGAACTAAGATAAATGACATGGGCCTTGCATTAAGGCTAAAATGCTAAAATGCTAGGCCTTGCATCAAGGCTAAAATGCTTAAATGCTTTTACCTATTGGGGAAATGCAGACATTGCAGGGAAAAGACTGAAGTATAATGATAATATAAATTAATAATATAATTTGGACAAGTTTGGCGGGCCAGATTAAAATGCCAAATGGGCCACATTTGGCCCTCGGGCCATAGTTTGCCCAGGTCTGAATCAGACTTTTGTGAAGTTTTTCTGTCCTAGATTATGATGTTACGACTGTGTTAGTGTATGTCAGTGACATAGGTACTGATGGACAGAATGTGAGTTCTGACTAACAACAAAATTTGAATTACGCGCAGTAGAACCGGATCTCTGACCCCCTGTATAAGGAACATGTTAGTATCACTATAAGTGGCCATTTTTAGTGAATAAATGGGGTAAAAAGGAGAAAGAGAAGAAGGATTTCCAGGAGGTGGACAGGAAGCATCTGACAGGTTGAGATTGGACCAGGGGAGACAGAGAAAGACGGATGGGGACAATTCTAAGTAGGACCCCGTACGGTGTGGCTCGTGGAGAGAATGGAATGGTGCCAAGATACACAAATGCGCACACACGCACAGTGCACGCACACACGGGGAAGGAAAGAAGAGCGATGCACACAAAACAGAACTCCAGCTGAGATTCCAGGATTTTTCTTCCTCCCCACTGAACCTTTATTCACGTGACAGTGCTTTTGTGCGAGGTGTCAACAAAGCCATTTCCCTAAAGTCTGTGCACTACCGAAAAATACAAAACAGAAATAGAATAGAAAACAAAACAAAACATGACAGAATCTCCACAAACACGAAGTTGTTTCTCTGCTCAATACTTTTTCCTTTGTTCCGCTCAAACTTCAAAGCCTTCGTTATCTTTCGTGAGGAGCCATTTCCACACATTCCAACAGCGCTGGTCCATAAAGAAGCCGCGCTCGCTTTAGCACAAAACAAACCCTAAGCGTCATTTCACAAAGTAATAGTTCACTTCCCACAATTATTCCCCTTCTAACAGAAGTGAAGGAAGTGCTCTTGGAGTTTATTTGATGACTGACAGAGTTTGTTTGGGCTCCAGACGAACACAGCACAGCTCAGAGAAACGACACCAATGATGGAAGAACGAACCGATAAGCAAGGCCGTCCTGTCCTCTATCAGTTTGGTCCTTTCCTTATTCGTAAAAATGTATTTTCAGTTTCTTTAGTTTTCTTCTTGTCCACCAACTCTAATCTCACTGTCCACGTTTTTATCCTTATATCCATCTTTCTTTATCTCCTTCCTTCCTTTACTTCTTCCCTACTAATATAATTCCTGTCCCCCTCAGGAGTCCTTTTCCTTTTTTTCTAAAACCCTGTCACTGTTTAGTCTCTCTCCCTTCAGTCTACTTTTCTTTTTTTGCCGCATCTACACTTATTCTCAATTGAATCTAAAACTATGCTAATGATTTAATTAGTGGTGATAATTCATTTGTCCTATGTGGCTGATGAGTCACTGCAGAGTTGCAGGAAGTAGCAGGAAGTACAAGCCCAGCTAACAAAGCAGCAGCAGCAGCAGCAGCAACATTAAAGATATAAACAAGAACATTTATTTCCCACACACCATTTCTTTCTCTCACTTTCAGGCTTGTTCTCTGTGTCTTGTACGCACGCGTACGTGTGCGACACAGTATACTTCATTATGGTAAATAAAGCTGTTACACTGCATTACTTCTTTTACAGGACGACTCTTCTATTATTATGTACCTTGTCCCTCTCTCTCTCTCTCTTTTTCTCTCGCCCTCCCTCTGTGTGTATTTGCCCGGGTGCTTATGTGTGAGATGGAGACAGTTCGTTAAAGTTTTTTTTTTGAACATCTCTGCGCTGATGACATGTCTGTGCTGTACATGCCCTGATCCATGGCTGACTGAGCCCAGTCTGAACACAGCACCGTACTGTAACAGAACGACCAGGTGTGGAACATGAGGGAATACATCCTGCAGGTAACAGACGACAGGAGGAGGTAACAATAAAAAAATAAAAATAAAACCATCAAACTGTGAAGAGTTGATCATGTGCAGAAATTCCAAACCAAAAGAAACAGCGCGGTGTGAAAACCTCAGGGAGTCGTTATAACTGACAGTGGTGCTAATGGTCTGTCGGAAACTCACTGAGGCGTCGCTCAGGTACACTTTGTATTTTTGTGATGTGGCTCTCTCCATCTTTTATTAAATGGCCTCGACATTTAAAACCACTGGACAATAACGCGAAGCAGGAGATTTAAAAAAAAAAAAAAAACTGAAACACGTGAAGACTTCCTGGTTTTATAACCCCAAATAGGTCACCTGAGGTCAACGTAGGGTAGGGCACTGCAGCTGGCCCTCACTCAAATCCTTATAACAAGATATTTAAATATGAATGATCTCGATGCTCTGTATTGTAAATGAACAATAAAAACAGTAAATATTAAAAATTAAAAATTAAAAAATTAAATTTAAAATATACAGATTTTTGTTTTGTTTTTGGAATTTCAGGGATTTTCAATTTCCCTGAATTGACAGCTTATATTTGAAGTGAGGTTTTCTTCATTTTATAAATACATATAAATATATATATAATTGTATTAAATTACTGTGGCATTTATTTTGATGATACATGGTGGTGTTAATTTATGCCCTCAGCGATTACCATGTGGTATTTAACTTTAATGTCGGAAGATTAAAGGACTAATGATATGGCTAACTCCTGACTTTGGCATTAAAAAATGTCTGTCTGGTCCAAGAATGCTTTTTCAGGTGCTTTAACGGGCTGCTGGTGTAAAAAAAAAAAAGAAAAAGTGAAGTGACGGCTCTGCGTCGGCTCCTGAAGATGAATAAGTGCAGTTTCCATGCAGGGTGTTTTCATCACATGATCTTTAATGTCTGATCTCTACTCTGGGCTGAAAGGGAGCCAGCCATGTCAGACAAAAATGCACCATGTCTCCGCATGTGTGTGTGAGTGTGTGTGTGTTACCTAACGTGTTCTTCTACATACTGTATACGTCCATTCTGTGCCTCGTATGTTATCTTCAAGGGTGAGACTGTGTTGTTCCAGCAGCTCGTAGGTCCCAGCTCCATAAATCACACCTATCACTGGTGTGTGTACGTGTTCATGTAAGTGTGTGTGTTTGTATATGTGCCTATAGTATGTGACTATAGAGTGTGTGTGTTTTTGTATCCAGTGCCAACACCTGCTACTAATCAGCATCAAGCAGTAAAAGAGGAGGAAATTGTGGCGATGTGTTAATACTCCTACACATTCATATACACATACTGTACGTTATTGGAAGTATTCATCGCGGGATCCTGCACGGACTTCTACGCTGCGTTGTTTATTACAACTTAAATCAACGTAGTCGTAGGATAAACAGGTCAAACAATTTGTTTAAACTCTGTGCTGCTTTTTTAAGCCTAACCTTAACAA
>NC_024321.1:3164573-3201997 GCF_000523025.1 Cynoglossus semilaevis
TTCATCGCGGGATCCTGCACGGACTTCCACGCTGAGTTGTTTATTACAACTTAAATCAACGGAGTCATAGGATAAACAGGTCAAACCATTTGTTTAAACTCTGTCCTGCTTTTTTAAGCCTAACCTTAACAAATAAGACTCCTGTTGCCCTGACCTGCCCATACAGTATCTGCGCGTTAGCTAAGTCATCATGAAGGTTAAAGAAAATAAAAACAGGTTTCTGAGCAGGTCCTTCTTCAATATATGCTAGAGAAGTCAAACATTTTTAGAATTAAAGTTAATTAGACCCTCAGATCTAGAATACTGCTTAAACGGTACCAGAAATGGTTCTAGACATGTGCGTATAAAAAGACCAGGGCACACACTCACTCGCACACAAACCCTACAGAATCAGGATGTACCAGCAAGAGAGCGTAGCCGATGATTGAGCCGTCAAGGATGATTAGGCTGACTCAGCACAGGAGAAGACAGACTGAGACAGATTAAGACAAGGAGCTGAAAGAATGGCGAGAAAAGCAGGAAGCAAAGAGAGAGAGAGAGAGAAAAATGAAGCGCAAATAAACAGAACAATACTCAAATCAAAACAAGTCCGTACTAAAACGTCTGTTTCATGCGCAGACTGTTTTGATGAACCACCTTTAATTTGTAACCACTATAAAATGTTAAAAAAAAAAGGTCGAAGACGAGGATCCAGGCTGTTCATCAGACAGTATCTGATGAACTTCTAGAATCATCCAGACAGAGCCTTGTTGATGTGTTGCACATGTGAACTCTGTTCTTCAAAGACCAAAAAAACAAAGACGCTGCTCTTGTCTTGCTAATCTCAAGACTTAAGAGCAACAATCTTCTCTGCAATCTGACTACGCCGTGTGTATACTTGATACAGCAGAGTCTGTATTTACAATTCTACATCTCAGAATAAAAAAAACAAAGAAATAAAGAAATAATAAAACAGGGAAACTCTACTGGTACCAAAAAGAATTGCACTGCTGAATATTATCTAATACACCTGAATACTCTTTGTATTTGTAATATGTTAGAGTAAAATAAGTACATATTCTATTACTTCACTTCTACTAGGTAACAACAGGTGGCTAAAATTAGAAAAAAGTCCAACCAGGACTTTTGTAAATGATCTTTCTTCAATTATTATGAGTAATCAGCATTGTGTTCAACTAAACAGGCACAGGTTTGATACGGAGTGAGTCAATTCTGGGTAAACTAAAACTAGAAGATGATTCTTTATTATTATAACTTACACTTTCTGTGCATTTTGTTTGTAGGATTCTTCAAATGTAACTGTTCTTTGGAAACCGATGCTACTTTATTTCAAATGTATGATGTTTTATGGTCTCAATTTATGCATGTAAGTCTTTTTTTTAATAAACCCCCCAGAGCTGTTCAGATGAGCCTGAGACCAACCAGGACTAGCATTGGACCAATCCTGTATCTCAAGGACTCAAAAAAGGACTTTGTTGTGTGACCACATGGTTACATGAGTTTTTTTTTTTTTTTTTTTTTTACAGTATATACGGTCTATGATCCTGATTCATGGGCAGAGTCATCCTTTTGCTTTCATGTGAGCAGAGAATAACTGAATTAAATTTCCAAAATGAAATAAAGCAGAGGCTGAGATATAAAGAGAGGCAGACATGCAGCGAGTAAAGAATGCACAGAATAATGAAGACCTGGCCTTTCATCAGCAGCCATAACTCACATTTTTACTGTAATGAAAATGTTTCCACACAAAGATTTGGGAAAAACTGACACAGAGATTTTGTTCTGCAATCCTGCTCCGGCCGCTTAATATAAACCTGACTGTACGTTTCTTCTTACTCTTCTCTCTCTCTCTCTCTCTCTCTCTCTCTCTCGTATCTCTTGAGCCATCTCTGTCAACATGTGCTTGTCATCATCTGCATCAATCATCTTCGCTTGAAGCTAAAGTAGAAAAAACAACTGATTTCACTACTTAATCACAGCTAATTTAATAGAAAACAGATCAATACGTTTGGTTTTTCTCCCGTAGAGAAGGGGGAAAATAGGAAATGTGGGAATGATATCAGCGGGATATGAAGCAGAAAAAGCTCAGTGTTTATACAGTATGTGAATTATTATTGGCATATGGATGACAGACTGATGGACGGAGGCATGTCAGTATAGATAAAAGGGATATGAGCTTTCTTCACAACACTGTTTATGGTGATGAAAAGCACACACATCCACCGTGACTGTGGTTTTATTTAGATGTTAGCATCCACATGTTTAAAGAAACTCACCAAAAAAAAAAAAAAAGGATCTCCTGTTGTTCATGTTGTTTTTATATGAAGGCACTAAAAGATTTCAAACTATTCCAATAAGAACTGAAATGACTCCTGACATGGCTGATTGAACCTTCTCTTTTCTTGATCTTAATCCTGGGATTATACAACTTGGACGAAAAGGCAGTTTGATTTCCAAAGCAAATCACATCCAGAAGGTGTGGATGGAAGAAGATAAGAAATCTGAACATAAAAAACCCCTCGCTGTGAACAATATGAGGGATGAGCAGCAGCAGTGGTACAGCTGTGCCTTTAATGGACGGAGGAACGGAAGAGGAGTGAATGTCAGAGAAACAGGGCAGATCAACTTTTCTGCTGAGGTCAAGAGATCAAGTGGATGATAGGCACGTAGATGGACGATGGGGAGGATGATGGATGAAGAGCTGCATAAATAAATCGTTTTTAAGTATTACGTTGAGAAATGTCCTGTAGGATTCGTTTGGTGCTTGCTCAACATCACAGACAAAAAGTTGCTTTCGGACCGGGGTACTTGGATCAGGAGGCCTAACCTTGTACCACTACAGCACAGGCAGTCCTTTACAATGTAAAAAAAGTAGGTCAAGAAGGATCATTTGACCTTATCAGCTGTGGGACGTGTGTCCTCATAAAATAATCAAGGAAGTGGACTTCAGATCACTGGTCATTTTTTTGTCCAGCATTCATGGAAAAAATAACAGTTTTAGAAAGTACCAGCTTGAATGGTGGTACAGAGGCTTCTAACTGGCATCCAAAGTAAAAACATGTGTTGCCAGATAACTTAATCTATATTTTCGACAACCAACACAACCTTTTACACCAATGCCCATAAAAAACATCAGTGCTTTTGCTACAATTTGTTCCAATTCCAGTGCAGCCATTGCTCATACATCTCAATGAGTTATTCTGTGGCATCAGTTTTGTAAAAATCCACAGTTTAAATTCAAATAACTCGTGATTTTACTGGAGCGGACAGCATTAGTGGATGCACTCGTGTTTCCTTCTAAACTACAAATGAAAATATTTGTACTGAGAGAGCTACAAACTTATTTTTCCAGTCCAGAACGGAAGATAGCCTTAAGATATTATTGAATAAAGCAGGTGTGAGGCCGGCGTACATGATTCTTCCTGGTCACAGGATTGGCTTTGTGACAGCACCTCATATAAGCACGCTTTAAGAAAATAACTGCACTGTCCCTGCGGAGATAAGAGATGGATGGACATGGTTAGAAGTCCTAGGTGTTATCTGTGGTACATTAAATAAGAAGCCGATGGCCAGTCGTAACGTAATAAACACGCGCAGCCTTCACCTCCGAGCGCACAAATATTTGGAATATTAGGGTTCCTCTTTTATTTCCAACTCCCACCTCATCTCTGTGGGCGATAAATGACCTCAACACACAATCTCTCACATCTCTCCCGACAAACCACTTTCACTCGGCCTCCATTAACTCCTCTTCTCTAAGTTTTCCTTTCCTCTCCGTTCTCCGTGTCTCTTTTCTCCCCGTCTACATCACAGCTCTCGATCTGCTCTGAATTAGTTCTGCTGGTTTTGAAGCGATCAGCATGCATGATCACTACCAGACCTGACCCGCGGAGAAGGTTGGAGAGACAGATGAAGAAACACCGAGGCAGAGAAAGATGAACAGCAAACACAAAGAAAACTGAGCAGACAAGGGAAAGTAATGTATTGACTAGGCAAAAGAGTAACGTACTTCTTCAGCCTGGAAACGCTGCCAGATTTGACAATTATCAGAAAATGGGAGCACATTAATCAAACATGGGTTTTTGCATGATCACTTACTGAATGATTCCTGCGGTAAAACAGGCATTCACAAGCGGTTTAAAATGTTCCCAAATACTGCGCGTAGAGAAAGCTGTGACTGCACAAAATTTTATATCTGCTGTCGATGCCACGAATCAGTCCTTTTCTTGTGGCTGTTACAATTGTTACTTGACGATGCCAAGTGTGTTGCCCCGATACACAAACTAAAGCATTCATTGCCCCCTCTAATTACCTCATATAAGGGCACTTGCACAAAAACGAATAAAAACTCGGAAAACTATTTTCTTTTCTCCTGAAAGTGTTTATGTCTGACACTAATTTATGACAATTTAGCTGCACAATCTGGCAAAATTACAAATGCTCTCTAGAGTGTTTAAGGGGAGAGCAGAAAGGATTAGGAGGGAAAATAAATCAAAAGGCAAATGTAAGGAGACTTTTTCAAATTTCATTTGCAGTATATACATATATATATATATATTTATCATCACTGCAGCTGTGGGTGGAAAGGTTGGATCGGATGAATGTTGAATTGAGTCTAAGAGTTGGTTTAGAAACTGCCCACAAAAGCATCCAGATCAGGACGAATCACGCTGGCGGAGGAGCTCAGTGTCTTCGACGTAGCGTGAAGCAGCTTAATTTAGTCCGTATTGGTTTTTAACTGCCACAGCAAAACAGATGGGTGTTAGGTTACATATGGCTCAATCAGTTCAACGCAGAAAATTGCAGGGGAAGACAGATGTTGAAGCGGAGAGACAGACGAGTTCGGCAGGTGGTCCAGTGGGTTAATGGATGACGATGAAGATGTGGGTCTACAGGGGATCCACGTGACCTCGCTTTTCAGCAGGATCGTCAGTTTCTTAAAGTCAAAATGAGCTCAGCGAGTCTAACTTGATAGTACTTAAGAGCGCTGGGTGGAGGAACTCCATTTTTATACAACCGAGTTACTAAAAATGCTAGAAAAAGTTTAATTGTAAGTGTAATTGAGACTGGCTTAAATCAATTTTCTTTAACTGTAACACTTGACGATACTTTAGAGGAAAGTAAAGATTCCCACTGGGACACAATCACTCTGATTATTTTAAGAAAAGGTTTTATCAACCATTTTTTTAGCCTTGTACTGTGTATTTTTAGACAGTATGTGAAAAAAAGAAGACAATATTGAGGTTTCAATTTACTTAGTGCAAAACCTGGGTCTGCTTAGTTGAACTCAATGCGGATTTACTTGCAGAAATTGAAGAAAGACATAGCCATCTTCTGCCATCTAGTGGAATAATAACTTTAACTTCATTGATCCCACACTGAGGGGAATGTTGTGTTAACAGCAGATCTGCTGCAACAGGAGGCGCCAAGTATGTGGTTCCTCTGGGGCTTGAACCCATGACCTTCTGTGTGTAAGGCAGATGTGTAAGCAGGCGTGATAACCTTTACACTATGGAACTAACACTGTGGAACAACATATATAACCGAGGAGTATAAGAGTATATATAACAGCAACAAGCAATTCATTTGACATGGCAAACTACTTTGGGCTTGAAAGTCATTTATAGAACTCAGCTTTACCTGACACCAGCAGGGTTGAATAAGTCATTTACCTTATGGAACAACCGGGTACTTCTGTATCTCTCGAAAGTCATTTGTAGAACTCAGCTTTACCTGACACCAGAGCAGTGTTGAATAAGACATTTACCTTATGAGTCAATAACAAACTAGAACCTTTGGAACAACCGGGTACTTCTGTATCTCTAAGTACGTGTTCAGATACGGGTTTTCTAAGAACACTAGTTTGAACTTCCTTTCGGAAAATCCGACAGACCTGGTAGACATACAGTAACTAATTGATGAGATAAGACTGAAAGAACAAGTCTCCGGTGCTCCGTGTGCCGTCTGCTAACCTGAGTTATAAAAGAGAGATCACATGGTTCGGTGTGAACCACAGGAGATCTCAGCCGACCACTGTGTTCCATGACTTTAACCATCAATCTATTATGGATGATCCAGGTCTTCTGCTATTTTTAGCCGTATCTTAGCCAGAAGGTCTTAATATACCACTGTCCACTGACTCATCTGTCTGTCAGGAAATCCTTTCCAGTCTGTGTGGCGTTTATTACACAGTGGGTTTCTCATCCGCTCCATTAGACAGTATTAAATCAAACTGTGCCTTTAATATTTTCTTTTTCTCTGGTAACATTTCCATTTAGAATTGTGTGGAATGGCATCATTGGCTCAAACTCATTCTAAAAAAGTTATGACTATACTGTTTTTTTAATTTGTATCATTATATTTATATATTCATTATATGTTTATATTTAATTATTTGGACTTTCTGTGCTGATACAATTCAATGGTTCCATTTTAAGGACACTAAAAGTTCTACTCTTTTTATGTGGCCGCTGTTTTTTTAACATTAACCTCAGTGTGGACGTCTTAAAGACTCTGTGGTCCATGTCTTCTGGACGTACCACCTCACTGCTTTCAGGTTTTAATTCGCTCCTAGCAGCGCAGCCATCACTTTGATTGATCAGTAGCTCGGGGGAGAGGTCAGCGAGTGCGCTGGTCAGCGATGTTGGATGGGACCCGTCCTAGTGTCCACCATCCATAAAGACAATAAATGGGAGTCAGACGTGACCACAAACTACATCTGGTGCACAGCTGTCTACACTGTGTGTGTCTTCATGTGTGTGTGTGTGTGTGTCATCCGAACCTCCCCACCTCGCCAAACACCTCTACTTACACACATACACACTCAAAATTATACACTATTTAAAATTTAAAAAAAACTTTTAGACCCCAAAGATGTTTAACACTGATCTGAAATTGATAGATTTAATGAGTAGAGGAGGAGCGACCTCCCCCCAAACACCGTCTCCTACCACACACACACACAAACATTGTTGTCAAGGAGAAATGTTATATTTGGGGCGGTGCCAAAACACACATTTCTGATGGTTAACACATCGCACACCAAGCTAACAATAATGATGATGATGATGATGATAATGATGATGATGATGGTGAGCTATGCAGTGATGCATGTAGACACTCCCATTAAATATACTGTAATTGCATGCACATAGACACACACGTCTCTTCGTCTTCCTGTCTTGTCTTTTTGAGTAATAATTTACTAAGTTACGTACGTTTCCAGGGTCAAAGTCCTATTGTACCAGCTGTACTTGGACGGCAAACACTGACAAACTGATGCCACGTATCTGATAAAATCTGTTTCAGAAAAAAAAAAAGTCTGATTGAATCAGAATTAAAAATTCAACTTTGGTTTCTTGATATCCTACGAATGTCCACGGAACAAAAACGAAGGTGATTTTAGATCATTTTGGTGTCAACATTTTTTTTTTTTTTGGGATGGGGTGTCTTTGTAATATGACAAGAAACAAGAAAGTAAGTGTTAAAGAGTGAGGAGAAGACTGAGTGGCAGGAGTGGAGGTTAGTGTTACAAGGTGATCCATACTGCCCCTGCTGTTTGAACGGCACACTTCCTCGTGTATTTTTGCTCCAACATTAGTGAAATGACACTAATGACAGAGCAGAGAGAGAGCTTGACTGTGAAAAGCTAATCAGACTTTGCATCGCTTCAGGGCAGGGCAGCTGTATGACGTTCACACACACACACACACACACACACGGCTGTGGTGAGATTACATTAACATGAGTCTGGGATTTTGAGTCCAGACAGGATGCACATTTAAGTACAGAGCTTAACCACTTGTTAGAGAAAATAAAACTGTAGAGTCAGTGATGTTGAGCACAGTCATATTCTGTATTTAGCCGTTGCTTCAGTTTCAGATGAATTTGCATGGTTTAATGGTTGGGGTGTAGCACAGAAAGTAAAAGCAGAACTTGCCATGATAACAGTTCTCAGGGATACTGTCCACATTGGTGAGAGGCGCAGGAATGGCACCAAAAAAAAGAAAAAATTCACGGGAATTTCCACAATATGCAACTGGTATCTGATTGGTTGGCAAGATTAGGGTTAAAAGCATAAGATCACCCACCAAATATCTGACTGACCTGTAGATCGAACACCACTTTTTTTTATCAAGCATACCTTATTTTCTCCTGCCATTGCTGAGACGATAGTGTCCCTGTTTCTATGATTGATCCTGAAATTTTCACCATTATCAGGCCGATACCAATACTGAGTTATGGATCGAGCCACCCATAGTACTCACAGTCTTTGCGTAACCACCCATACTGTATATATACACCAACATACCTTCTCAAACTAAACTAAGTTGGACAATTTGTAGCGACAAACAAATCTATATTTCACTGTATTTCTTTCCACCATAAATCCATGTCCTAATGAAGACAAAGTTGACAGATGCTCCTCTGGTCACAGCTGCAACAGGTTAAAGGACCCCCCCCAACCAACACACAGTCAACCCACCGCATCACACACACGTACAGATGCACACACACTCATCACGGTCCAGACACCACGATCACTCCGGGGTCAAACCATCAGTTGCTAAAGTCACACGTCTGCTTCTTTTGCATGTGACGTCTGCTGCTCAGAGAGGATTGGGGAGGAGGAGGAGAAGGAGGAGCAGGAGGAGGTGGGCTTTTATGACACAGATTTAACAGACATGTGCCTGTAAACGACAACAGAGGATGTGGAGCTGCTCTGTAAACACAACACCTCCTGATTCAGGCCCTGGCAGAGGGATAGAAACGGCTTTGATAAGGGCAGGCAGTAAATGTTAAAGGCGTGTGTTTTTGTGTACGTGTCAAATGAGGTTGTCTTTCCTTTTTATTAGGGCGGTGGAACTTGGAGATTTTACAAGAAAATAACACACTGTTTTGATAACGTGACATGTTGCATTCATCGGAGAGTGGCTTCAGGAACGTGCGAGGAGACCGTTGCAGTGGGTCGGAGGATAAATTGCGAGCTGGATGAACTCAAGCCATGGTCAAAATTTTCCTCTGGTAAAAACAAGATCACATGACTATTTAAATCAATCACTGAACACTTTGAACACTGCTGCCACGATGTGTTTCCATCTTGATTTTTATGAGGATTTCTCGAGGATTCGCATAAAAGACAGGTGGAATTGCTTACAAATTGGGTCAAACTGGCTTTGTTTTCAAAGAAATTGGTTGTTCAGATAAAAATGTTGGCATGTAAATAAAGGGACGAAGCAGTAAATTTAAATGGAAACACATTTGGCAGATCTTTTATAGTCCTTGATGTTAAAGTACCTGCCCCTGCTTTTTCTCGCAGACAAACTCTGGTTTGCTGCCTGATCACTAATGAAGGCAACCACAGCAACACTGGAACAAACACAGGTGTGAGGAGGAGCCGCAGCTGCCATAACCTCAGTCAGATCACAGTGACACTAAAGCCGAGCTACTGCTGTCTCCGGGTTTATAGGGTTTGTGTTTCTAAAGACCGAGGGGAAAATGGAGACAGAAAGACGTAAAAGTCAAAGGAAATATAAGGTTTACATACGGTAAAATGTTTCAAAATTAAATTTCAGGATTACGTTTGGGACGGAAAATTGGTCATAAAAGCTGGTGTGGAAATATGTTAAAAGGGTTAGAAACAGAACCAACAACGTCTGGGTTTATTTTAGGGAAGTCTAAATTCTATCTGAGGACCTATAATAGGATATGTCTTATCCACGCAGGGTTTGTCTCTTAGAGAGACAGAGGGCATGAGTTCTATCATCTGGCGCCCATGTTTTTCTTTAGAAACAAATCTCATGCAACATTTCTCAGCCCGCGCCTGTTCAATTTTAGCGTTATTGTTAAAGGCACAACAGCTGTGCTGAGGAGTTACACGCACAGTGTGAAACAGTGGAAATATAGCTATAAATGTGGACTCGGTGTCTTTCTGTGACACTAATATAAACAGCTCTTCTTCTGTGTAATATCAACAGCAGAAATAGGGCTTGAAGCTTCGTGGAGTATTTTTGGACCGAGTCACCTCCTAGAATGGTGATCAACAGACCGCGGCTGTCTCCTTTCCCCTCTGTCAGGCCAACACTTTCTGGGTGATACTGGACCTAAAGAGTCTTCAGGTGGTAGAGGGAGGTCCTGCCACTGCACCACTGGCCCCTTATACCCACCCTTATTAAAAACGTTCAAAGCTGATCCTTACCCACTTTCATGTACTTCAATGTTATCCAAATGGAAATCATTTCTTTTATCAAGGGTCTTGTGTTCACACAGGGGTCGATCAAATCCAACGTTTTTACCAATATTTGCCAATTTAAAAGTTTTAAACAGCACAATGTTGAATTGTCTTTTTTCTCTCTCGCTCTCATAGATCAAAGTGAGTCCAGCTGCTAGTGATGCTAACCTTCATGTGCTGCGATGTGACCTGCCAACCTTCAAAAACACACGCAGTGGTCCAACAGTGAGACCCACTTTGGCTAAAACGCTTCAGGGTGTGTATCTGTGTGTGTGTGTGTGTGTGTGTGTGTGTGTGTGTGTGTACAGGCAGGGCTTCTGTATACATGTGTCCATGTGAGTGTATTTCTCTCTGAACCCTCAGGTACCTTTTCACCTTGGGGTCAGAGTTCAACCTAAGCAATCAAAGCCAGCTTCCATCTGCTCCCTGCTTAGACACGTCCTGTGTGTGTGTGTGTGTGTGTGTGTCTGTCTGTGTGTGTTTCCCCCTACAGCTATCCATTTCTAAGTGTCCCTCACTCTGTGTGTGTGCTGACTTGTGTACAGCCTGTTAAGATCTTTTTGGCTGCATTCGCTGTTTAAAATAAGTATGTGTGTGTGTGTGTGTGTGTGTGGGTGTATGTGTGAATCTACACTGGTGTGTGTTCCCCCCCACAGCAATAGCTGCCCTGTTGTCCACAGGAATCCCTCATCAAAGAGTCGGGAATGTCGGAGGTGTCTGGATCGTCAAAGCCTGCCGGCAACTTCTAAAGCGAGCGGCCGTGTTGGTAAAGTGATAGTATGACTTCTGACTCCTCTGCTCCTGACACACCGCCAAAACAAGAGAGAACACTGTTCACAAGAGTCTTCACCATGTCTCCGTGGATCACCGTTAGTCCATGTAGCCACTGATTTAGATGAGCTGTTTTATAAAGTAATTTTTCACTACACAAAGAACTGGAAAAAACAGCTACTAGTCCTTTAAAGCAAGTTATGTAAGAATAGATAGTGTATAGTGTATATACACTCCCACTATATTGATTAACTTAGATTAAAATAAACTGCAGCGACCTCAGGGCCATCCATGGTGACGATGTCAATCACCAAACCACCAAACCATGACTGCGACAGAGTTAGACGGTGTGGAATATGTTGAATGTGTTAAAAGTCGGGCCTCTGAACTCAGGTCAGCGCTATGCTCAAGGCAAGGTTTTAATCCACAGGTCTGTGATCTACCATGGGGTCAGAGGTCAACATGATTACTACGATGAGCAGACGGCAACGTGCCCTGAAACCAAGACTGTAAAAAAACAGGGTTTCAAATAGGGTTCATACAAAGTCTTTAGAATAATCCTTGAAGTCTAACGGCAAATGTTGACAATGTTTTTGCAAAGCAGAACGAATGGGGAATGGTATTTAACCCTACAGTAAGGTTGGGTGGTATTTGAAATGAACCAATTCCTACATGTTTGGGTGTCAGAGTTATCACAAGCCAATGACAAGGAGCCCCTTAGATGCAATTTAACACACGCACACAGATATAATACAATAAGTGCCTTACCCTCATCCAAATGCTAATGCTAAAACTACAACTAAGCATTTGAGCACACACAATATTCCCTCCAGGTGTTCTTAGGGAGTGTTAAAGTGATATCCATGTTAGAATAAGTCTCATACTGTATATTAGCCACTCGACTACTCAATTTCCACACTTTACTAGTCTGTGTGTACTGGATTTTGTCACCTACTTTAGACACTACTTTCTTCACGGTAACTGATTTTGATGGCTCATCACTCATTGCTAATGGACAAAAGGGCAGCAAAGTAGCTAAACCAGAAGGTCCATGGTTCGATGCCAGTCTAGAAGGATCTGCCTGTGCCTGTGTGGTTCTGTGCAATTCATAAAATGTCAAGTTACATACTTTATGGTTTCCATGTGCTTGTACTTAGCTCAGAAAACATCTTATAGAAAATCATACATGTGGACAAATCGTGCCGTTAGGATACTTAAGACATCCAATAAGACGTCTCTTAGACACTTTGTGGCCACAAACTCCGAACTAGACACTGAACTAAACACCAGAGACATTTCTATGGTCTACTCTTCAGCCTTGTTCTGACTTTATTTGTGACGGGACAAACATTTCAGACAATAACTGTGGCTCACTGGATATCAAAATGAACCACTAATGGTTAGACCTTCATTGCTGTACGTGGAGCTAGTGAAACTCCTATGAAGAATATGGTTCATGTTACTATTCTACTAGAATGCGAATAAATATAGTAAACCATTTCCTCACTCTCTTTCTCTCTCAATCAATTACAGTCTGTGTGGTTGTATTATACAAACATCAAATTATTTGCATATATGTGATCGTACTTGTACCCATTGTACATATCACTGGCTACTTGTGTGGGTGTAAGTCTGCGAGTGTGTGTTACACCCTCAAGCCAACATTTGCGTTCAGGCGGCGAGTTTCTCCAGAGGAAAAAGCATGTGTTTCTCATTTTTCCATACACATTCATGAGGCATTTTTGCATTTTTTTTTTTTTTTTTGCAAAAAAGAAGAAAAGGCTTTCTGAGAGCAGGAAGTAAGAATGGAGGCAGGAGAGGAGAGCAGAGGAGAGATAAAAAGAAAAGGGAATATTCCCCATGCAGATGTCAGAACCAGAGCTGCCTTGTTTCACAAGCAGCCAGATTTGTAAGAACTAATATGAAAGACCTCACGGAGTTAACCTCTCTCACGTTCGTGCTCGTATTTCTCTGTCCCTCCGACAATGCAAGAAGTTTCCATTTTTCATACTGTACAGCAAACACAAAAACAGACCACACCAAAAACGTATACACAGCTATCACCCCCCCCACGAGGTTAGGATGGTGCTGTCCCAGCAGGCTTGGTAACAAATCCACCATAAAGAAAATGTACTTCATATGTGACCATGTGGTTCTTTAAGGTAGAGTGTGCCGGAACTTTAGACCAAAAAGAAAAGAAACATGGCAACAATCATTCTTCCTTGTTCTTTCGCAACTGGAAGGGATGCTTCTTGATCAACAATTTAAAAATACACACAGTATATGCCAGTGGTACCAACTTTACATGCTGTATGAACACCTGGTATGAATATGTGTTTTTTTGTTTTTGTTTTTTGGTTGATCCACTTCTCCTCCTTCGTGGAAACTCTATCTCTACAATTCTTTGTCCAATAAATTCATTATCTGCTCTGAACACATCTAAACTATCTCCACCTCTTCTCTTGAACTTTATCTCCAAACTGCTCCACTGTTAACTGTCCCTCTGATCTAACCATGTCCATTTTGGTCACCCCAGAGAACATCTCAGCATCTTCACCTTCAACTTTTATCTATTACACAGAGCCACAGTCTCTAAACCATACATCACAGCAGCTCTCACTGCATGAATAACCTGTGACACTCATCACCATTTTCTTCACCTCTTTTGTGCACAGCATGAATAACCCGTGACACTCGTCTCCATCCACTCCACCCGGCCTACACCATTTTCTTCACCTCTTTTGTGCACTGTCCATACTCTGGATGTTTGACCCTGCAGTGGACAAACTTCACCTTTACTACTTCTGCTCTTTGCACTTGACTCGTGTGAGTGAAGGCCACACAACATCTCCATGTGAGAATTTGGAGAATGAAGAAAAATGTCAAAGAGAAATAACACTGATCCGACCGTAGTTGCCAAACACAAAAACATCAACAAACATACCGAGTGACTGAAATAGTAAACCGGACTCTGTGCCACCCACACACTGTGAGACTCGGTTTAAAATAAGCACATAATTAAAACACATTCTTTTGTTGACCATCTATGGTTATTTATATTTCTGTGTGGTTTCCAGTACATGATATCAGCATCAGTGTGTAGCATATGCACTTTAGCCACAAGATGTAGGAGTGATTATTAATGATCTCCTGCATTGTGAAGGTCGCCGGTTCAACTCCTGGTATTTGAGTTTCCATGTAGTAACAACATTCAGGTTTTGTGTTTGGGTGGTTCTTCAGCTTCATACTGTATCATGTAACAAACACATGCAGATGTGGTCTGCAGACTGAAGACTCCAAATAGCTGAGACATAGATTTATAGGTAAAGGTTGAGGTCTGGCCTTTTGGTAAAAGGGAAATAGTGAAGATGAAAGGAACTTGGAGGTGGAGATGACAGGAGAAGAACACCATAGGAGATCTCTGGACAAGAGTAAGAAACTTATGGCAATGATGAGTTGGTTTTTATATATTTTTTTCTAATATTTTCTAATATATTTTTAAATTTTTCAAACCTTGGACTCAGGTGCCAAACTCATTTTCACCAGGGGCAACCTTAGCAGTACGGTTCCCCTTGAAGGGCCGGTTGTAAATGGAAGACTGTATATATCAGGGGTCCCCAACCCCTGGTCCGTGGACCAGTACTAGTCCATAGGTCATTTGGTATCAGGCCGCAGTGGGACACAGTGAAAAAGTGTACTTAATTTTCAAAGAAAATGGAGTCATATCCATTTACTTTCTTTATTTAAAAATAATCTGGCAATATTTTAAAATAATATGTCATTCAGACTCTGATACAAACAGAAATGAGTCTAAAAAAACGTTTAAGTTCTCAGGTTAAGAGACTGTGCTGCATGGACCATTCTATATTAACATTTGATGTTCTGACAAAAACAGCTTAATATTGCAGCTACGCTTTAGCAACGCCTGTCTTACGATTAAAAGTCTAACATTTAGTCAAGCCTTGGGTCCGACTTTGCGAACAGATTTGACTAATTTTATTATGGTTCTGTTTTGGCAGGCTGCCCATTCTGAATGAAGGTTTAAGATCAAGCTGAAGCGGTTGTGCGTCGTTTGCGAAAGAAATAGACTTAGAAGGTGGGTAGACGGATCAATGTGTTTTTACTTGTGCATGTTGAAGTGGTCTCCTTTCTTGTGTCTTCGCAGCGGGTTATTAAACTGTCCAGAAGACAGAGAGCTCAGTGTAACAACTATGTGTTTACAGTCCTGATTTTAAACAGAGCCCATTGAGCAACAACTTTGTCTGTTTGTTCTAATATGGTTCACATTTACTGTACGTTTTGATGCCAACGAGCGGATCCTTCTGGTCTTTGCATGTGTGCAATAACAGCTCTATTCTTTTTTTTTTTTTTTTTTCAGCCTGCCACCTCCAGCTCAGCCGTTCAAGGAACACAATGGTGTTAAGTAAGTGGTGCTTTTATGACTTTGAACATCTCTGTTTCCTCACAGACAGGAGCAGAGTGTTGCAATACTGTGGTAATTGTCCTGAGTGGGGGAATAAAGGAGCTTATCTATTAAATCTCTCTCTCTCTCCCTCGTGCGCACACTATCTCTCTCCCACTCTCTCACTCTCCCTTTCACTTACAAGACGTTCTATCTCTCTTTTTCCCTTCCTCCAAAATAGATGAAGTGCATAATGACAACCAGCCAGAGTAATTGCAGCTCCAGTGTTAATCTGCCTCAATATTTGTGTCACAGAGAAAGCGGATCTGTCTTCTTTCCTCTGCAGAAGCCTGTTAAAGCAGCAGTCAGGAGTTATTACAGCAAATAAAACTACGCTGGATGTTTTTTTTTTTTCTGCTCAAGACTCTGGATTCTGCCAAAGATGTGGGTTAGAAGCTGGGAACAGGAACGTTTAGCTCCGATTGCACTGTACTCTTTCACTGATCCTAAGACGGTTTCCTACTTTATCCATTCATGCCGTTATAGCTGAAAATAATGGGCCGTTTCAGTCCAAGAGAGAAGTACACTTCATCATTTAAGGTCCTTTCAGGTTCATTAAAACCTGAGACTTATAGTTATACTTATGACTGTAATCTGTCACAGCAGATTTTTAGCAGGAACCCTCCAGAACCTTGCTGAGATCATTCCTACGGGGCCTAATGGGCCACAGAAATAAAAGAGTCAATAGATAAAATGGCAATAATGTTACCAAACCATCAAACTGTCCAGTTAAAGCTCGCAAATTCCATTTATTTGACTCCAAATGTATGTTTTACTACAAAATTTAGGGCCTCCATATAATTGCCCCACTGAAGAGTTTTTACATTCAATTGAACCGACTGATTGATCCCATTTCTCTTTTGTTTTCGGTGATATTTCCTGGCAGTATAAAACCGAGTAAAAGACGACTAAAATGACCACATGAGTAAGAAGTTATACACTGTCCAGTCACCACATGGATTTAACTAAGACATGCATTTCCAGAGTTGCATTGTACTGATCATGAAGCTTTATATACAGTATTATTATTATTGTTGTTGTTCAAAAATACTTGATTTAATGTTGATTTGATTGCATTTCCTTGTGTAATATTTGTATGTAACTTTTAGCTCAATGTTTTGTCTACTTGGTTATTTTTGTTTGTGATGTCTTAACATTATCCTAGCTAAATAAAGGCCAAGCAAAAGTCATGGAAATATATGTTTTTATGTGATAACAAATGACTGGTGACTGGTGAGTTCACTGAACCAATTAAATGACATATCAAATATGGTTTGAAATATGTCTATAGAGGGCTAATATATAAAGACACAGCGTTTGAGCAATGCCAAAAAAGAATCTAATGGGCTCAGATATAAATGTAGTTTAGCAACATTTTCACACACAAAAAAAGTCACTTATCATGGAGGAGATATTTACACTTGAAGATATTTCCTGACCTGACCAATGATGACACTGCCAGGAGTCATCAGCCTCACACTGTGACATCCTGAACTCAAACAGACTCAGGACTTTGACTGAGTCCAGATGTAAACTAGATAAAAGTGTTTGGAATGTGTCTGAAAAAGACTCGGCACATGGGTTTGATTCTGTTTTTAATTGTAAACCCCTCCCCACACCCCCCACACCCTCGTATATAAGTCCAGAAATAAACGCTGTATCACTGTTTAAGTATTTATAAGGTGAACTGCATACAGCATGTAAGTGGTGGTGAGCTAATACTGCTGTCACTATTACACGATACAACATTAGTCGTTACTTTTTTATGTTGATTGTTTTCAATAAGTCGACGGTGTGTCAGTGCTGGGAGAAGAAGTGAGTCATTTTGAGGAGAAATAAACAGAAAAATGCAGTGATAAATGTTTGCATGCTGTGAAACAGGAATGAATTAAGAACAAAGCGCGGTTTGGGGTGAAATGTTTATGGTCGTTTTAAATGGAAGTTACGAAGAATTCCTAAGCGAGACTTTCAGAAGTCTGCTTTGTTGTATGTTCATCTGAAGCGTGAGGAAGTGTTACATCCCAACATGTCTGCAAAAACAACACCAGGACCAGGTGTAAACCGTGTTCTGGATGTTAACAAACCCCAAGATGAACATGAAAAAACAAACCTGTGAGACTACGAACAAGGGAAAGGAATGCAGGGGCAGCGAGGAACATGACAGATACTGAGGGATTTCCAGTTCAGCAGCTCAGATATATTACAGAACATCATCTGCTCCAGTCATTATGAAAGTCTACCTGTCATCCTCTGGACATGCTTACAAGCATGTACGTGTGTGTGGGGATTTGTGTGTGTGTGCGCTCCGGAATGTCAAGAATCTTTCCCTCTAAAAGTGGCACATCAGGCCATTTTATCAACTCCCTCGTTTCCTCTCCTCCTCCTCCTCTTTTTTTCTTTGTTTCCATATACTGGTAGGATCATAACACATGGGTTGGAGGTCAGTTGTTTTTATCTGTATTTAGTGAAAGAAAATGAGAGAAGAGGAAACCGAGACAATGATATGTGGTGGTCAGTGGAAACGGGATACTGACCTTGATTTGCATTTGACATGTTAGACATAGGAGGTTTATCGGCCGACACGCAATTAGCAGTAAAACATGACACAGGTCAGGGGCAGATCATTAAATTCATAAATGGAGACCGTGGGGTCTTCCTTTACCATATAAGGATCCACGAAGGAGCAACCAATAGGAGCTCAGGACCAGTGTGACTAAGTGTGTGTATGTGCGTGTGTCAGAGGTCTGATAGTTAAAGGTGGAGCTGGAGAAGAGAACCATTAGCTCATGGGATGATGCTGACATCTGAGTCAGTTATTATGTCTATAATTCTTTTCCGAAAGTTTGAAAATTTAGCTTACTTTTTTTTGCTTTTTTTGTGTGAATAAAATAGTTTTTCAGTTAGTTGTTTTTTTGGTGGGTTGGAGGGTGGTTGTTTAGAACAACCAGTCCAGGTTCTGGTGAAACTTTGATCCTGAATTTTGTATGTATTTTCATTTTAAATTACAGCTGTGCTACGATTGCAGGTGAAGAGGTGAATTTTTTAAAAGTTGCCTCACCCTTTCTTTTTAGATCCGTTGGTTACTTTGGGATTGTGAGATATATATCATATATATATCAGCAGCTCTAATGACATTTGTCCCTAACTGCTCCGCCAACATGAGCGTGAAAAGGGAAGCGGCATAATTCCTCGTGCTGCACTGAACGCAGAGCTGACTGACAAACCGGCCTACGGAGAAAAAGGAACAAGGGCCAACGTCAACAGAGAGACGGCTGCACTGAAGGATAAGAGAAATCTGAGAGGGAAGGAAAGGCAGGAAAGACCTGACGGAAGAGTGAGGAGAGACGCAACGGGGAGAAGAAGGGGAGGGGAAAAAAGGAAGAAGGAACAATATATATGAGGAGAGAAACACTAAGATTGAGATAAGGAAGAGCCAGGCCAGAGGGAAAAAGAAGGGATGATAGAAGTATAAAAGAGACAGAGAGAGAAATGGCATAAATAATAAAGAGTTGTCATGAACTGGGATGAGACTGAGGAGAGAATTTTATCCGGGTGAGAGCGAGTCTTTCAATCCTCCTGCTGACTGACGTTTCCTCTGCCTTTAAATACCTTCATGTGAACTGCTTTAGTCCACTGCCCGTTTTGTGTGTGCGTGTTTCAGTCATCTTAAGAGGCTTTGTGCTGCCACGGCCAGTTTAAGTCTTTTCAGAGCCGTATTTAATCCACTTGTTGAACATAATAATGTTACAAGTGGCTCCATTGACGGGAACAGTCGCAGCACTCACACAGACTAGCGGGAGAGGATATTGTGAAATTGTTTTTCCTTCGTTGTGAATCACTTTTGTCCCCTTCTCTTCACCCCTCGCTCTAATCTCCTCGTTTTCCCATCACTGGTTTCCCTGCGTCTTGAAGTTGACAGCTTCGCTGACGACTTGGGTTAAAGTGAAAAATATGAACCTTTCACATCCTGCCGAGCAAAGGAGCATGTGGATAAATGAGAAAAATATCAACTTGATGTGACTTGACAATAGTACGGTTGCCGATTTGTTTCAGTTTCTTGACGCCGTTGAACTCAAATTGCAGGTTTTTCGCTGAACACGACAGAGCAGATCTGACAGGAGGATATAGAAGCTGTCGCCAGGCCCAAAGAGAGGAGAGTACAACTCTGAAGGGGTATTTCTGAGGGATGTGTTGTTTTTCCTCAAAAGCTGTTCAAGTGCTACTTTGTCAAGGACTTCAACAAACACGACGGAAAAAAAACAAAAAAAACTCTTACATACTGGAGATGGTATGAAAAGGTGACAAATGCATCATGAGAGAAAAAGAAATCTCAAAAATAATGCCTTAGGGCAGTACTGCACATGGAAAATGGCACACTGGGCATAAGTGCACCACTGCAGTAATGCTTGAATGATAACAAGCCTCCAGTCACTAGGTGGCAGCAACTCATACAGTGGTTTGTACAGATAAAAATATAAAATAAAAATATATACGTTATCAGGTTCTCAAACAGTATTTCAAGTCAAGGGGGCGTTCTGTCCCCAAAGGGGGGCATGACAGAAAATAACTGAGAACCACTGCCTTGGGGTACAGTATTATTATATCAGGATCCATAAATGACCTTTCCTACTGGCATGTGTCACTCAACATGTCTACTCACAATAGACTAGAGCAGGTTAGACTAGGGGTCCACCCCCCCTCCCCCCACAGCAATAGCTTCTGGCGGGGGACCACCTTTGCAAAACATACAGACAATGCTACAAAATATGTAAAGCTAAATGTCAACTTTTAAAGTGTTTTTGCTTACTTTTATCCGCTAAGATGAGTCTAATACTGGCAAATATTCAAAAGCGGTATTATCATAACCTAATTAAAAGGCTTCTCAGAAAATTGGAAAAACTAATGGAAATTAACTTTCTGAAAAAATGATCTTTCCTAGCAATAGGATTGACTAACCACGTTCTCCAGTAAGAGATAAATGCTTCTTTAAAAGACGGCTGACAAATGTTTGATTACAAGTTGAAGAAGAACATAGTGGAAATTTACAATATGTACGTAACCAAATGACACAAGGACACAAGAAAAACAAAGTGTTTAAACGCAAACTGACTCTCCTGAGTAAATTCCTAACAATCTGGACGACTGAT
The DNA here is from genome assembly GCF_000523025.1 of Cynoglossus semilaevis. NCBI lineage: Eukaryota > Metazoa > Chordata > Actinopteri > Pleuronectiformes > Cynoglossidae > Cynoglossus > Cynoglossus semilaevis. The sequence goes on from NC_024321.1 coordinate 3,185,185, forward strand.
GAGTGTGAGGCAGGATTTTTGCTTTTAAAGTTTTTGAGGATGTCTGCCAGAAAGACATTTAAACTTTCCGGGGGAAGCTATAACAAATTAATCACTGGTTAATGACCATCAGAGAAAAACATAAAAGCATCAACAGTTATAAAGTAGCAGCTAATGAGCAGGAGATAAATCCAAAGTGACTTTTACAATGTCAGATCCCAGTCGACGTGTCCATGTGGGCACAATGTTCAACTATGTTAAACTTGTTAGAAATTCTGCCTGGGTTGGCTTTCGTCAGCCCCCGCACGAGTACGGTATACAGTACGGTCCAAGTGTCTTTCAGCGTGAGTGGAGTAATCCATCTGAAGACTTTTTGATGACGACTCTGATCTGGCAGCTCTTACCCTAAAGGAGCTCTCTAATGGATCAAACACACCATTTAAAATAATAAATGGGTTTAAGCCTTGAGGAATGTCTTCCTATGGACGAACAAGTGCTGTGCAAGGCTAAAATAAATGATGTCTAATCACGGACCTCAGACGTTCTCCCTGGCATTAGAAGTGACTGACCACGTCTTCCAGGAAGAGATAAAAGCACCGCAGAGAGACAGATAGCACAGTTGACCCGATGCATCAGGCCCACTTGAGGCACCGACGGCCCTGCCGTCCAATAATAAAAGCTGCAGCTGCAGAGGCAGGCTGTTATTAAGGGGTTCAAACGTCCGCCCAGCAACAACTCAGTCATGATGAACTGTGATTGGTTCAAACGCCTCGAGGCAACCATGGTAACTGTGGGTCTTACAAACGTAGGCTAGCATCAACCTTAGCTCAGGTGAAGGGGCAAATGCTTAGCACGCCCACTGTGTGTGTGTGTGTGTCTCCACATTGTCACATTCAGCCATTCTCATTAACTGAAGGACTGATTTATTGCTGTTATAATTACAAAGCAATGGATGGCAATCAATTGAAAAATCTGACCTACAACCTCCCATTGCAGCCAATCGCAGGTAAAAGTGTGTGTAAGTGTGTGACTAAAAATGTGTTTGTATATGTGTGTATGTTGGCCTCAGACAGGAAGTACCACAGACTGGAGCTGATCTCCTAATGGACTCCCAGTGAATTTGCAATTATAATCTAACTCAAAATTCACACCGAAATTGACCTAAAAATTGAACTGATCCATTCATGTCATGTGACCACTGACCAGAAGAGAGCAGTGACTGCATGTCATCAAGTCCACTGGACAACAGCTAAAACAGCTAAATCCTATCCTATTATCACTTTAAACTCTTACTGGTAAGTTTTTGCCAAACAATATCTGTAATCAATTCACCGCTCACGAAATGCACAATGACTTTACCTCCCCACTAAAGTTGCAAAGCCAAAAACAAACATATCCCTGTGTGTGGTTTAAAGAAAAGGAAAACATTCTGCCTATTACAAGTCAGTGTACCATCAAAATAACAGTGAAGCTACATAACCCATTATGTTGCTTTAAATTACATTCAGAAATTGTTCTTTTTTTTTTTTTTTTAGAATGAGCTCTTGCTCGTTTCCTGACAAATCAGAGATCACAAGTACTGATTTAGTCTAAAACACATATACAGATAACAGAGGGATGTAATTAAAACGGATTTAACATTTTGTTCCTGGAGCTCAGATCAACTGCAGCATCCTGAATCTCTGGTGTCTGTTTCCGTAACTGTCGACAGTGAGAACATTGATGGGAAACTGTGAAGAAAAAAAAAGAAAACGAGAAAGAGGAGGACAGCACTGGGAACAGACTAGAGTTTTAAGCCACGGTGGTGAGTCCAAACATAGTCTTGTTTGGAGCAAGAAAGAACTCTAAGTTCTTTACGATACTGATTTTAATACAGATTTTTTTAACCCAATTAAACACGTTACAAATACTGGCCACCTCACGACTTTAATGTGTAGATTTCATAACATTTTAGGATATTACTTTACTTTTACACAATGTAACCTTCATTTTTTAACCATTAGGGGACAAAGATGTCTAGTGGACTTGATGACATGGAGTCACTGCTCTCTTCTGGTCAGTGGTCACATGACATGAATGGATCAGTTCAGTTTGACGTTACAGCGAGGTTTTGTAGCACAAAAACCTATATGAGGTAAGGTACCATAAAAGATATGTTCATTAATTAGTATCAATACTTTATGGGAGTAACTGATGCTGAATCGATACTCGTGTGAGTATTGTTATATCAATACTACAAAATCAGCACACCCATTACTAGTTCATTCCTTATTTAAAATTGTGAAGTCCGATCGATGACTGCGTATTAAAAACCCAGAACTGGTGAAAGGAACAGACCTACTGTTGTCAGATATTTGCAAAGAATAAGTTGCATCAGAAAAGGCATACATACACACACACACACGCACACACTCCATCCCAGTCCAGTGTAGGTGTTAGTACATCACTGCGGCTTCACACATTCCATCCGAAATGAGCAACGGTGGTGTTTACTTTCTTTTTCAATAGCTAGTGTGTGCGCGCTTGCAGTTTTTGGCTACCCGTATGCGCATTTCCCGTACTCTGTGGTCTCAGATGTATGCGTAGTAGTGAGTGAGAACTCTCACTTCCAGTGTGATGATACACTGACACCTTGCCTGCGATGACGAACACATGCTGGTGGATTGTGGGATACGTGAGAATCCCTCATTGTCGCCCTTTTTTTCCCAACACACCAGAGTGACAGATTGGATGCGGGCAGCCATTGTGTTTAGACTCCAGGTATAATGGGTCTGAGTCATAATTCACTTTCACAAGGGTTTGGGTTTTGCATCTTCAAAACCAGAGAAGGTTCAGGTTCATGACGAGGTTTTCTCACATTTACTGTTTATTTCTTAGAAAATTACACGATCACAGGATTAGGTAAATATGATCTCAACTTCTGTCGATGATAAGGAATAGACTACTGGATGGATCAGGTTGATCCTGATCGACTTACTGGCCATCTCTGTTCTACACTACACACTCATTATCATTTATTTTGTGAATGCTTTGCTGTCAAATCCTGGTATATTTTTAAAGATCAATCTAATAAAACATGGCCGAATGCTTTTCTCCTCCACCTCTCTCTAACTTTTCCTCCCCTCTAACTCTTCCTGAACTGAAGCAAGCGTCATATATTATTAACCGTCCCCTGACAGATCTTCCACGGCTATGACACAAACACGCCATGATTTATTCATAAACTTAACACCGCCGGAGTGATCGATGAGAAGTTCTGCACCAGGAGAGTTTGGTGACAAGGGAAGAAGGAGACGGAGAAGAAACGATCTGAACATCAAAGTGCAGCACATTAAAAAGGGTTAAGTTGAAAAAATATCACAAAGAATCTAAGAAACAATTAATCAAGATACCAGAGAAGAAAACAAAAACAGCAAACATTGTGAAACACCATCCACAGAAACCTGTAAAATATTATGAATTAACTTCTTTCTTGTCTTTTTGTTTTGCTATTTTCACAATCGGGGCAACACGAGACATTCTGCCCGCTGCAGAATCTGCTGCTGAACTCTCTCTCCTCTCAGATTCTGACAGAGAATTCCGTATTTCTTTATCTGTCCTAACGCTGAATTATTTTCACTACAACATGTAAAACATGAAAATCAACTGCAATGACTGGAACCGTTCAATCTTGTGCCGTGAAATTAACTTGACACTGAGAGTAAAATGTAGCCAAAGAAGCTAAAAGACAATCTGAGAAACAGAGACAGAGAGCGAAGGAAAGGAAGGGGCTTTTAAAGCGTGACATTGTTGAGATTCTTTTTAAAGACCTCTGTTGTTTGTGAGCACACACGCATGTGAGTGCGTGTGTGTTGGTGTGTGTTTGAGGAGGAGAGGGAAGCCCCTGTTGGAGACTCACACTCGGGGGGTAAACTTAATAAGGCTTGCCTGACATTAATAAGGACCCAAAAGTTCCCTGTAAAAAAAATAAGAAAATCAAAAGTAACACATTATGGATCATGTTTAAAAGAGACTTTCTATATATGCACATGATAATATTTACTGGTACAATCAATTGAAACTTCAACGCTACCAAATGTAACCTCTGGTACTTTACTGTGTGATGCAAACGCTGCAAAAACATTGCCATTGATTACGTTGAGCCCATGTCATCTGCCTTCCATTTGTTACCCTGCAGTTTGGCGAGTGTGTCTGACATGAGTGTACGTTTGTGTCTCTCAGGTCCACGCAGCCACAAGAGCGCCGACATGATGGACACGTGTTGACAGACGGCACCTGTTAACTTTTAATGAACAGGCTGAAAGACGAGCAGAGATAGAGGGAGACGCGAAAGTCGGGAGGAAACAAAGTGAACACTTACTGTGTTTCACCGCTGCCTCGTCCACATCTTTGTTCACTTTTTGCAGCTTCCTGCGGGCGTTTGCAAGAGCTGCAGCAAGGCTTTCATTAGAGAAAATCAATCATTTTAATGAGGACAAAAGTCCTTTAAGAACTCAAGAACATCCATTAGTTTCAGGTAGTATTTCACATATTTCATCATGTCTTTTTCTGAAACCAAAACAGGAAAACACTCTGCTTTTCATTTATATTGTAAAAGACTGAGTCATGGTTATAAAAAGAGCCGGTGGAGAAGTGAAGGGAAACTGTAGAAAAGTTATGAAATACTATTTTGGACAAACACTTTGTGAAGTTTGGAAAACGCCCAGTGTTTTTTATGAAATATGGTACAAAGAGACAGAACCAGCTGTGCACAACGTGTGGTGTCAATTTTGCATTAGTCATGAATCACTTTAATAAAACGGTGACTTTATAATAAGTTAACTCTCTCCTCATTTATACAGTAGAATCAGTGATATTTTGTGTATTTTTATTTTCCTTTTCTACCTCTGTATCCTAGCTGTCTGCCTGTCTGTCTGACTGACTGTCTGACTGACTGGCTCACTGTCAGTCACAGACCGGGTCTTTGTCCACTGTTCTCTCTGTCCTCCCACCCCCGACAAACCAGTGAGGAATGCAGTTGTTGAGAATTTTCCAGTTTTTTCTCTCTCTCTGTGTGTGTGTGTGTGTGTGTGTATTTGTGCATGTTTTGTAGGGGCACACACCTGTAGGGCACCTGAGTTCATCAGCCTGTCACACACACACACACTCATATTCACAAGGACATGCATGACTGTGCATCAACTACCGGTCGCTCCTTCCACATTTTTCCTTTATCTGGACCATGATGCATACCTTAAGGGTATAGACTTTCTCCCTCTTCCTCCATTCACTTTCCTTTTCTTTTTACTAAGACGATCATTTCTTGTCTTTTCCTCCTTTGATACTTTTTTCTCCACTATCTTCCTAAATGAATTCCTCACTTTCTCTCTCTATTGTATCAAAGTATTTTTTCTTTTTTCTTCACTTTCTACCTTCCGGTCTCCCCCTCCATCAGTCCTTCCCCCTTCACTTTCTTTGAGAGTCCGACTAGTGAGAAAGTCATTAGTGATGGTAGTTTGTACTGGGATTAGGAAACTAAGCTGGTAAATACAGCATGGCTTTGAGTTGACAGAGAGACAACAGAAGACAGGAGTCGTGGAGACGTTGAATCTGATGGGAGGCAGAGAGGAAAGAAGAGGAGGTGGAAGTGAACGAGAAGAGAGGACAGAGATGCGATTAGAGTCGGTCAGTAGAAAAAAGGAAGAAAAAGAAAGAGAGAAATCATTGCTTCCTCTGCTCGCTGCTGATTAAAAGTTGAGGGAACTCAAACAGAGCCGGCGGCAGCTTGCAGTCCTTCTGCCGAAAACCAAACAGAACCCAGGAGTGAATGGGAGGGAAGGAGAAAAGAAGAATGGCAGAGAATGGAGGTTCTTAGTTTTCCCACTCGTTCAGCAGTGGTGTTGTTGTCAGTCTTTAGAGAAGCTTAGAGAGGACGGACCATTTACCCTGGACACAGCTGCTGCTGCTCCTGCACACACAAATATCTCTGTTTTTTTTCCCACAAGGGAAAGCAAATGCATTCATTCATGTTTCCGTCTCATAGTAATAGTCATGAAACATACAAATACCCTTCACGTCAACTGTGTTTCAAGGAGACTGCCACTCAGCCCAGGTTAAATCACACATTAAAGTATGGTCAGTGATAGGAGACCATTCAAATAAGGTGGCTGCAGAAAGGGAAATCAAAGACTGCATTAGCCTAAAGGCTAGTGGAGAACAGCTGCTGTGGTTAACTACACGTTTACCTCTAAATGCGATCTATTGAAGCAAACTGGAATAAAACCATGAATCTAAAATGAATCTTGCTTAAAAAAAGCAAGTGTTTACACTCATGTTTACACATATGGAAAATGGAGGCCCATCTTATCATCTTATACAATGTCCATAATCTGCTTACTCATTGTCCTTACTTACTCCTAAACTACGTTCTGCTCACATGACCTGGTTTGGTTGGAGTGACACCAAGAGAGATGACAAATAGACGGAGGAGTCCAAGGGAAAGAACGGACACACAACGGCGATCCTGGTTAAATTAAAGACTACGTGTGAGGGGCAGGAAGCTTTTAAACAAACTAATGACCGAGTCAACGCTAAAGGAAGTTGGACCTAATGTTTGGAGACGGACAGATAAACAGACAGATAAATAACACTGCAGGGAAAGGGAATAGGCTCCGGGGCAGAGTATTGCGTTTCCCAGAAGAAAATGAAATCCAACACTTAGAGAAGAAAGCAATGAGGGGGCAATTTCAAAGTTAACTCGCGTCTGCTGGATCATTAAACTTGAAAACATCTTGAAAATCCCCAAGATGGCAGGCGATTTAGTTTGATGTGAGAGACTGGTCTGAGAGAGCACAGCCAGGGCATTATGGTTAGTAGAGTCAAAGATCTGTAGGTGCATAATTACATCGGGGTACATTACCAGTGGGCCTGAAAGCTTTCTTCCTGACGTTTGACTTTATTTACACAACAAAGTGAAGGAGAGATGGGCGATTGAGTCGGAAAGTCAAGCCATGGCATGTGGCGAAACGACCAACACGATGTGTTTTTACCAACTCCAACTCTACTGCTTTTCTTACACAACATCAAGACATGTAAGTAATCATGTAAACCATTTTTTTATCACAACCATTATGCAGATGACACCGTCATTTATTCATGAAACTGCTTTCTTGGTATTGCACCGTTCTTATGTGACTGGACATCTTCCTGCTGTATTTTGTGTTGCTCAGAATTCATCTATTTCACAGCATGCACTGAATTGGTATCGTAGTAACATTTGTTTTTTAAAAGAGCCTTTGGAAGCAGCGGGTTTGAATATATTTGCATTATTGATGGAAACCTCAAAATCAAAATGTATTTTCTGGACTAAAATCACATCTGGTTCACAGAAATGAGGCATTTCATCCACGGAGGATGAAAACTTAGATGCATAATTGTCTGAAAACAAAGCCCCTTTAATGCTGCTGCCGCTGGTGTTTGTGTGTGTGTGTGTGTGTGTGTGTAATTTCAGCTCAGCAGACAGTAAAAAGAGGAAGCTGCGGGCTATCGGCTCCACTCTTTACTCTCGATGTGGTTTGGGTCTGTGTGAGTGTGTGCCTTGCTCTGATCATGGGTGAGTAAAAGTGCAAGTGTATGGGTCTAACTCTGTGTGTGTGTGTGTGTGTTTGTGCCCAGATGTGTGTGTGTGTGTTTGTGCGTAATGACTGTGTTGCTGAAATTTCCTTTGCCTTTACATAATAATATGAGAGTGAGAGGTTTAAAAATTCTACATCAAGCCAAACTGCACAGCCCAAATATGTATGTGAGGTACTGTGCAAGAAAAAGTGTGTGTGTGTGTGTGTGTGTGTATACATTTCCCATTCTGCCTATTTACAGCGAGAGGAAAACTATGATGAGAGAGAGCGGGGGAAAAAAAAGAAGGCAAAAGGGAAAGANNNNAAGAAGGGCCCCAAAAAACCCTCTCCTTCTGTTCCTGGGGGGGGCCTGCCAGAACACACACACACACACACACACACACACACACACTGAAAACAATGGTGTTTTCTTGTTTTGTTCTCCTCCTACTCCACAGTCATGAAGTCCTTCCAAAATGTGCTACGACACACATTCAAAATCATTTAAAAAATGCATGACATTTAGTTCCAAAAAACAAAAAAAACAAAAACAAAGGTACATGGACCTCAAGATCCAGTGACAGGAACAAGTCAGGGTACCACATCAAGGTACATGGACCTCAAGATCCATTGACAGGAACAAGTCAGGGTACCACATCCTCCAGGTTTCCACAACAAGGACCAGGAACCAAACGAGGGTACAGGGGTCCCTGGTTTACGACATCGACCTGCGGCGTTTCGTGGTTACGTTGCCATCTCCCATAAATGTATTAAGAAAGTCTCACAGGAACTAGTTGGAAAGCCGAACAGACAAATACAAAACGTTGCCATGCGGCACGATACACAGCATCGAGTGTTTTTTGCCATTTGGACACCATACATTGGATTGAGCTACAGTCGCTTTCTCTCATTTATGTTGTTTTTTTGGGAACTTGCCCTTTATTACGGCCATATACCCAGACATTTTTCTTCACAAGATGAAAAAAGTGGTACAATTAGCTCTGTTCCTTTAATGATTAGTTGATTACAAGTGCTCTAGGTGCTACAGTAATTTTTCTGGTCGAGGAAAAAGCATTTGGACGCCGCAACGATGGCTGATCTGAAGAGCAAATCTGCAGAGAAACCCTTTACTTTCCTTCACTTTTTAATCAAACTGAAGACACAGTGCACAGATGTAGTGAAGCTGGTGATGGTATGATATTCATACCCTTTTTTACCGTGCTAGAATTCTATTGTATCCAGTTGTTTTTTTTCTATTGATACTAAAAATGTAGCAGTTCAACGCAGTGCAGCTCCAAAATAACTGGCTTCACTGAAGCAACCACAGTAGTTTTAGTCTTAGCCTCCAACTAAAACCCACCCCAACCCCAGAAACACACACACAAACACAGAGACACACACACACTCCCATGGTCTTATTACAAACTTAATACCAACTTAATCACTACAGCAGCTTCCAACCCCCCCTTTTTTTCCCCCCTGCCCACAAAGGGTCTTTTCCTTCCCTCTAATAAAGAGAATCTCTCTGTCCCCTCCACAGACACTGGTTTTACAGAGGACTGCTTATCAGCCTCAAACCTTCACTGGTTTGCACACACGAGATATCTGAATGAAACAAAAGCACAGGAGAAAGAGAAAGAGCTGGGAACATCGAACTATTTGTTTGTATTAATACCAGAAAAGGGAACTAATTAGATCCATGAAGATTCTACAAATTAGTCATTAGTCATTAGTGAAAATGTCCCATCAGAGTAACTGTTAAGTTGTTCAAGAGGTTTAACTGCAACAGAGCCTGGGTTTATGATTGGTCAACAACTTGAATGGTAGCTATTCTGTAGCAAAAAAAAGAGAGGATATTTTACACATATTGAATTCAGTAAACAAAGACATAGATGCTACTGTATGACACATTGTTGTCATTGTTGCAAACCTAAGACAAACAACTCTACAAGCCAGAGAACATTTCATGATAAAAAAGTGGTCATATTTTAGGTTCTACAGACTCCTACTATAAATGTGCCCATTCCTATCCATGGCTCTGTGCCTGCTCAAGAGAAGACTACCTTTGTGTACTGCTCTCCTAGTTTGGTACAATAGATTGGCCGACACTCCACTGGATAAGACAGAAACCAGCCAAACACACATTAAAATGATGAACAATTATACTGTCCGCCTGTAACTCTGAAGACTCAGTGAATGAAAACAGACTGTTTGTATGTAGGAGATCAGATGAGTCCATTTCTGCTTATAATGACCAAGAGAACCCTGCAGGGGGTCGTAATGAAAATTTGCTGGAAAACTTGGATCAAAATTGTCAATAAAAAGCATTTATTTCCTTCAGATTTGAGAAATATAAAGTCATGGTCTCCCACTGTGTTGTTGCAGCTACTGAAAACAAAGCCACTTTTGATACTGTTTGGCCCAATAAAAAGATTCGGTTTCTTTCCCCTCTGCAGAAACCAATAAACAAACGCATTTATTCACAGTTGTGTGATCTCAGTTCTCCATCCATTTAATAGTGTAAAAGAAAAGTCGTAGGTAACTTTTTTTTTTCCTTCCTCTTCTGTGATTTACGAAACAACAAAGTGAACATCCTGCTGTCTGAGAAAACGCAAGAGCAATATTTCTATTCACAGTCAAATATGTTTAAAGGCTGTAAAATAACATCCTACACCGACAGAGAGTCAGGCCTTGGTCCCAACGCATGGCTTATCCCTCAATCAACTGAATGCATATGCTAATAGAGGAGACTGCAAATGAGCTTTCCAGACGTGTTCTGTTAGAGGGGAGCTAAGAGTCTCCTGCTGGGCTGTTAATGGACTGGTCAGCCACTGGGAAGAGTTTTAAATGACTTGAAGAAAGGACAAATTAATCACCGACGACAGGATTAAACCCTAGACAATCTCCCAGAGACGGCTTGAATTTCATTAAATACATAATACATGAACAGATGCAGCCGCATCAATCGACACAGCAGCAGGAAAAACGCACGCACAGACAGACGGGAGCGTGCGCACACAAACACTGATCTGTCAGGCGCTGCGAAAAAGAAAGAAGAAGAAGAGGAGGAGGAGGAGGAGGTTGTGCGATGAAAGACTGGGGCAGAACTGGTGGTACTTCTGTGCTGAAGTGTTCACCATGAAACAGACTTCACATCTGTTATGTCGATGAGTTTGGACAGTCAGGATGAGATTTGGGTGCAGGCGCAAGGTTTTTCCAAAGTGTTGATGGTAAAAGATTGAAAACAGCTCACGACAGAGTCACTTCAAGAAATCGATTCGTAGTCGCACAGGTTCAGGTTAGAAATGAACGGTATCAGCCATACTTCTAAAATATCTTGTTGAGTTATCATTTCCTTTTTACTGTACGCTATAAGACCATGTTGGCTGCCATTTTGCCAAGACAGCAGTTTCCTCTAGTGTCCAATGATCCCCTTTCAAAGAAAGGCAGGAGACGCAGTGTGGATGAGGGCAGACAGAACAAATTGGGGAAATAGAAAAATGTATAAATGGAAAAAAGATGCTAAAGCCTTGCTCTTTACAGTTAATACAGAGGGATCAGAGAGCAGACTACGCTGGGAAAGAGGAGAAGGCAAACAGAACAGAAAAATCCTCCTGGATAAAAGTTCAACTTTTACAAAAACAGTTGCTTTTTTTTTTTTTAGAATGGCTGGAAGACAGGCCCTGGGCCAGAGTCTGGCAAAACTTCTTGGGTTTATAGTATATTTTAGCCGATTTTTTAGGTTAAATATTTGTGAAAAATATAGCTTCATATAGGCCTCTTTTAGTTAGGCTAAAAACAGTTAAGCAGACAGCTTAGTTGTAGTTTTTCATGTTTTTTGGCAATTATTTGTATATATTCCTGCTAGACTTTTGGATAATTTCTGGGATTCAGCAAAACTTATCCCTCAGCAGGCTTTGATATATTTATGCCCTATTGGTTGTCTTTTTTTTGCTTGTCTTACTTCTAAGTTATTGTTGGTAGGTTTAAGACATTTCTTTGCTCGTCTTAACTCTAGGTTATTGTTGGTAGGTTTAAGACATTTCAAACCAATTACCATCATTTACTAATGTCAGGTTTTATAATTGGAAACAAAGCTCTGTAGTTTGAAATCCACTTGATAAGATTTGGGACAACTGGAAATTAGCTGTTAGCCTTCAAGACATAAAAAGAGCGAGAAGAAAAGGAGGTCAGAAAGCAGAGGGTGGGATATTCTCTGGTGGTCTACCTCAGCACAAAGGTTAATTCTATTATTGAAGGTCTGCTATAGTGGAAGAAGTAAAAATGAGACTGAAAGATTGAAAACAAATGTCAGAAGAAATACCTTACCGATGTGGGAGTGGAGTAAAGAGGGAGAGAAAAAAACAATCACTGGATGAAGTGAGAATAAGACGCCAAGGATTAACTTTTATTTGTACGTAAAGTGTAATATCAGGATGTTTATGTGAATTTAGCTTTGATAATAACATATGAAGAAATTATATGTTTTGTGTTAGATTATATTTAAAAAAATTGTATAAAATAATTCTTGGACACAAAACATGTAAAAAAAAAAACTTTCCTACAGAAAATAGGTATAAAATAATTATTGGACACAAAACATGCAAAAAAAAAAAAAAAACTTTCCTACAGAAAATATCTTTAAAAAAAAACATGTAAAACAAAACGGTTCCGCATGAATGAGGGCAGAGAAGCAAAGGCAGCTTCTTCTGGGGTTCAGAAAACCACACAAGGACCCTCATCCTGACACACGGTGTTGTCATAGTGCACTGAAGTCTATAAGGGGCTCAGGTGCCCACCTACATGCATGAATGTTAAAGGTAAACACTGCATCAGGTCTGGAAGAGCACTTAAACCCAACGCTCCGACGGCAAAAACCTTGACCCATCACATACACACCCTGTGTTAGGCGCACAGGCAGAAACCACTTAATGGCTTTTTGGGTCAACACTGACAGCCAGGCATCATGGGAGCCATATGTTACCTTCCTGGCGTCTGCTCTGCTGCCTGCTCTTGACCTTTGACCCCACAGACCATGACCAAATATTCAGGAGTGCCTCAGCTTTTGTGATCTCTCTGTTGAGCTGAATGCGCAAAAGTTTTATAGTTGTCTTACAAGTCCCGGCATGTCGCTGTGAGGTATGTGACGTTGGTAAGCGGTCACAATATAGTCGGTACTTAATTTAATTTAGGCACGGAAGTCAGGTACAACATCTGTTTAATTTAATTTTTTATCATAAATAACACAGTCAAATATAAAAAAGGAAAAAAAAATCATTTACATTTAAGTTTGCATTTAAACGTTTATGTCACAGATGTTTGAGTTTCTTCACAGCTGTTGGAGATCGTCCCAGACAGAACGTACCTTACATGATGATAAATCTTAAAAGTCACTTATAGTTCAACTTGTCAAGTTTTTTTTTTCCTTGACTTTTATGACGTGAATCTGACAAACTCCACTAGAATAAAATTCCACAAAGACACAGAGCCACAACCTGAAAAGGTCAGAGTCCAGTTTCAGATAATAACAGCCGTCTAGACAGAACTTTCGAAACTAAAGAAAAGTGACCACACACCTGTGCTGCAGCCCCATTACTGGTCGACCTCAGGCTACTGTTTTTTTGACTGACTCTCTACTGAAACCGCAAACATAGTAAAAAAAAAGTTCTGAAAGAAAAACCACAACCGATGCTGCGTAATTGTGACATTATCTATCGTGATGACAATGATTATTTGTTTGGATTCCTTGCAACTCGAAGCATATAAATTAGGGTAAGGTTGTAAGACAACATATTGTTTTGTCTTCCTTCGTCTACTAATGACAGAGAACGGACAAACATCGGTACTAACACTGATTCTATTAAGGAACGAAAACTAACAGAAAGTTCCCAAAAAATTCAGTGATTGACCACTTGGCCTCAGGACAATAACAGCTGCATTTATCTGCCCTCTGGTTGGTCAGTTCTGGCAAAGTCCAATGAGTCAATTAGTGCCACCTAGCTGCTAGTCACGAGCATGTCATTTTCACCTGGCTCTTACTTTGAATCCAGTGCGGGGCCCAATAAAATCATGAATGGCAGACTGCATGTGGCTGCTAGTTTGAACCCTACAATTCCTCAGTCTGAGGTTTCCCAGGGCAATAAACCAATAACAGCCGCTTCTGAGAGTTTACTGCGTTGCCATGACGACTGTTTCTAGAGTGAAAGTTGTCAGAGTTGTTTAGGGTCATTTAGGCAGAGGTCTAATTATGGGATGTATTTAAAAGCTTTGTTAATAAGTGGCTGCAGTAACTGACTCACTTATTCATTCACTCATAGGTACACACGCACCAACATACACACACCCACACACCTACACTCTCTCAAACACACAGTCAGTGCAGAGTGAACAGGAAGTCTGAACTTGTTGCATGGCTGCTGTTCACTGACCCAAAGAAGACAGCAGTGCCTTCAGGTGTGTGTGTCTGTGTGTGTGTGTGTGTCAGGATATATCTTTCAATGAAAATATGTGTGTACCTTGCCTTCAAATGCAACCCCCCCTTAAGTATTGCATGTGTGTGTGTGTGTGTGTGTGTCCTTCCTCTCAGTTCAGTTTTCACTCAACAGATTTCATTAATTTGATTCCTCCAGGACTCTTTCATCTTACAGCCTTTTCCGGAAAGGTAGAATGGTCTATTTACCAGCGGAGCGGCGCCAAAATGCTGAGAACGGCTATGATTACTATGTCCACCTCCAGAATGAGACTAGTGAGAAATAAAAGTGTGTGCATTTCTGTAGAGTGAAATTAATTTATTAATAAATGTTCATATAAAATTAAAAGTAATTCAAAATGAAAACTAACTTTTAGTGTTTAATATATTACGTCAACATTAGCTAAAAAGGACAAATACATAATGGAAATTAGTTTAAAATTAGCCAATACATGGCAACGATGGTCAACTGGCAGCCCGCGGGCCGAATTTAGCCCACCGAACCATCCAGTCAGGCCTGTGACTGGATTCCAAAATTGTGAGAATGAAAGAGAAAATATGGTGCAGTCACCACTATTAAAGCAACTGGAAAAACACAGTAATCAGTAACCAGTAATGCTCACCATTAATGACTACTTTTTTCCAAATATTCTGGAGCCTAATATACAGGCCATGTCTTCAAAAACATCCAACATTATCATTTATGGAAACAAATGTTAAAAACTGACACTTTTGTATGGAGTCAGTGATGTATGAGTTTAAACGCTGGGACTTTAACACCCAGTTTCCATTGTTCCACGGGAGGAAGATGATGCTGAAGATAAGCAGCTTGTTGACAGAACTGAGCCACTGTGGGACACAGACCAGTAACCTCTTGAACTGCACAGACACAGTGGCCTGGAAGGAACTCTAGTTATTCCAAAAATCCCAGAGGAGAAAACTGAGAGGATTGTATCTGGGTTAGAAATAAGAAAAAAAAAAAAAAAAAACTACCTCCGAGTGTTACCACTCACTCTGTTGTTGTTAAAAATGACTAACAGCAGAAAACGCACGGGTGAAGCCACAGGCACATGTCAAGTATTTCTGAAATCCAGACTTGGGTTGGTGAAAGTGATGAGTCTTGTGCAGGAGAAATACCTCATGACAAATGCCTGTCTGTTTTGAGGTGATATATTTCAGTTCACATGTTTCTGTGAGTGCGAGAGCGTCTCCAACACCAACTAGATCTTCTGAAACGTCAAGAAAAACATGGTTTAGGAGGTGACCTGCGCCTCCCCAGGATGTCGGCCCCCGGGCGACCAGTGTTTGTGCAGACAAAGAGCAGAGCAAAAGGAAAACAGTAGAAAAAGAAGAGCAGGGTTATGATTTATGTTCGCTACAGATTGTTGGCCTTCACTCATTGGTTATCGCTCTGATTACTCCCATCCATTCCCACATTCTGCCATCCGTCTGTCAATCCCTTCTCCTCTCCTGTCTCTCACAGCGTCACTGCTGTTTCTCATAAATACTGCTACACACACACACACACAGAGAGACAGAAAAACACACACGCACAAACATCCGTCTGTGATTTGAGTTTGTCAGCATCCACACACAGACTGCCACTCAACTTTACGATGGGAACGACTTCCAGCGGGGATGAGGTAAAGGCTAATAAATTCAACATTGAGGATCTCGGTTATTTATTTATTTGTCAACTTGACGGGTTGAGTCCTTTGTTTTTCGGTGAATCTCGGAGTCACATTCAGTCCGTTTGATTTTTTTTAAACCACTGCTCTTGTCATGTAAAATAAAGCAACAGTAAAAACACAGGGGTATGTTCAGAATCAGAAACATTCACAAATGAAACCTGCCGTTCATGATATCTTACATTTTGCCAAGTATTTCCATTCGTTCTCTATAAAACTGGTGTCTGTAAAAATCCCAAAGACAACAACAAGTGATCATTCCACGAAAAAAAAACCTCCTTAATCAGGATGACGTCGAGTTCCTCTAATGAAGTACATACAGTAGACATGTTTTTGGCAGCGTGCAGACGTGTAATTACTGTATTCTGCACGCTGATATGTTTTATACACAAAGAGCGCTGCACACACACACACACATATGGAACAGACATACATTTGCACACATGTAACGTCTGCCACTCCAGACTTGGCAAAAGAGCAATCGGGGCACGGGGCCCCAGAAACAGTCTGTGTTTGTGCAAAGCCTTATTCCCGTCATATAAAGGCTAATCCCTGAGTGTGGTAGGTCCACACTGTTCCAGGAATACCACTGTCAGTCTGTCTGTGTGTTAATGAACTTCTGCTAATTAAAATCAGAGCTCGTGTTCATCATCAGTGACAATATTACAAGTCATCAGACACTAAGTGTTAAATATGAGCAAACAGACACACACACACACACACAGAGACACACACACACACCAATCTGTGGCATCTCTGTGGTCTCCTACAGTCAACACTGTCAGATTCTTCCCGCCCCTTTGCTTCCCACAATCCTTTGTGTGCGAGAGGCTGTGACGTCAGCAACGCCCTCCCGATTCTCTGTCCTCCTGTGATCGTCTGACTGTTGGCGCCTGACTTTGACATTCTGTGCTGAGCAATCCTTTAAATTAGATTTTATTTCCCAATATAAACTGACAATAATAGGACATTTCAGGAGTGGTACGTTTAAAACCGCCGTGTTTGATTTGGTTTATTTTTTCGTTTGACCTTAAAATCGTCACAGGATATATATGTAAATACATTTTCCTTCTGCCCAGCTGACT